>NC_064629.1:353050891-353358260 GCF_023864275.1 Schistocerca cancellata | reverse complement strand
TTGAGCACGAGAGTTCGCCTTTTTCCTAAAGACGTCAAAAGACAGGGCACCGTCGCACTGGCCGAAAAGTATGAGAAATTCGGATGCATTCGTTGCAGAATTTTGGTGTATCCAGTGTAATGAGTCAGCTCCGCCATTGTGCTAGGCGCGAAAGCGTGACCAGCGAGTGAAACACTGCTTGTATGACAATGTAGGTATTGCACTCCTAGAGCGGGACGTGTCTGCTTCGTTCCCTTGTTTTATGGAAAATAAGCGATATTCTCATTAGCCACATTGCCTACAGCACTGACTTTCACCCTCAACGAGGGCTTTTTCTTTCTCTCTCTCTCTTTTTTTTTCAAAAAAAAAGAAAGCGCAGCTGTTTAGACTCTGAACTAATATGTGCGGCTTTTGTCTACCGACTGCCTTGTGGTGGTAACTGGATTATGTTAGCTGAATTCTGGGGAAATGTACACTATGTGATCAAAAGTATCCGGGCACTAGGCTGAAAATTGCTTACAAGTTCGTGGTGGCCTCCATCTGTAATGGTGGAATTCAATACAGTGTTGACCCACCCATAGCCTTTATGACATTTTCCACTCTCGCAGGCAAACGTTCTATCAGGTGCTGGAAGGTTTCTTGGGGAATGGTAGCCCATTCTTCATGGAGTGCGGCACCGAGGAGAGGTATCAATGTCGGTCGGCGAGGCCTGGCACGAAGTCGGCATTCCAAAACATCACAAAGGTGTTCTATAGGATTCAGGTCAAGACTCTGTGTAGGCCAGTCCATTACAGGGATGTTATTGTCGTGTAACCGCTCCGCCACAGGCCGTGCATTATGAACAGGTCCTCGATCGTGTTGAAAGATGCAGTCGCCATTACCAAATTGCTCTTCAACAGTCGCAAGCACGAAGGTGATTAAAACATCAATATAGGCCTGTGTTGTGGTAGTGCCAGACAAAACAACAAGGGGTGCAAGCCTCCTCCACGAAAAACACGACCACATCGTAGCACCACCGCCTCCGAATTTTACTGTTGGCACTACACACGCTGGCAGATGAAGTTCACCGGGCATTCGCCATACCCACACCCTGCCATTGGATCGCCACATTGTGCACAATGATTCGTCACACCACACAACGTTTTTCCGCTGTTCAATCGTCCAATGCTTACGCTCCTTCCACCAAGAGAGGCATCGTTTGTAATTTACCGGCGTGATGTGTGGCTTATGAGCAGCCGCTCGACCATGAAATCCGAGTTTTCTAACCTCCCGCTTAATTGTCGTAGTACTTGCAGTGGGTCATGATGCAGTTTGGAATTCCTGTGTGATGCTCTGGATAGATGTCTGCCTATTACACATTACTACCCTTTCAAACTGTAGGCGGTTTCGTTCAGTCAACAGACGAGGTCGGCCTGTACGCTTCTGTGCTGTACTTTTCCCTCCACGTTTCCAATTCACTATCACATCGGAAACAGTGGACCTAGGGATGTTTAACAGTGTGGAAACATCGCGTACAGACGTATGACACATGTAACAACCGGCCGCGGTGGCAGAACGGTTCTAGGCGCTACAGTCCGGATCCGCGTGACTGCTACGGTCGCAGGTTCGAATCCTGCCTCGGGCATGGATGTGTGTGATGTCCTTCGATTAGTTAGGTTTAAGTAGTTCTAAGTTCTAGGGGACTGATGACCTCAGATGTTAAGTCCCATAGTGCTCAGAGCCATTTGAACCATGTTGAACCACAAGTGACACCCAATCACTTGACCACGTTCAAAGTCCGTGAGTTCCGCGGAGCGCCCTATTCTGCTCTCTCACGATGTCTAATGACTACGGAGGTCGCTGATATAGAGTACCTGGCAGTATGTGGAAGCACAATGTACCTAATATCAAAATCATATGTTTTTGGTGGTGTCCGGTTAGTTTTGATCAAAAAGTGGTAGTGCTGGATTTGTAGTAGCGCGAATTATATTTCAAGCAGCTTGCAATTAATGTGTTGCGCCACGTAAGTTCTGTTGCCAAATAGATTATAATTTTTTTTATATTTCAATTTATTTGTCTTGTCAAATTTGAATTAGTGATCTCTCCAGAAGAATAAGTCTTGTTGCAATATCAGAACGCAGCCTTCCATATAATTTAGGCTATCTCCCCTCCCCATACCAATGGCCTTGACGCAGTGGTAACACCATTTCCCGTGAGATCGCCACGTTAAACGCTGTTGGGCTTGGCTAGCACTTGGCTGGATTACCGTCCGGTCTGCCGAGCGTTATTGGCAAGCGGGGTGCATTCAGTCAGGACAATTGGGGAGCTAATTGATGGATAAGCAGCGGCTACGGTCACGAAAACTGACAACGGCCGCGAGAGCTGTGTGCTGACATCATGCCCCTTCATATCCGCATCCAGTGATGTTTGTGGGCTGAGGATGACAAGACGGCCGGTCAGTATCGTTGGGCCTTCAAGGCATTTTCCGAAAGACCTTAGTTCAGTTCCTCTTACGCCGTATTGTTTGCTGGCAACTTTAACCAATTGAATAGAGACTGGGACGTCTATGGATTCACAGCAGGCAGTCTTGCGAAATACTTTTGAATACGCTTTCCTTAAACTGTCTTGAGCAGCTAGTTCGACAGCGCCATGGAATGGAAATATTTTAGATCCTGTAGCTTCAAATAGATCTGATCTCATCGACGGTGTCGGTATAGAAACAGGGGTTGGTAATCACAATGTCCTTTTAGTGACATAAACAGTCGAGAAGGTAACAAGAGTATTGATGTTAGAATGAGCACCTAAGTAGCTTTTAGCATTCCACTTGGACAATGAATGGAGATCATAGATCTAGTGTAAGGGAAATAGAGGAATGGTGGGTAAGTTTAAAGGGATTTCAAATCGCGCTCTTGAGAAGTATAATGATAGAAGAGAACGACCACGGTTCAATAACAAAATTCGGAAAATGCTGAGAAAGCAAAGACTATACTCACGGTTCAAAAGAACGAGCAGATGACGATAGGCAAAAATTAGAAGAGATTCCTTCGTCCGTAAAAAGATCGATGCGTGAAGCATACAACAATTATTACCGTCACATCTTGGCAAAGGATCCCGTCCATAATAGGGAGTAATTCTGGTCCTGCGTAAAATCGCTATGTGGATCGAGACAGTTGTTGTCCAGTCTGATGTGACACTAGATGACAATAAAAGGAAAGCTCAAGTTTCAAGTTTCACGTCTAATAAATCGTTCACGAAAGCGGATCGTACAAAAATGCGTCGTTTAATCACGCAACAGACTCTGATACGGAGGACAAATTAATAGGCAACCGTGACGTAGAGAAGCAACTGAGAATGTAGGAAACAGATAAGTCGCCAGGTCAGGATTTAATCCCAATACTGTTTTGCAAATAGTATTCAGCGACATAACCCCTTATTTAGCTTGCATTTACCGCGAGTCTCCGTCCCAGTGCCAAGTCTCAAACGACTGAAAGAATGTGCGAACGATTCCTGTTTATAAGACGGGTATAAAAACAGACTCGCAACGTTACAGGACAATATCCCTAACATACGTTTGCTGCAGAATTCTTGAACATCTTCTCGTTTCGAATATAATAAATTTCCTTCCGATGGGAAAGCTGATGTCCAAAAATCAGTGTGGTTTTAGTAAACATCGTACGTTCCATACTCAGCTTGCGCATTCCCCATATGGTGTACTGCGAACTATGGTTGAAGAGCGAATGCCAGACTCCATTTTTAGAATTCTGCTCTTGTGGAGGTAAATAGGTTCAATATGTTTTAAGAAACAAAGTATTGACCAAGTAGGCTATAATGTCTTTATTTCCGAGCTGTTACATAGTTTCGATTGTCAATTATTTCCAAGCGCCTGTTTGTAGACATGTCCTGTTGAAACGAATGTATTCGTTCAACATTACTATCTTCATTAAAATGCGTTGGTATTGGATCATGTTAACATACTGAGGTTCTGAATCCTCACAAGAACAAATTTCTAAATTTTCACGTACGAAGCGGAGTAAAGGTATCCGATGAAAAAAGACTTTCATAAAGGTGGTAATGCTGATCGAATTCATTCCGTTCAACATGAAGTATCTGCAGGCAACAGGGATTCCAATGTGCTTCAAAATAACTGACGGCTGAAATTAGCTGTTACAATGGACAATAAATAAATTACAGCCTGCCTGAACCATGTTTTCGTTCTTAAAAAAAGATTTCATAATCCTAGGGCTCCGGCGATTGTTTGATACGGTGATCTACTGTAGTCTGTTAACGAAGGTTCGAGTATCCGAAATAGGTTCCCAGATATGTGAGTGACACGAAGACTTCTTAAATAATAGTATCCACTACGTTGTCCTCGACGGTGAATGTTTGTCAGAAACAAGGATATCATGGTAAGTCCCGCAGGTAGGTGTGATAGGACCGCTGTTGTTGTCTATGTACGTAAGTGATTTGGCGGACAGGGTGAGCATAAACCCGCTGCAGTTTTCTGATACTGCTGTGCTCGGGAAGGTGTCGTCACTGAATGACTGTAGGAGGGTACAAGACGACTTAGACAAAATTTATAAATGGTGTGATAAAATGCAGGTAGCTCTAAACGTAGAAAAATGTAAGTTAATGTAGATGAGTAGGGTAAACAATCCCATAATGCTGGAATACAGTATTAGTAGTTAGCTGCTTGACGCAGTCAGGCTAGTTAAATATCTTGGTGTATCGTTGCAAAGCGACATGAAATGGACCTAGCAAGGAAGAATCTTACCGTGGACTTCTGTTTATTGGTAGAGTTCTAGGGAAACATGGTTCATGTGTAAAGGAGACAACACGTAAAGGACTAGTTCGACCAATTCTTGAGCACTTCATGAGTGTTTGAGATCCCCACTAGGTCGGATTAAAGATAGTCATCGAAGAAATTCAGAGGCGGGCTTACCGGAAAGTTCTGTGAGTACCCACGTATGACTGTGATGCTTCGGGAACTCAAATGGGAATACCTGGAGGGAAGGCGACGGTCTCTCGAGGAACGTTACTGAGAGAATTAACGGACCCCTCATTTGAAGAAGACTGTAGAATGATTCTGCCGCCGCCAGCGTACATTTCACCTACGGATCACGAACATAAGGTAAGAGGAATTATGGTTCGTACGGAGGCATTTATACAGTCGTATTTCCCTCGCTTTATTTGTGAATGGAACAGGAAAGGAAATGACTAGTTGTGGTAGAACGTGCCCTCCGCCACGCACCTTACGGTGGCTTGCTGAGTGTTTATGTAGATGTAATTGCAGAACCAGTGTTTTCTAAGCTATTACTATTGTTGATGGAGTGTTTTGTAAGCTACTAATATTGTTGATGGAGAACATTTCCTTCGTATTCTTCCAATGAATGCTTGTCTTCTATCTGACTCGCTAACGAATAATTTTATGTGGTCGTTCCATTTCAGGTCGTTCCGTACGCATATTATTAGGTATTTTGTGGAAGTAGCTGCTTCCAGTGATTGTTCTCCAATTGTCTAATCAGACAATAAAATGTGCCTCTACCTATATATGCGTAATACGTTACATTTGTTTATGTTGAGGGTGAATTGCAAGTCCCTGTACCAAACGTCGACCTTCGGCGGGTAGATCTGCCTTTCACTACAATTTTCTAGTTTCGTGATGTCTCTCTATACAACAGCGTCATCCGCGAAAAAGCCTCATGGAACTTCCGGTGTTATCTACTAGGTCACTGTGGAAAGTTACGGTCCTACAGCACTCCCGAAATTACTTTTACGACTTAAGACTATTTCAGAATATGGTACTCTGTTCTGTGTGCTAGAAGCTCTTCAACCCACTCGCAGAGCTGTTCTGATGCTTCGTACGCTCTTAATTTGTTCATTAAGTAGTGTGAAACTCTATCGAATGTCTTCGGGAAGTCAAGGAACACATCGTCTACCCGGGAGCCTGTATTTGCTGTTTGTGCGTGGACGAACAGAGTGAGATGGATTTCACATGGTCGATGTTTTCGGAATCCATGTTGGTTCCTGCAGAGACGATCATCGGTCTCCAGAAATGTCACAAAACGTCGCCCTCGACTAACCCCAACCATGTTTTAAAGATGAAATCGGAAGGTCTACCTCACTGCGAACAGCCTCAATGACAGATGTAGCATACGTAAATGACCCGAAAAACAAAAAAAATCTTCACATTTAGGAAAAAAATCTCTACATGCAAATTGAAACTCACCCTAATCTGATCCCCTAAATTACAGCCACATACAAAAGAAACAAATTACAAATGACACACACTTAGAATTCTCCATGCTAGCTTCTGCTACACCTGTGGATTAACGCGCAAGCAAATACAACAAATGCTGGGTAATATCATTTATTTCTCACAGCGCGTCAGCGAGGATTTAATGTAACTTATGCATAAGGGAAAGGAAACGAATTTCCAATACCTTGTACTAGGGCAACCTTCGCACAGCCAGTAACTGATAATCTGTGCATTCTATCTCCTTGGTCCAGTGTAGCTGTACCTTGGTGGTACACGATTTACAACCGCCTTTACAGTGTTACAACAACTTGAAATATACGTTCTATGAAAGGTTATTTGTATCGATGAACAGAAGTTGGACAAGGTTTGGGATTGTACTAAAACGTAAGGAGTATCATTCCTCATTAAAGTGTATGACCGTAACTGCGCTTCGAGTCAGATTTGCCAAGCGAAGCTATTGGTAGTGTAGATCTGAGTAACGCCCATGATGTTGAGAAACTACGAAATTTTTTTTCGGATTGCTTGTTACTGGTAGTGAGTGTCTCTCCTGGATAATATCTTAATGTTATGGAAATTTCCAGGGAGGGATAAGGTCTATATTCTTGGAATGTGGAGAGTGAATGTGTTGTTTGTAACTGTTAGCATTCTGTCACTAAAACGCTGCTTTTACAGTATTTTGAACGAAGTAAATATGAACAGTGAAGCCTTCAAGCAGGTTGATGATGATGATGATGATGATGATGATGTTTTGGTTTGTGGGGCGCTCAACTGCGTGGTTATCAGCGCCCGTACAAGTACCCAATCTTTTGCTCAGTCCAATTTCGCCACTTTCCTGGATGATGATGAAATGATGAGGACAACACAAACACCCAGTCATCTCGAGGCAGGTGAAAATCCCTGACCCCGCCGGGAATCGAACCCGGGACCCCGTGCTCGGGAAGCGAGAACGCTACCGCGAGACCACGAGCGGCGGACTTCAAGCAGGAATCTACCTCACTCGAACAACGGGTAAAACAAAATCATGCGCAGCAATACCCAGTGGATGAACTTGTTCGTGATTATTTAAATTTCATTGCTAACTGACCCTTGTTACACGAGGTCAATTAGCACGATACTGAAACACCAAATGCACATACCATTTACACATCAATCAAATGCATTCGCCTCTAATTAATATGGCCATGTCGTCTGATTCACATGGCATATTAGCGAACAATACGACGCAATTCCCACTCTGAACGATCACCTTCCTGATATTCGTTCGGTGAAATTAATTTCTCAAATTATTGTAGGTGAAAGTTCGGACGAGAACTTTCGCAAACACTGTCAGTATTCACTTCTCAATCTGTGTTCTGTCTGTGCACACACTCTAAAATGCTTAACAAAATGCTGGAAAAAGAAAACAACGACGCACTACGAAGGAATTCAGCGAATTTGTCACAAACTAGGGACTTATATTCTTACAGGTATCGATGCAAAATGAATGTGCTGGATTGAACAGTAGCTGCTTTGCAGATAGGCGCGTGAACATTATACGCATACAGTCAATAAAATTCTTTTGGGTCTGTGATGGCATTGCCAATGTGTACAACTTCCGACGTTTCGGCGTCTACACGATTGCAATTGGCGTACATCAGGGTGTTTCTTTTCTTTATCAGGAATGAAAAGAAGCCCTAACTAAGGTCACTTGGCATGGTGGCCGAAACGTCGGGGGTTTTACATATTGACAGTGCGGACAAAGACCCATAAGAATTTTATTGATTGTGGCAATAGCCGCGGAATCCCTCGCTTACAATATACGCAGATGTCAGCATTTGAGAGAGGAAGTGTAGTAGGGCTTAAAGAAACCGGTTGGGGTAATTGATGAATTGCTCGACGTTTGAATAGGACCGTTACCACTACTTTACGCTATTGGCAGGACTAGGTGAACCATAACGGAACAAAGCGGTCGACCTAGAAAAAAGACAGAACGTGAGGGCCGAACAATCTTCATAGATGCGCTCAGAGTCCCGAATTCATCATTATCATCGATCGGACTTGCAACTGGTGCTTCGGTTACCACGAAGACTATCAATAGGCGGCTCAAACGCAGGAGGCTGAACTCACGACTCCTGTTGCGCCGACTTCCACTGACCTCTGTACACCAACAAGCCCGTTTGCAGTGGTGTCGGGCACATTGTATCTGGTATTTTATAGAACAATGTATAACTGTCATCAGTGATGAGTACAGCCTCGAAGAGAGACCCGAGGACCGGTGACAAAGTGTCTGGAGATGCCACAGGCAGGGTGAGATACCAGCCTGATGTCACCAGCCATTCGGTCCAACAGCCAGCAGTAATGGTCTTGGGTGCTATTTCATTTCATAACAGGACACTTACTGTTGCCATTCACAGCACCCTTCGGCCCAGTTGTACATCGACGATATTCTACTCTCACTTTTCTTGTCCTTCATGGTAAGCCACCTTGGGCTTACATTTCAACTAGATAATGCTCTCCCGCACACGGTAAGAGGTTTAACGCTTGTCAACGTGTTTGACAAACCCTACATAGACCAGCAAGGTCGGCGGGTTGCTCCCCAATTGAGAACGCTTAGATTATTATGCGCAGGGCTCTCCAACCCTCTCGGGACTGGACAGAATCTGGCATGACATTCCTTAGGGGTTACCCAACAACTGCCTAACAGAATATCTGCTTGCGTAAGTACCACAGATGCATAAACTATTACTGACTTGCTCAATTTGAGACGCTCTTCCTATTGAATAAATCATCAAAATTGTCTGAAACTATTATCACTAGTTTGTCAGTACATGTACAACACATCTACCAATTTCCGTCCCATTCAGACAACTCCTTCGTTGTTAGTCTTTTTCTTTTTTGAATTTATAATTTTGGAAACTAACTAAGTGAGTATTACTCTCTGTCTGTTGTTGCACAGTCATTGGTATTGATAGGCGTGCAGAAATGTATCTCGCCTTTATCTATGTTGTCAGTCAAGGGGCCGGCCGCGGTGGTCTAGCGGTTCTAGGCGCTCAGTCCGGAACCGCGCGACTGCTACGGTCGTAGGTTCGAATCCTGCCTCGGGCATGGATGTGTGTGATGTCCTTAGGTTAGTTAGGTTTAAGTAGTTCTAAGTTCTAGGAGACTGATGACCACAGATGTTAAGTCCCATAGTGCTCAGAGCCATTTGAACCAGCCATTTTCAGTCAAGGGAATTTGTCGTTAGACTACGTATATTTCAAAGTGGTATCCCATTATACCGCAAACGTATTATACTGTTGTAAAAAAATTTCATCGATATGAATTTACTGCACTGCACGTAGCCATAATGCGCAATTAGGAGTCCTTAGATATACAGTTGCGTGACATATGAGCATCGCATCCCACCAACCTCGTGCAAAGGAGTGACCCGCGTGGTGCAATCAGTACGTTGACTATACTGTGGGCTGGTATTTGATAGTTTCCCTTTAAGGGATAAGAGGCAGAAAATCCCTTAGGATATTTAGCAGAGGTGATGTAGGAATGGAGAGAAGTTTATAGGAAGTTATCCAGGGTGCAAACACTTCTAGATACTTTTTAGGAACACTCTATTTTTCAATAATTCATCCTTACTTGGAGAGGTAAATATAAATGTATGTGACTAGGGCCTCCCGTCGGGTAGGCCGTTCGCCGGGTGCAAGTCTTTCGATTTGACGCCACTTCGGCGAGTTGCACGTCGATGGGGGATGAAATGATGATGATTAGGACAGCACAACACCCAGTCCTTGAGCAGAGGAAAATCTCCGACCCAGCCGGGAATCGAGCCCGGGCCCTCACGATTGACATTCTGTCGCGCTGACCGCTCAGCTACCGGGGCCGGACACTTGGAGGGGTGCGTTACAGCGATTTTGTATCCCTCAGTGATTGCACTCTACTACTCTAGCAAACCCCAGGTCTTGGGTACTACCTTCCAGTATCGGTGACGAATGCTTTGCTAGCGACTCGTTTCGATGATACCATAAAATACTCGATTCAAGATAAGAGACGAGTGCGACACAGTGTCCGATCCTTCCTGTGCACAGGAAACTACCAGTTATTCCTCGTTGTGACTCGACCAACTAGACACTAGGAGACCGGTGTAAGACGGCACTTGCTCCTCTGTATATTCTAACTCACATGAATACTATTACAGTACTCTTTATTACTTCTAGAGGCAAAACCTACAGGGCTTGTTCTTTACTAACAGTTAGAAAACTCCATAAAGGAACTGTGACTAGACCCTTATCGGAAAATCACTGCCTCCCTCGAATGTGTACGGTCTTCCCATAGTTTACTGCAGCATCATTGAATAGTCACTTTGCAGTGACTCCTAGTGGGGACTGCCATTGTGTGACTCCCTTACTAACTCACTCATTGTCCAATTTATCTGGTAGTGCAGAGACTGCCTCCGACTGCCATTTATGTACTGCCTTGAGGAGTTTTCCCTTGCAGTGTTCCGTTCCCCTGCTTCCAGTGAAGGTCCTTTTAATGACCCAAATGTTTCCAGAAGCATCTTGAATATCCTCAAAAGATCTTGA
The DNA here is from genome assembly GCF_023864275.1 of Schistocerca cancellata. NCBI lineage: Eukaryota > Metazoa > Arthropoda > Insecta > Orthoptera > Acrididae > Schistocerca > Schistocerca cancellata. The sequence continues at coordinate 353,347,493 of NC_064629.1, read as the reverse complement.
AACGTCCCAAATGGACCAGCGCTTCTTGATTCGGGCACGGTAAGCCGGTCGTGGCTATGTCCATTGCTTACAGTGGTCCCGAAAGTGACCGCGACTGCAGCGGCGTACCTAGCTTTCACCTGGGGAGTGCTGAGCGCTACACTCGATTTACTTCCTGCTGACCATATGCAATGTGTCTCTCCAGCTCCATGTCTGTGCATTACCATTTAATAAGCTTTCCATTCTTTTCATAGCCTCCATGATGCTTCTTATATCAATAACATTTCATATCTTATATTAACGAAACTTGACAGCCTTGGCGTGAGGTATTTCCAAACTCCCTTTCATTTCAGAGGACAGCTGCCATATAAATCCGTAGCAAATGATACCTATACTAAACGTTTTACATGTGAAAACATGTTTATCAGATAATGTGCTCACAGTTTCGATCCAGAAGCACTGTATATGCAAATGTCATGCGTGACCTGCTCATAAATTTTAACAAGCAGCACAATAGCTACATGACTGTTGTGCGTGCCATGCCCAAACTGAATTCGTACTGCAATTTAAATCCTATGATTGGCTATACTAGCCAGACCAATCTAACAGTTGTGGTTTAACACAGATTTCAGCAGCGAGGAAAATTCCAGATTGAATTTCCAACTGTATCTTGGAAACTCAAATGCTTTAAACAAAAGAATAAAGAACAAGATCCACATACACTGAGGAGGCAAGACATTATAACCACTGCATACGCAGTGGTTGAGTTATGGACAAGTGGCGCGGTACGAAATGTACAGAGACGAATTGGGAAACATTCTAGCGAATACACGGACCGCAAATGTGCAAATCTACTTGTATAAGCCATTTTGCCCACTAATTTTGTTACGGCTCGGTGCCTGGGATTGAGGATCTCGGAAACGGCGAAGCTGATAACCACTTCACGCGCTGTTGTTGTGAATATCAATGATCATTCCAGAATGAGATTTTCACTCTGCAGTGGAGTGTGCGCTGATATGAAACTTCCTGGCAGATTAAAACTGTGTGCCCGACCGAGACTCGAAGGCAAAGGTCCCGAGTTCGAGTCTCGGTCGGGCACACAGTTTTAATCTGCCAGGAAGTTTCAATGATCATTCGTTGAAGGATTATGAAACAAGAAGTACCTGGCAAGGTGTATTACGTCCACGCCTAATCATACAACATGGATGTCGGTAGACTGACTACTCTGTATAACAGAGTGATTAACTACCTGTAGCTGATCTCACGACAGAGTACGATGCTAATTGAGACACAAGTTGGTGTGTTTCGGAGCACATTGTTCAGCGTACATTGTTAGACATGGGGTTCGACAGCAGACGACCTCTACATGTTCCCATGAAAAACCCTTACAACACCGTCAGTTACGACTGTAGTAAGAATCAGATCATATAGACTGGGCCGTGAATCACTGGAAACCTGTAGCCTTCATAGTGAATCACGTTTGCTTTAATACCAGGTCAATAGTCACGACCGTATGCGCTGTCGTTCTTGTGAACGGCTTACGAGGAATCTGAATTTTGCGGTATTTTTGTCATACGACGGTCTGCAGCAGTGATTTGTTCATGTTTGTTATCTGCGATCTTTTCCGTTAGTAGCCTGATAGCTTTTGTGTGTAGAACATTATTGTTAGATGTTTATCCTTTCGTGGAGATGATCTCAACTGAGCAACGTATCCAGTTGACAAAATGTTATTACAAAAACAGTGGTAGTCCCACGGCAATCGTTCGTTAATTGCGTGTGACACTCGAACGCAATCCTTCTCCAACCGATTCATGAGTTCGGAAGTTGATCCGGAAGTCGGAGACCACGGGTTCTGTTTCAAACTATAAGAAAACAGGACTACTGCGTTCTATTTGAACACAAGAAAACATTGCTGTCGTCACTGACGATGTGACCGTAAGCCCCAGAAAATCGGTTCGCCGACGAGCTCAGCAACTGAATTTACCACCAAGTTCACTGCATGAAATCCTTTCGAAAGATCTAAAAATACTTGCGTAAAAGATTCAATTTTCACAAGAGATGAAGCCATCACATCATGGAAAGAGACATCGATTTATGAGTCTTGGCTCGACTAGCGGAGAACGAGAACTCCACAAAAAGAATTATTTTCTCAGATGAGGCGCACAGCCACCTCAGTGGGTACGTCAATAAGCAGAACTGCAGTACTTGGGGTACCGAAAATCCGCGAGTGACTGTGGAAAATGAAATGCATTGACAATGAACGAATGTATGGTACGCGCTCTGGGCAAGCGGAGTGATGGGCCGGTACATTTTTGAAAATTATGACATAGGTGCCGTCACTGTGAACGGCGACCGTTACCGAAACATGCTTTCTAATTGGTTTTTCCCTCTTATTGATGACAATGACGATTTTGGGCTTCAACAAGATGGTGCAACATGTTACACATTCCTTGAAGTGATTGCTCTGCTGAATGAAAAGTTTCCTCAAAAAATTATATCTTTGTGCGGCAATCAGGAATGGCCTACCCAATTATGCGATCTTATGCATTGTGACATTTTTGTGGGAATTTGCGAAATCAAATTGTACGTGAACAAACCACAAACAATACACCAAATGAAGGATGAAATTATAAGGGTTATTAACAGCATCCCAGAAGATGTTTGTGAACGCGTAATAGAGAACTTCAATGAACGCGTTGGTCGTTGCCGCGTGGCTTTGTCTGGTCGTATAGAGGATACAATATTTCATACAAAATGGGAGAAATTATTTAACGTATTTGTAGAAAAAATACATTTTTCAATAAACTTTGTATATTCTGCAGCATTTTCATATTCGTCCCTACTTCCCGGAAAACTTCTACTGTTGGGGATATTAACCTGGGCTTCCATGGAACCTGTGGTAGTAATCGATTGCACCCGACAGCTCTGAACCTTGGACTATATGAACAGTAATGCGGATCCCCTACATGCTTGATGGCGTCCCCGACGGTGGTGGCATCTTCCACAGGGTACTGGTACTTTCCCCATGATCTAAATCGTGCTACAGTAGTTTGAGGAGCATGATAGTGAACTATCACTAGTAAGTATACGGTTCTAATGATTTAGCGCATAAGTGTAGCTAAGTGTAGCTCATGTTCATCCTGATTAGACAGGGATGCGTAAGGCATCAGACATTTCTACGCTGACGCTTAACTGTGAATCTGGTTCACCAATTTTTTTTTCAAATTAGGTGACACTCTATGCTCTCCAGGTAATTATATCAATGTCAGCCACCAAATTATTAACGTCATTAACAAAGGAATGCCCCTCACAAATAACACTATTGAAATTCAGTCATAATTACAGTTTTCCAGGCATTCGCCAAATCGAAACCCAATCATCTGTTTACCACTCGATAAATCGCCATTAATTACTCGAAACCACTCGTTTCTAATCTCCCACTGTCCAGTAGAGTCGCTCTTTAGACCACGTCCAGCTTAGCTAAGTACTGACTGCTGTAATGTGTAGCTTATGAGGAGTTTCTCGACACTTTTCCCTCATTCCTTTCAACTCCATAGTCACAGTAATTGTCCCAGTTGGTCTGCTCGTAGCAGTCTGGAATTCAAAATTGATTCCATCCACTGAATTCACACAATTTTTACAATCGTCTGCGATGGGACGGGGTCGGTCGTCAGCCTTCTCTCTGTCACCTAAACCTACCTCGATATGCTTCATTCCGACGTCCCTTCACTCTGTAGTAGCAGATACGTGCTTGGCTGTATAAAGTAATGTTGATGAAACCACTACCTAATACCTACCAGCCGGCCAGTGTGGCCGTGCGGTTCTAGGCGCTTCAGTCTGGAACCGCGTGACCGCTACGGCCGCAGGTTCGTATCCTGCCTCGGGTATGGTGTGTGTGATGTCCTTAGGTTAATTAGGTTTAAGTAGTTCTAAGTTCTAGGGGACTGATGACCCATAGTGCTCAGAGCCATTATGAATACCTACCACACAGAAGCCGCGTAACTCGAGTTGAAAGTAAGTTCCTGAAAGTTCATATTTTAAAAAAAATCGGGCATTAGGAGGATACATTCTACTTGCAGAAAGCATTTAAAATTAGATTGAATCTGCTTTTTATTCATACGGAAACACATGAAATGGCTATCAAGTCCGTATTTAATATGGTACTGCTCTGTCATTTAAAGTTCAGTCTGTACAACATAGTTTCACTCGAAAAGCAGCCTGAATTGTTGCAAGTACGACCCGACTATTGTTCTCGTTCTACCGGGTACCGACCCACAACTTTCCGCGAGTTAAACATTCGGTCGTTTTAGTCGTCTGCTTCGAAAGAAGTGCTCGCCAAAGTATTCCGTAGAGAGCACGAAACATGCCACGCGGAATTGTTACAATGACCAGAATGTTCACATGCTCATAACTGTCAGACTATTTAATTCAGAAACACCAAAATTTTATTAAAATATTAGTGACTCCAGTCGCTACAATCACGAGGTATTCGAACCGCAATTAACTCACTGTTCCTCCATTTTCCAGAGTATTTTTACGGAGCTATCTAACATGGTGTTATCTGTCGGCCGGTTAGCAAGCGACTATCTTGAACTTTTCTACTCACTGCCCACCCCATTGTATTCGCGCGGGAACAGCTTAATTCTGATTGGCTGTTAATCTAATCGACCAATCAGAATGTTCCTTCCAGGTCATTCTTGCAGCAAAACTTGCCTTATCCAATTAATAATCCGATAGTAATTAACGTCATTAGAACTTCAATTTGTAGTATATTGTTTAATCAAAATAAGCGAAGTACAAATTATTCTCTAAATTGATAAATATACTTATTCCGTCTCTAACTTTCATTCTGGCTGCTTTTATACAAAAGCAAGCTCACACCGCCATCCGTCATCTGAATCATTGCTGCACCATAACTTTCCCACAGACTATTTGTAGAATGCATTACGAAAAATGACATATTAAGTTTTAACGTTTGTCAGACACACACATTCCTAATTATTCTCACGCACTCACACAACAAAATACAATAAATTAATAATCTTGACCTATTTTTGTATTACGTAATGCACAGTGACTAAAGTGTTAACGAAGAAAACTCTAATTAATGGATTTTTATGCACTGGTAAATTTGTAATGGCTTCAAGTGATAATGCCGGTCACTCTGTATTTGTTCCTACCATAGTTTTTAAAAAAACAAGCGTTGGTACTTTTAGGTAATTTTCTTTATCTCCGGCACTATAATAAATAAAAATCTGAAATTTTGACAGCATAATTCCGTTAATAACAAAAGTCTGTGTACCAAATTTGAACAAAATCGGATAATAACTGATATGGATTATTTAGATTCGTAGAGGGTATGAATCTTCGTACTGACTGGCTGTTACGCTATGCACTTCTCAAGGCAGGCAGCGTCAGCACCGCCGTGAGTAAAACGGAAAAAAAGGAGGAGAAGGGAAAAAAAGAAGCCATCCTGCAGCCATCGTACCAAACGGCTGCTTGCCTTACTGCTACGAACGTCATAACTTGCTACGTCACACGCCCACCGCAAAGGTTGAAGGTCCCTCCCTGTCCGTTAGTACATGAGGTGTACGTAGGTGTTCTGCGGAATCTTGATTTGGCTGAAGTCGTTCTTTCGCGTTCCCCTTCACAGGCACATCATCAACAGTCGACTTGGGCAGCTTTAGAAGGGGTGAAATTTCCCTGATGGATCTACTATTAACGTCATATCCAATGACTAGTCCACGTCTGAAGTCATCTACATCTACGTATACATGATTACTCTCCAATTCACATTTAAGTGCTTGGCAGAGGGTTCATCGAACCACAATCATACTATCTCTCTACCATTCCACTCCCGAACAGCGCGCGGGAAAAACGAACACCTAAACCTTTCTGTTCGAGCTCTGATTTCTCTTATTTTATTTTGATGATGATTCCTACCTATGTAGGTTGGGCTCAACAAAATATTTTCGCATTCGGAAGAGAAAGTTGGTGACTGAAGTTTCGTAAATAGATCTCGCCGCGACGAAAAACGTCTTTGCTTTAATGACTTCCATCCCAACTCGCGTATCATATCTGCCACACTCTCTCCCCTATTACGTGATAATACAAAACGAGCAGCCCTTTTTTGCACCCTTTCGATGTCCTCCGTCAATCCCACCTGGTAACGATCCCACACCGCGCAGCAATATTCTAACAGAGGACGAACGAGTGTAGTGTAAGCTGTCTCTTTAGTGGACTTGTTGCATCTTCTAAGTGTCCTGCCAATGAAACGCAACCTTTGGCTCGCCTTCCCCACAATATTATCTATGTGGACTTTGCAACTGAAGTTGTTCGTAATTTTTACACCCAGGTATTTAGTTGAATTGACAGCCTTCAGAATTGTACTATATATCGAGTAATCGAATTCCAACGGATTTATTTTGGAACTCACGTGGATCACCTCACACTTTTCGTTATTTAGCGTCAACTGCCACCTGCCACACCATACAGCAATCTTTTCTAAATGGCTTTGCAACTGATACTGGTCTTCGGATGACCTTACTAGACGGTAAATTACAGCATCATCTGCGAACAACCTAAGAGAACTGCTCAGATTGTCACCCAGGGCATTTGTATAGATCAGGAACAGCAGAGGTCCCAGGACGCTTCCCTGTGGAACACCTGATATCACTTCAGTTTTACTCGATGATTTGCCGTCTATTACTACGAACTGCGACCTTCCTGACAGAAATCACGATTCCAGTCGCACAACGGAGACGATACCCCATAGGCCCGCAGCTTCATTAGAAGTCGCTTGTGAGGAACGGTGTCAAAAGCTTTCCGGAAATCTAGAAATACGGAATCAACTTGAGATCCCCTGTCGATAGCGGCCATTACTTCGTGCAAATAAAGAGAGTCACTGAGCTTTCGCCACCGATCCATTTTCTGTTACTGATAGTTTGATGACAACACAGTACTTCACCGCCTCCTTTTATATTGGCGGATAGTGATATATAAGTATGGCCCAGAATCTGAAAACATCTTTCAGTACAATTTTAGCAGTATTAACGCTTTCCCGTTATGGAGGGATACTTCAACAACACCACTAAATATTTTTCAAAATAAAAATTTCCTTAACTCTCGTTGACTTTTATTCACAACGTACTTCTTAGCGATATGCAGGTGTGTAAGAAGGTTGCTGAACCTGAAAATAAGAATATGAAATTCGTTGCGAAAGTCGCATTCAATACTAAGACTTAAGTTTTTGGGTTAAGTTTTAGTGAAAAATGTAATACAATTACAGAATCTGGCATAAGAAATCCTTACAAACAGTATATATTTTTCTCAAAATTTTGAAATTTAAAGTGTATGACTTGATTCCAGTAGTTTAAAGATGGGCATAAAGTAAAGATCTCCAGCCCCCACCCTCATGATACTGCTATGGTTAATGGTTTCAAAGGAAGATAACTGCATTAGCGTGACTTGGCATGTCTCGTAACACGTGAATACTGAAAAACGGTTAAAGCATTAACACAGCAATTGTCGCGTGGTTCGCTTGATAACTGCTGACAGTCGTACTGGAAATCAAAATTCCTGTGTTCAGTACTGTTATTTCCAGCCAACATAGCTTATTTACTTCATCTTATAGAACCCGAACAGTGTATTTTACTTGGTTTTTGTTTGGGGTTTTCAGAGCTTTGCTATGTAAAAGGACTTGCGTTTTTCTTACACAGAACACTGTTGATTCGACACAACTGAGTATCTGAAAGTAGTATCAATGCCTGAACGAATGCATGTTTGTTGAAACTCCCATTTTTCAGTTCGTGACGTATGTTGTAATTTAAGAAATATGACTCGCATTGTCGGGGTAATACGCAGTTATTCTTTCACTCAAATGTACGTCCGTGTCGGAGCCACCCGAGGGAGCTACGACCAATTTCCATTATCCAATAGCGTCTCCCACATATTAATGCGCAGCCATTACCATTAGTAATTCCACCACCGTATCGACGTAAAGTGAGCTGAGAGCCACAACTCTGGATGAAAATTCTTCCCTACCCTTGCACTGACATCTTTGCATACGGCGTTCTTCACTGTACAGAAATTATTGTGCTGGCATAAAAAGGCGTTGAAGTTTCGTCATGAATACAACGGTAGGGAAAGTATATATCATGGTTATAGTCTGACTATAATAATTTATATGTGTTAAGTTTTCTTTATTTTTATGTTGACTTCATCCTCCGCATTCATTGGAATCCAATTACAATACTCCGTAAGTGCTGGAAACAGATTTTGCTATTAAGCACATATACTACAAAACTCTGATAACAATAAAACCTTATTTCTCTCTCAAGGAAGTAACATTTTCCTAAAGGAGTGACGTAAGAGTATATACGAGTACAGCAGAGTCATATATGACGGAAAATATTCCAACGACAAGATGATGCTATGCATAAAATGTTAATAACCTCTATTTTTCTCTTACATTGAATACTTAGGAAATAATAAAAGGCCTTACCGAGGCACTAAAGTATCTCAATATGTGGAATGCTGTTCACCATTTACGTACCGCAAGCAACACCAAAGTCTAAATTAGTATCAGCTAGAGGTGGAAAGATAAGGAAAAATTCTCGTATCATAGTACAGCAGTAATAATGTCCAAAAACCTTCTGAATCACACACTGGTTCTAGTGAAAGAGTGCGACGTGATACAGGGGTAGCAAATGGAAAGAGCAGTCGCAAGCTCAAGAATGAATTCTGTTTACAACAACAAAGTTGGTTATAGCTTGTATGCGACAAATCGGGAGCTGCCAACGGTCACTATGCGGTGTTACTTCCATTGCAACTTTTACAAATGAGGAATATCACAACATGCAATATATATATATATATATATATATATATATATATATATATATATATATATATATATGGGCTTTCAGGAGGAGGAGGGGCAGAAGGTGCAAAGCAGTTGCATCGGGAATGATTTACCATCAGACACCTCACACCAGCAAAACCCTATTCGTTGGGTGGATTATGTACGGAGTGAGGTGCATTTTTCTCATCCATAGAACATTGCGTTAAAGAATTAAAGGATGAATTTTCTGGAACCATGGCATTTTCCCTCATTACGACCCAGAAGTGCAAGATGTGGCTAAAGTGAGCCTACGTACTTCATCTGTAACGATGAAAAAGCGTGGCATTCTCCGCTGTCACCCTCAAGCATAGGTAAGCTTCAAATAGCAACATGTGGACACATGCGAGAGTAAGGACGGAGCCCAGAAGTTCGTTTGAGGTGTAAGGTGGGTGAACGATGTCACATTGGCATCAAATTTAATGACAATTCAGTCCAATGGCATCGTGGACGTGTCCCGAAATGGTAAGGTCATCAAGCCCCTCATACCCACCAGCTCACCCCATTTCTTGTGTCTGTCCGATGTGGATCAGAACCGCGACGCTCAGCGTTGGAATCAGGCCATCTTCTTACGAGCGATTGACGAACACGTTTCTGACGCTCCGCCTGCCAGAAATGATACGGAAAGCTCTCAGGAGGCGGTATCGAGGACGTCACTGCAACCTCCCTTTATCTCTGGAGCGCTGATTCACATACATTCCTACGTGCAGTGGTTGGTTGGTTGTTTTGGGGAAGGAGACCAGACAGCGAGGTCATCGGTCTCATCGGATTAGGGAAGGACGTGGGAGGAAGTCGGCTGTGTCCTTTGAAAGGAACCATCCCGGCATTTGCCTGGAGTGATTTAGGGAAATCACGGAAAACCTAAATCAGGATGGCCGGACGCGGGATTGAAGCGTCGTACTCCAGAATGCGAGTCCAGTGTCTAACCACTGCGCCACCTCGCTCGGTTCAACTTGCAGTGTGCAACAGAACAACGTTCATAACAATCTTTGACAATGCCAACAATCCTCTGATGCTTCATTCCTTCTCCATGATAAGAGAAGGAATGCCATACAGAGCACTGTTTCCTGGTTCCCGCTTGTGCTAACGATATTGTGTAGTCAAGCGAGATTAGAGCATTTACAAGACAGTTGCATTATGTGAGGCGGAACGCAATTGTGGTAGTTCGGATAATTTTGAGTATGATAAAATATTTTTAAAGTGCACAACAAAGGTGCGCTTATGCCGAAAGTGTGTTGCTGAACTAGTGGCACCTTAAAGGGAACCACTGAGATTCTATTCAAGCCATGTCACTGTCGCGAACTACCTTCCGTCACCCCCCGCCCCCTCCCTCCCCCCCACCGACCACTCCGTAATCACTCACGACACACACCACTCCACGCCTTCCATCGTGATGTGCAGCCCACTGGATTTGATTTGTACGCTTTGGAGTTTAGAATAATCACATTTTGTTTTCAGTCGTCTACAGGGGAAAGCCACATGGATGGGGTGGTTCAAAATCATTCGACGAAATTGGAAACTGCTTTTGTCAACTCTCTTGTTTCACGCCCTCCCGTCTTCCGTGGCGTGATCACTGAGAGGGTTGCGTTGTGTGTGTGTTTGGGGGGGGGGGGAGGGGGGGCAGGCAGTTTGCGGACCTACAAGTGATTGAACAGAACGAAAATGGTTCCCTTTATGGCCCCACCAGTTCAGCAACACACTTGTCGGCATAAGCGTACCTTTGTTGAGCACTTTAAAAATCTATTATCATGCTGAAAAATATCCGAACTACAGAATTGTGTTCCGCGTTGTTAGCATGCAGCCCACATAACGCGACTGTCTTGCGAGTCCTCTTCTTTCATTTCGGTACAGTCGCTTGACTTTACAGAATGGTTACCATAAGCGACAACTAGGAAACATTGCTCTGTATGGCAATGACTGCAGATGTAAATTAATACTACGATAATGTTAACATCAGGGAACACCTGAGACAGTCTTTAACACTCCTAACCTCAAATTTATTACAATGAGCGAAATTTTAAAAGTGTTACCACTCTTTTTAATATCTGGCATATAAACTGAGGTGACAAATGTTATGGTATACCTCCTAAAATCGTGTCGGACGAGCTTTTGCCCTGCGTAGTGCCACGCTTCGACGTGACATGGACTGAACACGTTGTTGGAGTTCCTCTGTGAAAATATGGAGCCGTGCTGTCTCTATAGCCGTCCATAATTGCGAAAGTTTTGCCGGTGCAGAATTTGTGCACGAAATGACCTCTCGATTATTTCCTAAGAGTCTTCTATGGGATTTATATCGATTGGTCTGGGTGACCAGATCCTCCGCTCGAACTGTCAAGAATGTTCTTCAAACTATTCATGAGCAATTGTGGTCCGGTGACATGGAGCAATGTCATCCACAAAAATTCCAACATTGTTTGGGAACATGAAGCTCACGAAAGGCTGAAAATGGCATCCAAGTAGCCTAATATAGCCATTTCGAGTCAATAATCGCTTCAGTTGGACCAGAGGGTCCAGTCCATTTTATGTAGACACGCTCCACACCGTAATGGAGTCACCACCAGCTTGTACAGTGCAACAGTTCCTATTTGGGTTCGTGGCTTCGTGGGGTCTGCGCCACACTCGAACCCTACCATCGCCTCTTGCCAACTGAAATCGGAACTCATCTTACCAGGCCGCTGTTTTCCAGTACAACCGATATGGTCACGAACACAGGAGAAGCGCTGTAGGCGATGCCGTGCTGTTAGAAAAGCCACACGCTCATGAGCAATTGTTGTCCGGTGACATGGAGCAATGTCATCCACAAAAATTCCAAAATTGTTTGGGAACATGAAGCTCACGAAAGGCTGAAAATGGCATCCAAGTAGCCTAATATAGCCATTTCGAGTCAATAATCGCTTCAGTTGGACCAGAGGGTCCAGTCCACACCGTAATGGAGTCACCACCAGCTTGTACAGTGCAAAAGTTCCTATTTGGGATCGTGGCTTCGTGGGGTCTGCGCCACACTCGAACCCTACCATCGCCTCTTGCCAACTGAAATCGGAACTCATCTTACCAGGCCGCTGTTTTCCAGTACAACCGATATGGTCACGAACACAGGAGAAGCGCTGTAGGCGATGTCGTGCTGTTAGAAAAGCCACACGCTCATGAGCAATTGTGGTCCGGTGACATGGAGCAATGTCATCCACAAAAATTCCAACATTGTTTGGGAACATGAAGCTCACGAAAGGCTGAAAATGGCATCCAAGTAGCCTAATATAGCCATTTTGAGTCAATAATCGCTTCAGTTGGACCAGAGGGTCCAGTCCATTTTATGTAGACACGCTCCACACCGTAATGGAGTCACCACCAGCTTGTACAGTGCAACAGTTCCTATTTGGGTTCGTGGCTTCGTGGGGTCTGCGCCACACTCGAACCCTACCATCGCCTCTTGCCAACTGAAATCGGAGCTCATCTTACCAGGCCGCTGTTTTCCAGTACAACCGATATGGTCACGAACACAGGAGAAGCGCTGTAGGCGATTTCGTGCTGTTAGAGAAGCCGCACGCTCATGAGCAATTGTGGTCCGGTGACATGGAGCAATGTCACCCACAAAAATTCCAACATTGTTTGGGAACATGATGCTCACGAAAGGCTGAAAATGGCATCCAAGTAGCCTAATATAGCCATTTCGAGTCAATAATCGCTTCAGTTGGACCAGAGGGTCCAGTCCATTTTATGTAGACACGCTCCACACCGTAATGGAGTCACCACCAGCTTGTACAATGCAACAGTTCCTATTTGGGTTCGTGGCTTCGTGGGGTCTGCGCCACACTCGAACCCTACCATCGCCTCTTGCCAACTGAAATCGGAACTCATCTTACCAGGCCGCTGTTTTCCAGTACAACCGATATGGTCACGAACACAGGAGAAGCGCTGTAGGCGATGTCGTGCTGTTAGAAAAGCCACACGCTCATGAGCAATTGTGGTCCGGTGACATGGAGCAATGTCATCCACAAAAATTCCAACATTGTTTGGGAACATGAAGCTCACGAAAGGCTGAAAATGGCATCCAAGTAGCCTAATATAGCCATTTCGAGTCAATAATCGCTTCAGTTGGACCAGAGGGTCCAGTCCATTTTATGTAGACACGCTCCACACCGTAATGGAGTCACCACCAGCTTGTACAGTGCAACAGTTCCTATTTGGGTTCGTGGCTTCGTGGGGTCTGCGCCACACTCGAACCCTACCATCGCCTCTTGCCAACTGAAATCGGAACTCATCTTACCAGGCCGCTGTTTTCCAGTACAACCGATATGGTCACGAACACAGGAGAAGCGCTGTAGGCGATGCCGTGCTGTTAGAAAAGCCTCACGCTCATGAGCAATTGTTGTCCGGTGACATGGAGCAATGTCATCCACAAAAATTCCAAAATTGTTTGGGAACATGAAGCTCACGAAAGGCTGAAAATGGCATCCAAGTAGCCTAATATAGCCATTTCGAGTCAATAATCGCTTCAGTTGGACCAGAGGGTCCAGTCCACACCGTAATGGAGTCACCACCAGCTTGTACAGTGCAAAAGTTCCTATTTGGGATCGTGGCTTCGTGGGGTCTGCGCCACACTCGAACCCTACCATCGCCTCTTGCCAACTGAAATCGGAACTCATCTTACCAGGCCGCTGTTTTCCAGTACAACCGATATGGTCACGAACACAGGAGAAGCGCTGTAGGCGATGTCGTGCTGTTAGAAAAGCCACACGCTCATGAGCAATTGTGGTCCGGTGACATGGAGCAATGTCATCCACAAAAATTCCAACATTGTTTGGGAACATGAAGCTCACGAAAGGCTGAAAATGGCATCCAAGTAGCCTAATATAGCCATTTTGAGTCAATAATCGCTTCAGTTGGACCAGAGGGTCCAGTCCATTTTATGTAGACACGCTCCACACCGTAATGGAGTCACCACCAGCTTGTACAGTGCAACAGTTCCTATTTGGGTTCGTGGCTTCGTGGGGTCTGCGCCACACTCGAACCCTACCATCGCCTCTTGCCAACTGAAATCGGAGCTCATCTTACCAGGCCGCTGTTTTCCAGTACAACCGATATGGTCACGAACACAGGAGAAGCGCTGTAGGCGATTTCGTGCTGTTAGAGAAGCCGCACGCTCATGAGCAATTGTGGTCCGGTGACATGGAGCAATGTCACCCACAAAAATTCCAACATTGTTTGGGAACATGATGCTCACGAAAGGCTGAAAATGGCATCCAAGTAGCCTAATATAGCCATTTCGAGTCAATAATCGCTTCAGTTGGACCAGAGGGTCCAGTCCATTTTATGTAGACACGCTCCACACCGTAATGGAGTCACCACCAGCTTGTACAATGCAACAGTTCCTATTTGGGTTCGTGGCTTCGTGGGGTCTGCGCCACACTCGAACCCTACCATCGCCTCTTGCCAACTGAAATCGTAACTCATCTTACCAGGCCGCTGTTTTCCAGTACAACCGATATGGTCACGAACACAGGAGAAGCGCTGTAGGCGATTTCGTGCTGTTAGAGAAGCCGCACGCTCATGAGCAATTGTGGTCCAGTGACTTGGAGCAATGTCATCCACAAAAATTCCAACATTGTTTGGGAACATGAAGCTCACGAAAGGCTGAAAATGGCATCCAAGTAGCCTAATATAGCCATTTCGAGTCAATAATCGCTTCAGTTGGACCAGAGGGTCCAGTCCATTTTATGTAGACACGCTCCACACCGTAATGGAGTCACCACCAGCTTGTACAGTGCAACAGTTCCTATTTGGGTTCGTGGCTTCGTGGGGTCTGCGCCACACTCGAACCCTACCATCGCCTCTTGCCAACTGAAATCGTAACTCATCTTACCAGGCCGCTGTTTTCCAGTACAACCGATATGGTCACGAACACAGGAGAAGCGCTGTAGGCGATTTCGTGCTGTTAGAGAAGCCGCACGCTCATGAGCAATTGTGGTCCGGTGACATGGAGCAATGTCATCCACAAAAATTCCAACATTGTTTGGGAACATGATGCTCACGAAAGGCTGAAAATGGCATCCAAGTAGCCTAATATAGCCATTTCGAGTCAATAATCGCTTCAGTTGGACCAGAGGGTCCAGTCCATTTTATGTAGACACGCTCCACACCGTAATGGAGTCACCACCAGCTTGTACAGTGCAACAGTTCCTATTTGGGTTCGTGGCTTCGTGGGGTCTGCGCCACACTCGAACCCTACCATCGCCTCTTGCCAACTGAAATCGTAACTCATCTTACCAGGCCGCTGTTTTCCAGTACAACCGATATGGTCACGAACACAGGAGAAGCGCTGTAGGCGATGTCGTGCTGTTAGAAAAGCCACACGCGACCATCGTCTCCTGCCATTATATTGTGTTGTATTGTATGTTAACAGCGGGCCTAGAAATGACGGAGAGAATCCGTCCCTGTCGCAGCCGTAGTGGTCCACAACCCCACTACGACTACCGCAGTCCACTTCACCCTTCCGCAGCCCCACACTGAATCTCTCTTTCAGGGTTATTGTGCCGTTCGGCACCCGGTGGAACCCCAGGGAACGTCTCACACCAGGCGAGTGTAACCCCTATGTTTGCGTGGTAGTGTAATGGAGGTGTACGCGTACGTGGAGAACTTGTCTACGCAGTAATCGCCGACATAAAGTAGTTGAGGTGGAATAACGGGAACCAACCCGCATTCGCCGAGGCAGATGGAAGACCGCCGAAGTGCTATCCACAGACTGGCCGGCTCACCGAACCGCGACACAAGTCTGCCGGTCGGATTCGTGCCGGAGACCAGGCACTCCTTCCCTATCTTGAAAGCCGTGCGTAAGATCGCACGGCCAACCGGGCGGGCCATCTCCTGCCATAGTCCACTGGCATTAAAATTCGCCACACTCTCCCAAACCCTTCGTCGTACGTCACACAATGATTTCTGCGGTTATTTCAGGCAGTGTTACTTGTCTGTTAGCACAGGCAGCTCCACGCAAACGCTGATGTTCTCAGTCGTTAAGCGAAGGCCGGCGGCCACTGCGTTGTCCGTGGTGAGAGGTGGTCTTGGAATTTGGTATTCTCGGCACACTCTTGACAGTGTGGATCTCGAAATATTGAATTGCCTAACGGTTTCCGAAATGGAATGTCCAATACGTGTTGCTGCCACTACTATTCCGCGTTCAAAGTCTGTTAATACCCCTCGTAGGGCCATAATCACATCGAAAACCTTTCCAAATGAATTACCTGAGTACACATGAGAGCTCCGTCAATGCACCGCCCTTTTATGCCTTGTGTACGGGTACTACTGCCATCTGTATATACGCATGACGCTAACGCAAGACTTTTGTTACCTCAGTGTATACTGTGCGTACCTCCAACACATGAATTGTTCTGTAATCCTTAATCAAAACAATTATCTTTTTTGCAAATAATTGTTCTCTCTAGAATATCTTGACTCCCGAATCTCTACAGTAATCCGAAATATGATTGCTGTCAAAAACATTTTTCCAAACACTTGTTAACCCTTATGGCTCAGGCGAGTGCTTTTGCAGAAAGTGTTTAACTAATTAGTCAATTATAAAAGCCATGATTAACAGAACCAAGTATTCTATCGAAACCTCATCATCAACAACTTATCACTAATGACTTTACTGTTTACATAATGGCACGCTGATCTGTGTACATTTCTAAAACTACCTTTTGCGCTTTTATATGTAACACCAAGTGACATTAGAAATGAAACTTATTAGTGAGCAACTAGTTGTGTAAATTTCTTAACTAGAAATGACACGATGAACTATTTTGCTTTGTGTGTGGATTCAGAAACAATAACCAAGCAAAATATTTGTGCCTGACCGCGACTCGATCACAGCACTGATCGTCATTGATCACAAGCCAAAAGGAGACGTGACTTATCAGATTTTTAGCCAGTATGAAGAAGCAGATCTTAACTTGAAACTGCATGACCAAAATTTTTGTACTAGACCGGGACTCCGATCCAGCAACTGTTGTCCCTGTTAACTACCACGAAAGATGTTACATATGGTTTTATTCCCTTTACACATAGTTTCATTTCCTAGTAAAAACTTGAAATCAAGTGTTGTATGTATGTGTTGGATGGTGATTAGAATCAAGCACCTAATATGATTGTTGTGTAAGGACATTCAGTGTACACAAAAAGTGCAGCAGAAACTCGGATATTTTCTTCAGATTGCGTTACTAAATTTCATTCTGGTCCTTTTTAGCTACTTTAGAGAAGGGAAATAACAAATTACTTCATACATACCACTTTCTGAGCGGTGCTTGGCCCTGTGGCAAAGTCTAATTAGCACCAGAAAACAAGCGCAGTATTACACAGCTAGTGAAGCACAGATGCCTGGAACATTCTCGCTCTGCTGTAGTAGCGGTTACGGCATAAAGAGAGGCATATTTCTCACAAAGAAAAATATGAGATGAATTACAACGATTTACGAGTGAAATGACTTTCTCGCAGTCGACAAATTAAATTTTCGTAGTCACTTATCACGTAATAATGGTTCAGAACATTTCATCAAAATTACAAGAAAATATCCAATTAATGTGGAATTGTAGTCCAGTTCTAGTTCTGAATATAAATCTACGCTCACATAACTGACAAACAGATTTTGTGTTATATCCAAGTCTTAGCTTTTTCAACAGCAGGAACCTATTCTTGGATGACTCTCAACAATCTCGCTCTAGCGCTGCTACCGAAATATTTATACATATCTGGGCTGCTAGACATCAACTTCAGGGTAGGCTTTATTCAACCAAAATACAGAACATACACTGAGTTTATATCGATTCTGCATGATAATTTTATTATCTGACTCTTTATAACACAACAGAAACATTTAATTCTAAGTAAAATATCTTGTGACTTATGTAACTGTATTACTGTTTATTTATGTACGTCAACGTGTGATGAAGGTATGATTGCATCATGATAATTGTCGAAGATGAAAGCTCTTATATAAAATTTTTGGAATGAGTTTTTCCTATGGTAACGATAGTTTATCTATGTTTCCAGGCTTGTAAAAAATCTAAACCGGCCAACATTCCAGTTTTTGGCAGTTTTTTGCTAAGAAACACGTCATGTGAATAGAGTCAATGGTTCGGAAGCGAGCCGCCGAAAGAAAGGAATCTGCAAAACTGCATTATACTACTGGGAAAGTTCATACAGTATGAACCAACAATAAAAAGTAAACAACATCTCAGTTGCCGTAGACACATTGGTACTCAAGAACTGCTGGGGATACATATCCGCTGCCATCTTACCGCAGCAGATAAAACTTCCTCATTTTAGCAGAAAAGGATATAATCGTCATCCTACAAATGTCACGATTTCTTCACTTTTTGAGACAATACAATCATCACACTTATGTAGCCTCATATTTATTAAGGCATACGAAATTGTAGTTCATCAATTTATTTGTGCTTTAAGACAATATAAGTGATTTGCAAACATTCGTTTGGCACCTGCGAAGTTGGTCTTCAATCACTGTTTTGACACGGTGCTACTACACTTAAAAATGAACATGAATCAAATTGCAACACCTATTCATTCAATCTCTGGATCAGTAAGGTTCAGAATAGTGAAAGAAATAATGCAATGAACTAACTGTTTACTCAAATAACTACTGATCAGTAAAAGTCAAAATAAAGAAAGATTGCTGAACTTATCGTATCACAAAGAGAGAATACGATTTGTTTTGTGAATATCGACCGATTTAATGCCAATTCCAAAAGTAAGGATATGTCGATTTCTAGTCTCGACCAGTTTAATGGGCATCTTTAGATTCCGTAGTAGAAAGCAACGTCAGCATCGATTACTGAAGCAAGACGCTTTTTCACACTCATGTTCACAATTGCAGACTACAATTTTTAAAAAAACTTCCTGGCAGATTAAAACTGTGTGCCGGACCGAGACTTGATCTCGGGACCTTTGCCTTTCGCGGGCAAGTGCTCTACCAACTGAGCTACCCAAGCACGACTCACGCCCCGTCCTCACAGATTTACTTCTGCCAGTACCTCGTCTCCTACCTTCCAAACTTTGCAGAAGCTTTCCTGCGAACCTTGCAGAACTAGTACTCCTGAAAGAAAGGAGCTCAGTAGGTAGAGCACTTGCCCGCGAAATGCAAAGGTCTCGAGTTCGAGTCTCGTTCCGGCACACAGTTGTAATTTGCCAGGAACTTTCATATCAGCGCACACTCCGCTGCAGAGTGAAAATCTCATTCTGGGTACAATTTTTAAGTTTGAAATTGCAAATATGACTGTGAGAAAGCGTCGTGCTTCAGCAGCCGGTGTAGACACCGATGTCCATTATGTCATCTGAAGATGGGCGTTTCACTGATTGAATCCAGTAATCGATGTTTCCTTCCTTCAAATCTAGGTAATTAAAAAGTTTTCATAAAGAAGGCTGCCACACTAGATTTAAAAGACTTACCACAAAAATGAATCCTGTTGTATTTTTAATCGCATTTACTTCACTACAAATGTGTTTAACGCCAGTTAAGACAGCGTATTCAATTGGCTTTTATCTTCAAGAGACGTCCTTCGAAATACGTCTTTTGTGGTATTTTCAAACAGCGGTAAAAGAGTTAAACCCAATGTGAACAGTATTTAATTGTACCATTAATATACCGAATTATAATGTATGACGTAAAGTGCGTAAATAACCATTTTTTGGACGAAAACTATTTGTAACGAGAAAGGATGTCTCTCCGAAGGTAGTACGGAGTGGTATAAATTGCAGTTATGACTGAATTCATAGTGTGCGCCACTGTTAAAAAATTGTGGTAGTTAGCCAACAATAATGGGCGGCATCTGGATAGGAGCAGTGTGACCACATGTACAAGAGGACTTCATCGACGTACGCGACCGCGGTTCCAAGATTCCAAATTAAGTCTCCGAAATTGTCTAAGGTAGCGTGAGGACATCACATGGCATGTCAGAACGCTGACTCTGCTCTGTTACTGCGACGCCCATTTTCTCAGTTAAAGGCATATTCAATAAGAATGTTTACTGCTTTTAGACACGTCTAACACTTCAATTATTGAGATCAAGCAGTTTGGTTTCTCTACCGGTGAGAAGCTTTCTTTACAACATCTCTTCACTAAAACTGAAACAAGGAAAATTATTTATATAAGAAGACATTAGTTTACGTCCAGAACCATAATTTATGGGAAACCCACAGTGGAACTGGGTAGGTAAATGCGAGGGCTACATATTAATGTGGTACCCTGTTGCTCTTATCAGATCCACGGCGAGGCAGCGATTTCTTGTGGAAGATATCAAATCGTCTACAGAAAGGTGTAAGCATACTACCGTTTTTAATCAATATCAGCCGGCCGATGTGGCCGTGCGGTTCTAGGCGCTGCAGTCTGGAACCGCGAGACCGCTACGGTCGCAGGTTCGAATCCTGCCTCATGCATGGATGTGTGTGATGTCCTTAGGTTAGTTAGGTTTAAGTAGTTCTAAGTTCTAGGGGACTAATGACCTCAGAAGTTGAGTCCCATAGTGCTCAGAGCCATTTGAACCATTTGAATAAATATCAGTTGCGACATGAAGATGTGCAGAAACCTAGTGACCAGTATGTGTGATCTGAAATTAGGCGTCTCATCACTTTGTTCGATCGCTAATAACATCAGCCCATTTGTAAGAAATTTATTTCCTTGCGCATTTCTGGCATAGTCTACCTTCAGAACGTCATAAAAAGGACTTAATACACAGTATCCTGATACATGATTTCAGTCTTAGCATTGATGCTCAGTAAAGATTGAAATCAAGTGACACGAACCTACGTTTTATATTAACACGAGGAACAATCAGTAATTAAAAAACAAATTGATGTAGAAAAAAGTTTATAATTTTAGACAACGAGATTTTCACTACTTCTTAACATAATCCTCATCAATGTTAGTGCACTCGGCCCAAGGATAAACCAGTTCTTTTATACCCGACGCAAAGAAGTGTTTGTCTTGTTGTTTCAACCACTTTATTGCAAATTAATCTTTCATATTTTCTGTTTTGGACACTGTTTCAAAATGGTGAACACAAGTTTCATAACACATTAAAATCTTGTTTAGGAAACGGTTACAAAACATTTCATTGTGTTACTTCAAGTCTGTACCCTTTGAGTCTTGATTTCTTCTGTCTTGATTCCTTGTGTTGCTGAATTAACTCTTTTCGGACCCGCCTTGCACTCGCCTTGCTGTGCTTGAGCTTGTTACTGATAATGTTATGAACTGCGCCAACACCTATTACTACAGGTTTTGCTATATTTTTCACTGTAATAAGTCGGTGTTCACGAATAATGTCGTCAGTGACGGTTTCAAGCGAAGGAGTTCACATTCCAACTGACCGGACAGAACGCTGCTCGTCAGACCCGGAGGTTCGATCGTTTTTGAACTGTTCAACCCAGTTAAAAAAAATTCGCTGTTCGTACAACTTTCAACGGAATGTAAAATAACTGGAGAAAAGATTTAACCGGTAAAGAAAACAAAAAGAAGATCATTGAGCATTGTTCAACTAATGTGGAAACTTTAAACAGCGAAGCCATTGTTAGACGCAAGACTAAGATTTTCAGCGAAAAAATTTTTTGCCGTCAGCTGTTCTCGCTTCATTTCAGTGATGCCAGCTGAAAGTCAGGAATATGCAGAACTCTTTCTACAGACTGTTACATATCTACATCAGTTTGTTTCTGTAACTATTGAATGTCCCACGTACATATCGTTATTCATTCTCTCTTTTCGAGTACTATAATCATCAAATCAAAAACTACGTATCAAGTCATTTTATATGTTAAAAACCATTCAACAGCCAAGATCGCATAAAATATTTCTTTATTTAAGTCAATCGGTTTCAACGGACTGTACTGTCATCTTCAGGTATTAAAATCTTCTGTTGCAAAACATGTTAATTTTGCGCTCACCTGACGCACAAGATGTCAGGTGGAAAAAAATAGCACGTTATAAATGGTCTGTCATCGCTAACATACTTAAAACATAAAGCACCTTGTGTATGTCGATATACATATTGCTCACAGTTTTCTGTAGCATCATACAAACAAGGTACACAATAGAACAACTGTTTACATATGCTGGACGTATTTTAAACAGTGCAAATCCACTTTAAATAGCATATAGATACAACAGCGGTCTTGACTGTTGAATGGTTTTGACAGTTAAATTGATCGCCCTTCAGTTCATCGCAAAATTAGAAAACTCAATCATTTAATATGATTTTGTGATGATGAGCTACACCCGAAACGAGTAAACAAACAAATTTTTAACAGTTAGTGAACTGTTATTATTAACTACCGAATAAAGCAGCGAGAAAGACATGCTCAGTATTAAGTACGATAAGATGAGGCTATGATGTGTTGATGCCGTTCACACGTTGTTGGGGGCGTTTGAATAATAATCTGATTAAAACTGAACACCTTTAAGAAATGTTGGTAATTTAATATATCTCTATAGCTTATGGAAAATATATACACATTCTGGCAACGTCTACCCGTCTACAACGTCACGTTCGTATCCACAGATGTTGCTGTGGTTCATTGTGTGTAAACGCCAGTCCAGGTGTAGGGAAGAAGCATACTCATGCCGTATAAAATTCACATCAGTCTTTCCATTGTGTGCCAGCCAGTCCGCTGTAACTAGCTCTGACGTCATAAATGTTGCGCAATACTTTAAAAATCAATTAAATAACCTGAAACGTTTCTAGCATGTCAGGAGTAATACTAAATAATATGTGTTGAATATCAGTTCAATAACTTTAACCATTTTCAAAATTTGGACGTTTTTCTGTAAAAATCATTGGCGCAACAGAAAAGAGCTAGAAACTTCAAAATTTATATTTAGATTCCTTTTGCATAATAATTTAGTAGAAACAGTATTCTGGATCTCACAAATTAAAATTTTAGTTGAAATTCATGATTTTCTGGTTTTTGTCTTAGAAATTAAGGAAGCAAGATAGATTAAGTAGGCGAATAAATAAAGCTAGGATGTTTAAATTTAAGTAGAAGGGAGATCCGCTATAATTATAAACATGTGAGAAGTTTCAACAGAACAACTATAAAACCATAGCTATAGCGTATCTCCAAAGAGCAAGTTCAGAGCTCGTCTACTGCGTGTAGTGTAATTAAATTAATTCTCTCGCTCAAAATATTTGACTTAGCCACGTCAGATTTTTTATTATGATTACTTATCTGTGTGCTGATTGCACATATAAACTGAGAGCTTCATCGGCCATCAGCAAAGGAAGCAATGATTTATTCGATAACTTATAGTGGTGCATTACTAGCCCAGCGGCTAGTCGGGAGAGCGGATTTGATCAGGCGTTCCCTTAGCCGTCCGCACCGCGGCTTTATATGTAAGAACGCCGCGTGAGAGGAAAAGGCCCCAGTTATTTCCAGACGCCGATTAGCGCACCACCTGTGCCGGGAGTCGCGTCGCGTTGGTATCATTGCTATAAACAGCCTCGGATGCCGTAATAAGTTACTAGGGATACGCGTAACCATGAAATCGTTTTCGAGTGAAGTGTTAATTCTGGGACGACTTAAATGATCTATCTTCAGTTTGCGTAGGTCGTATTTTCACGTGCCGCCGCGGGACAGACAATCTACCAGTATTTAGCGTGGCGTTTGATGAACATTATCATCAAATTACGGCGAGCATTCACTTAAACATTTAATTTGAACAGTTATAGTTGCATCAGCGCATTAGACTCTGAACTGCACTGGTAGTTGGATTGTATGGATTCTTTTTGGTCTGTGACTTTCAGAATATAGTGAACATTTTAGAGAGAATGGTTTTTGATTAATTCAGAACTATAAGCTGTAGCTATAACTGTATTTCTCAGATGAAGTGGGCACTAGGAATTCTAATTACAGGCTTTACGTTTTGCTAATCACTTTCTGGTAGCCAATATTGTAGTTAGAGAGCCAGTGTTGAGAACGGCAAACAACAGCATAAATACAAAACGTTTATATCCAATTTTTCCACCCGCCGCCCCACACAGGCTACCTTTCATATTCTTCTTAAGAATGAACTTGCTGACACTGAGTCCTTCATTAGAAAGAGAGATACATTGTTTTCTTATTTAGACTTAACGTATCGGTCTATCCAACTATTACTCCTCGATAATTCTCAAGTGAATTTCCTGACAACCTACAGACTAAGATAGAAACATATTAATGACATCTATGAGGAGGAAGGCTATCCAACTAACTTTCCCCTGCTGTTTACGTAAGCAATTTCTGTTTAGTTTTGGCGCACTAGTGCTATGACAAAAACATCGAGTCATGTGTGGAGTGCAGCGAGGGCAGCCGATGGGCGGGGGGGGGGGGAGACTTGAGGCTAGGTAATTGAGACGTTGCTACCAGTTTGTCCAATGTCAGATTTAATTTATAGCAACAGTTTCCTGGGTTTGAGAAAATTGTTACAGGTAGCGAACATCATTTTCATCTTCATCATTTTATATATTATATTGAGTATCTGTGGTAGTAGATAATTTTATCTAAATTGGATCGGTATGAACTGAATTTTTTTCATTTAACGTAGTAACAAATACTTCAGCAACTGTACCTGTAACGAAATCACCGATTGCTACTCCATCTAATTATTTGTAAGATTAGTTCACAAATTCAAAACATTTTTTGCAATGGGATGAGTCCCAGTAGTTCTATCATTTCATATGCATCAATAGTAGATATTTTTGAATGGCTTGGAAGGTTTTTCTTTATTATCTCAACTGTTTCTGCCACTGGCATATTTGTGTAGAGGTTGGTTGTATCGAAAGATATAAATGTACCTCATTGAGGTAACCATATATTTCCTGTAGTATATTTTTATTGTATGTCCTTAAACTGGTTATTGGTGTATTTAGATTATCACTGAAAATATGGGTTCAGATATCAGTGCAATAATTTATATCTAGCATTGGGATTAATTTATTACGAAGTTTCGTCTTTGCTCGTAATGGTGGTTCAAATTGTTCAAATGGCTCTGAGCACTATGGGCCTTAACTTCTGAGGTCATCAGCCTCCTAGAACGTAGAACAACTTAAACCTAACTCCCCTAAGGACATCACACACTTCCATTCCCGAGGCAGGATTCGAACCCGCGACCGTAGCGGTCGCGCGGTTCCAGACTGTAGCGCCTAGAACCGCTCGGCCATCTCGGCCGGCCGTAACGGTGGGATTTGGGGCTTCATAACAACGCATGAGTACTTATCCTGATGTGAGTACATTACATTACAATTTTTCAATGTATGTTGGACCTTTGCGTTGAATCTGTTAGTTGTTTTCTGGTGTATAGGATCGTTAGGGATCCCCATCGCCATCCTTACGAGCAAAGTCCAAAACTCATGGAGAATTAATCCTAAAATAATATTTAGTAATTTTCATCACAGCCAAACCTATATTTTAAATAAAAACTAAATACATTAACAATCAAGTTCTATACACACAATAAAAAGTACACAATAAAAATTGTTGGTGGTAGCTCACAACATGAAAAGCACACAAATACACCAGAGCAGAAAATTTATATCGTTCGATATAAACCTTCAATAGTACTTAGACTATATGATCAATGCATACAACCAAATGCATAAAACATAAATAACTCTGATAAGAAAAGAAAAATTCACAGAAAAAGCCTGCTTGCTTAACAGCACTGCACAGTGTGCAAATTTCAGTGAAGCGCAATGATATATTTAAAAACACGAAGCTGAAAGTGGCGTTCCAAACTCATAACATCTAAAAAAGAAAATACAATTTGGATATATAAAAAGCCTAATTTTCATAATTCCAGGAATGTGTAATATCTGTTGCGAAAAAACATAAACTATTTTATATTGGGTAAACTGTTAGGATCTTATGTAACTGCGTATGAATCAGCGGCCAGATCAGTTGACATAAAGTGTTCTGAGTGTCGTACCACGCCATAATATAAAATACTTTCCTGGAGAAACCGACGTTCCGGCCACGGTTATAGTGTCCTTCTTCTGGGTCTATTGATGTGCTTCAGATGTGAAGAGTCGCTTATATTTTGTCACTGCCGCTCTCTCAGTGTGACATTACGTCATAATTTTGTGAGATCGTAGTTGTGATTGGTCACTTGCGGCAGGAGGAGACGGAACATTGTTATAATAAATTGCCACGGTGGGAGGATCGGAGATCGGATGTTGTCTACTGCTTCTTACATTGTTTGATACGATTGGTGCTCATCTGTGAAGTCATGTTGCACGCAGGTCGCGCGGCGGCAGTTACTCGCCGGTAGTGCTCGTGTCACCTGTTTGTGTCGCCTGTTGGGCTCTGGAAGTTGGGAGCACGGACGGGGCAAGCTTGTGTCCATCCTCTCTTCTCAGACTGTTAGGGTGTTTTTCTATTTTTATGGCTCCTTTGATCTTCTGTTTCGTCACATTTGGATGTTTGCCCATCTTGTGAGTTTCCTTGCCGTAGTCTTGTCGGTGTTCGGCCACTGCAGGCTTCCTGTGCTGCCCTAGGCGAATGTGTCGCTCATGTCCTTGTATGTGCGTTGCTATAGGCCTGCGGGTCTCACCGAAGTAGACCTCTCGACACTGAAATTTCATCTTGAATACACCTGCACTGTGTAAAGCATCTATATTGTCCTTTAAGGAGCCTAGCATATCCTGCATCTTCCGGCTGCTGTGAGGATACTTTGCCTTACATACCTTTGGCTCTCCGTAGATTCTAAGAGCTGTTGGTACTCTGATAATGAGTCCCTTGGCTGTGTCAGTGTCACCTCTGGAGTACCTGTTTGAGGTCGCGTCTTTCGAAATATCTTGGTTGTGGGGTCCGTCCTTAGGTAATTGTAGATGCGATCTTCTAATGATTCCTTCACCTTGTCCTCATACTGTACGCTGTCCAAGATAAGAGTGGCATTGCATTTGTAGCCTGTAATATCACAAACCGTCGTTCTTCATCTTCACATCTGGGATACCTGCCCTTTCCTCACGGCTAAGGCTGTTCATTAGTGGTCCGGCAAGTAGTGATATTAGATCGGTTCTTGTCTTATTTTCTCAGATTGTATCGCAGACGTGTGCACGAATACCGTTTGCACAAACTCGATGATTTTCTCTTTAGGGATACGTTCAGGTGTGATAGTGAAGTTTAGATCCTTAGTAGGGTGCGAAGGGAACTTGATATCCACAAAAGGACATTGCTGCAAATACATCTTCTGCTATCGGCAACGCTGTCACCGACCGACTGTAACAATGTCGTCCACCTGCTTAGGTGGGTGCTAACGTGCTTGCCTCCCATGCAAGCGGGCCAGGATTCGATTCCCGGACGGGTTGAAGATTTTCTCCGCCAGGGGAATGAGTGTTGTGTTGTCCTCATCATCATTTCATCCTCGTTACGGCGCGCAAGTCGCCCAGTGTGGCGTCCAATGAAATAAGACTTGCATTTGACGGCTGACCTTCCCCGAATAGGGGCCACCGGGCCAACGATGCCATACACTCATTTCATTTCATTTCCATGTAACAATGTCGGCACAATCAAACACCTGCAAGTGTGTGCAACTGATGAAACTGTCGCTAGTCACCAGAAGAGAAAATTTGAGCAATTAGCAAAGACGACTCGGAACACCAAGCTTCGACTGGATGCTACTCGACTGGATGCAGTGGTAAACCTCTCAACTCATTGTATCAGCAACGTGGTCACAAAAGAACTAGATAAGGGACTAAACTTCACTGCCGCACCTGAACGGATCCCTAAAGAAGAAGAAATCATTGACTCCGTGGAAGCAGCACTAAGGCACATCTCTGCGATAGAAGCTGAGAAAATTAGGCAAGAAACAGTTCGAATGTTACTGCGTGCCTAACCACAAAAGAACAACCATAGCCATGAGGAAAAGACAGCTATCACAGAAATAAAGAAGAATAACGATGCTGTGATAATACAGGCAAAGGCAGTGCCGCTTTTATCTTAGACACCGTGCACTATGAAGACAAGAAACAGCCAAGGGATTCATTCCCAGACTACTAGTTGCTCCTAGAGTCTACATAGTGCCAAATATATATAATGAGAATTCCCCTTTATGGCCAATAGTGAACGGATCAACTCGCCTGCATACTATTTAGCATAATATCTAGCCTGTAAGTTAAGTCCTCTAGTTGGCAAAACGGACTGTTACGTGGAGAAATCAACGCGCTTCATAGAACACACAAAAGGAGAAACACTTTTAAACACGAACGTCATGGTCAGTATCGACTTAAAGTCATTATTCACAAACATTCCAGTAGACGAAACTGTTCGCATCTTACAACTGCATGTCCTTCCTGATACAGGATGAGTCAAGAGGAAAGGTACATGCTTTGAGAGGCGATAGTATTAGTAATTCTGCACAAAAACTTCCGATGCACACATGCCCTATTCCGAATAGTTTCCGAGATGCAACACATTTAATATCACTTTTCTTCTTTTTCTTCGCATCCTCCAGCGAAAACGGGTCGCAGTACAAAATTAAACCACATCAAGTTTCCTACAAAAATATGTTGTTCATTTTTTCTCTATGGGTAAGCGGATTAGGCGAAGAGAGCGCTAGGATGTTGACAGTCTCCCGTGACGTGTAAGAGTTGTAGCGTAGGCAGTTTATGTAGGCCAAGTTGAGGTAGTTTCACTACTTGATAAACACAAGTGCCCTGTATTAAACTGTTCGTCCCAACTCCCTCTACACTACTGTGGTACGGTGTTGAGAATGACAAGGTTAGAGTAATACCGAAGACAAATAACACTGTGTATTAAACCTGTTCTCTCTACGAAACCATTCGGAGTAGTGCATAGGTCCATATGAAGCTTTTGTTCAGAATTACTAATACTTTAACCCTTCAACCCATGTACCTTCCCTCCGGACTCACCCTGTATAAGCGACCTTCTTGAGCTCTGTTTGTCTGCCGGCCGCGGTGGTCTAGCGGCTCTGGCGCTGCAGTCCGGAACCGCGGGACTGCTACGGTCGCAGGTTCGAATCCTGCCTCGGGCATGGGTGTGTGTGATGTCCTTAGGTTAGTTAGGTTTAAGTAGTTCTAAGTTCTAGGGGACTTATGACCTAAGATGTTGAGTCCCATAGTGCTCAGAGCCATTTTTTTCTGTTTGTCTTCAACATACTTAAAATGGCAAGGAAAATACTACGAGCAGATGGACGGCACAGCAATGGGGTCTCACATACACCCTTAGCGGCAGATATTTTCATGGAGGCCTTTGAAGCAACGTCACTTCGATCCGCTCCTTTTCGTCTACTATGCACGTTCACTACATGGGCTCATAGTGAAACGGAGCTACACAGGTTTCACGAGTATTTGAATAAAATGCTCGGGATGATACAATTCACTCTAGAGGTAGAGAAGGATCGCGCAATTCCATTCCTGACATGGAAGTCTACAGTGCAACGGAAGGCACACTAGGACCCGGAGTATACCAGAAGCCTACACATATGGACAAATATACGCACACCACATCCTGCCAATGCCCTGGGCTGAAGAGCTCAGTTATACGTTCTTTGGTCATCAGTGCGCAGCACCTAAGCGATGTTCAAAACTTACCATATGAGATCAGAAGACTGTTTATCATGTTCGTCGCCAATGGCTAGAACCATAAATCAATCCAAATAGCCATGGAAAAAGACGAAAGGAAGCGAGATATTCGAGAAATCGAGAAACGTCTGCCATCAGCTTGTTTACATTACGCGAAAAAACACTGATCGAATAGGTAAACTCCTCCGCCGCGTTGGTGTCCAGCCTCTACCACAGCAACCGCAAGACACAGGATATACTAGGCTCCTCAAAGGACAAGACAGATGCTTGACACACTGCAGATGTGTACAAGGTGGAACCTCAGTGTGAGGAAGTATACTTAGGTTAGACGAGCAGTCCGACTGGAACGATCATATGGGAAAATGAGCGATATATTCGTCTGGAGCAGCACAGGAAGCCTGCAGTGGCCGAACACCGACAAGACTACGGCAAGGAAATGAAGTTTAATGAAACTCAAAAACTGGGTAAGCATCCGACTTTGACGAGACAGAAGATCAAAGGAGCAATAAAAATAGAAATACACCCTAACAACCTGAGCAGAGAGGATGGACACAAGCTTGCCCCATCCGTGCTGCCAGCTTTCAGAGTCCAACAGGCCCCATCAACAGGTGACACGAACGTTACCGGCGAGTAATTACCGCCGCGGGCATGCGTCCAGCAGAAGGGAAACATGCGCCCACGCCTTATTCACCGATGAGCACCAATCATAAAAAAACAACAGTGTAAGCAGCGATAGACAACGGCAAATCCTCACTTCATCCTCCGCAGCAACTTATTATAACAAAGTTTCGGCTGCTTCGGCCCCAAGTGACCAATCCCAAATACGACCTCCCAAAATTAGGATGTAGCGGCAAGCTCTGTGAACGGCAATGACAAAATGTAAGCGACTCTTCACAACTAAAGCACATCAGCAGACACAGAAGGAGACTTAACTGTGGCCGAAACCTTGTTTTCTCCGGTACATTTTTTAAAATTTTACTGGGTACAGTACTCAAAAAACGTTATGTCAACTGTTAGGAACGTCTCAATTAGACTTAACGAAAAGAACGCGAAATTCTGAAAGTAACCAGTCCGCATTTTATATATACTTATACAACTATAAACACAACTCACAACATACAGAACATGCAATGCATATTCTATGTCATGTACCCAAAGGAAACACAACGAACATCGTGGAATCGCTCGAAATTTGTTTCTACACAGACGCATAGCCAAATAAAATTCTTAGTAAACAGACAGCACTAAAGTACACGCAATATTTATAAAACTGTATTGAATGCCTAAAAGCGAACAGATAGATTTCAGTGCTTCACGACGCCAACAAATAGTATGAAACAGTATAACTTTCAAGACAAAAATATATCTTTACATAATTATTGAAAACATAAAACAATACCGTCTTTGTACTTCTCTTTAATCACTGAATATGAACTGTAAATTCATATTAGACGTTTAATTCTCACTGGATTGGATTTTGCAAACGAGTATAAGTGCAAATAAAATAGTGTACACCGTACGTAGAGTTCTGACAAACTCCAACAGTCCATAAACTGGGAAACAGTGTCAACAGAAACCCCAAGCTAATATATTATGACTCATGGAATTTTATATTTACTATAATACAATTAAGCCATAAAACTTTTGTTTGTATTATTTTATGCAAAGAAATGTATATTGTATATTGCAGGATTACCTGAAAGTGGCAAATTGCCGAAAAGAGGCGTCATATTTAAATAAAATCTAATAGCATCAATGTGTTACAGAAAAAGGAAAAATACTTAATATGTCCATTGTGCCTGTGATTTACTTGTCTTCGACTACGGTAGTTTAAAAAAAGACATCACTGTATGCGACTTCGCTCGAGACAACCATTGCTCACTGGGCTTTAGCAGTAAACGCTTCCTGAAGCGATCTCCGGCCAGCACGTGGCTCGCAGCCACAGGTGGGCGGCAGCGGAGGAGGCAGCGGCGTTCGCATCGGCGGCGACCCAAGGTCGCCGACCTGAAAGAGCCGAGTCGATACGGCATCCCCACGGCCCAGTGACCGGGAGCAGCCTGCGGAGTAAGGGACCTGCGCGAGTACGACCACGACATAGACTGCGAGCAGATGGAACAGCCAGGGGCGTAGTCAGCACACGCGAATAGTACAGGCAACAAGTGGGAGCAGACAAGCAGCTGCACGCCCCCAGTCGTGAAATAGAGGCCATCAAGCGTCCCATAGGTTGCAA
The DNA here is from genome assembly GCF_023864275.1 of Schistocerca cancellata. Taxonomy (NCBI): domain Eukaryota; kingdom Metazoa; phylum Arthropoda; class Insecta; order Orthoptera; family Acrididae; genus Schistocerca; species Schistocerca cancellata. The sequence continues at coordinate 353,315,812 of NC_064629.1, read as the reverse complement.
AGCGCTAGGTCCCCGTGGAACTCAAATATCAACGTGAAGACTATAGAGAGTCATAGGTCCTTCCTCGTAGCTAGATGCTGGCAGGCTGAATGTATGTATGTATGTATGAAACCGGGGACCTAGAAACGACGGAGAGGCTTTGTTCCACCGTAGCCCTCAGTGGTTCACAACCCCACAACAGGCCACAGCAGTCGACCCATCCCACCGCCGCCCCACTCCGGGAACACAGGGTTATTGTGGGATTCGGCCCCCAGTGGAACCCCCAACCGAGAACTTCTCACTCCAGACGAGTGTAACCCCAAATGTTGCGTGTTACAATACTTATGGAAACGGTGCTTGAGCAGCAATCGCCGACACAGTGTAACTGAGGCGGAATAAAGTGAACCAGCCAGACGGAAACCCGCACACCTTCCAGCTCGGGAAGCAGTTTGCTAGACCGCGCGGCTAGCCGGGCGGGCAGACTGAGATAGCTCCAGCTGAAAATGAAGAATATGGTTCCCCCATTCTTGTTTTGCTATAGCACTGGTTTGTTCCACTGAAGTCTTAATAGATCCTCGGCCCGAGTGTGAGGCAATCAGGCCGTCCGTGTAGTAGACACAGCGTCTTCCTATTGTATCGGTACATCTGTGCTCTGACCACTCGGCTTGGTGGCAAATTTAAGCAGCCACCTCAGTGCCGGAGCAGCTGTTCCCGCCGAATAAGCAACGTGATCGGCTGGCCTGAACCGTTTCTCAAGAGACTTGCAGCACCCGAGGGCGACGCCTTAATTTTATCCAACTACGATAAGTACATTCTTTTGCGGTGCAACATGTCTGCTTGCCTTAGAAAATATATCCCGGATTGTTTGCTTAAAGTTCCTCAGAAAAAATTTTCACATACATTTGTATACTGATAATGATACAATAGCTTCTTTTCCTCTTACAATAATCTAGGTTAAACCACAAGGTCCATAGGTTATATTCACAATTCTAAACATCGTTTGTCAGGCTCGTTCCGTGATCAAACGATCTGAGTTGCTGGCGAATACAGTTTATCCTCACTAGACAGTATATTTTATCATTATACATGAGGTGAATAGGGTTTCGCCGGGTGCGGTGGCCGAGGGGTTCCAGGCACTTCAGTCACGAACCGCACGGCTGCTTCAGTCGCAGGTTGGAATCCTACCTCGGGCATAGATGTCTGTGATGTCCTTAGGCTAGCTAGGTTTAAGTAGTTCTAGTTCTAGGAGCTGATGACATAAGCAGTTTGGTCGCATAGTTCTTGAACCCATTTTTTGACCTTCCGCGTAAATTTTCTTTACATAAACGGCCGTATCTTTAGATTGCGTTGACATAGAAGCTCACTTTTTTACACCACCAAGGGACGGGCTACCGCAAGAAGTGCGATACATTTCCGCTTATTATGTCTACCCTTTCTGGAGGTAAACGGGTTTTAAGGGTTTGGTAGACCGATAGACGGTCAAGAAAGTGAGACTAGTAGGGTTCCGTTTTTACCGGTTTAGGTGACGAAATCCTGACAACGAAAACAGCTACGACAGCTACTGAAGATGAGGGCCGCATAAATAACACCCCCTACTCTTTATTCGAAATGTTCTAGTTGCAGTCGATATATCACCATATTAATCGTAGCTACGCTTTCGATCTAAATCACGTTTACAGGAATGCAAATAGAATCCATTTGCCAATACACGTGGTAATTCACATCCCAGTATTAATGCCACCGCGTTTTAGAAGTGCGAACATTCCCATTGCTAGCTAGCTTAAGAAAAACTTCGGCTAATGAACGTTTTCTGGCTGTGGCGAGTCTAGTGGAGAATTCGAAACAGTGTAGAATACGTTTGGCAGCTATGTAGCAAGTAAGGATTGGCGGTCTAAGATTTTAGTGGAAATCAGCTGCAGTGGTATGGAGCTTTCTGGACTCAAAACCATGAATTTTCTTCCTTTATGTAACCGCTTATGTGACAATCATTCGGGATGTTTATCGAAATAACAAAATACTGTTATTAGAGAGTAAATTTAGTAGGATAATTCTGCACCACCCCAGGAAATCAACGGCTACATAGCTGCCAAACGTATTCTACACTGTTTCGAATTCTCCACTAGACTCGCCACAGCCAGAAAACGTTCATTAGCCGAAGTTTTTCTTAAGCTAGCTAGCAATGGGAATGTTCGCACTTCTAAAACGCGGTGGCATTAATACTGGGATGTGAATTACCACGTGTATTGGCAAATGGATTCTATTTGCATTCCTGTAAACGTGATTTAGATCGAAAGCGTAGCTACGATTAATATGGTGATATATCGACTGCAACTAGAACATTTCGAATAAAGAGTAGGGGGTGTTATTTATGCGGCCCTCATCTTCAGTAGCTGTCGTAGCTGTTTTCGTTGTCAGGATTTCGTCACCTAAACCGGTAAAAACGGAACCCTACTAGTCTCACTTTCTTGACCGTCTATCGGTCTACCAAACCCTTAAAACCCGTTTACCTCCAGAAAGGGTAGACATAATAAGCGGAAATGTATCGCACTTCTTGCGGTAGCCCGTCCCTTGGTGGTGTAAAAAAGTGAGCTTCTATGTCAACGCAATCTAAAGATACGGCCGTTTATGTAAAGAAAATTTACGCGGAAGGTCAAAAAATGGGTTCAAGAACTATGCGACCAAACTGCTTATGTCATCAGCTCCTAGAACTAGAACTACTTAAACCTAGCTAGCCTAAGGACATCACAGACATCTATGCCCGAGGTAGGATTCCAACCTGCGACTGAAGCAGCCGTGCGGTTCGTGACTGAAGTGCCTGGAACCCCTCGGCCACCGCACCCGGCGAAACCCTATTCACCTCATGTATAATGATAAAATATACTGTCTAGTGAGGATAAACTGTATTCGCCAGCAACTCAGATCGTTTGATCACGGAACTTTTACGAAGCTACATTCAAACTTTGTTCGAAGTCGTCTGCAATATCCATTTATAAACACCCTAGGAACGTCGTATGCGATATCCACTTCTGAAGGCGCTGGCAGATACTGCAGTACCATAAGAAGTAGGTAAGAATTTATTGTTATTGGTCCATGCTTGATACTTTATTTCAATATCAATTTAACGCGTCCTAGGCGTTCGTATATGGCTGAAGCTAATGAACAAAAAGTAAATAAACAGCAAGCAACTTCGATGTTCAAATCAAATGAAAGTCACATGTTGCAATTACAACATAATTTCGTTGTTACATCTACATGACTACATCAACAGGATTTCTTTGCAATCCAGACTTACGTGCCAGGCAGAAGGTTCGGACTATTTCTCTACCGTCCCACTCATTAATAGTGTGTGGGAAAAAGGACCACTTAAATCTCTTGTTGCGAGCCTTGTATTACATTATTACTATGGTTTCTTCCTGTGTAAGTTCCCGAGGAAATAATGTTTTGGCATTCAGAACAGATGTTGGTGATTGAAATTTCGTGAAAAAATCTCGCGGCAACGAAAAACGCTTTTGTTTTCATGAATGTTACCCCAAATCGATTATCAAATCTGGGACCCTCGCTCCCCTATTTCGTGACATTACAAATCGTGCTACCGTTCCTTGGACATTTTTGCGTGCACAGTCAATCACGTCTGTCAAGGATATTCTAGCAGTGGACGGACAAACGTAGTGTAGGCAGTGTTTTTAGTTGGCCTGTTGCGTATTCTTAGTGTGCGGCCAATAAAACGCAGTCATTCGTTTGCTTTCCCCACAAAAGTGTGGTTTCGATCGTTCCAATTTAAGTTTTACTGGGTACTGAAATGAACTGACAGTGCTTCGACTTGTGTTTTGTCATGTAACCGAAAGTTAATTATTGTTATTGGACGTAGCTTTCGTGTTTAATGTATTCCTCATTCAACAGAGTACACTCCTCGTACACCATACCTAACTGTTTCAAAGTATTTAATTGTTACTGATGTTACCAAGTTGCAGTAGTCATCGTAACTTGCCATTTTGAAAAAAAGGAAAATATTATAGCGAAATGTAGCAACTAAGAAGCGGAGTATCCAAATAAACAAACATTTCCGGTTTAAGTAGTTGCAGTAGGTCTACTACACAGTAACGTAAATTAGGAGCAAAGTCCATTAGTAGATGGTTATCAGGAAAACCAGCCCTCATAATGCAAAGTGCCACTACAAGAAAGAAAATTTCCAAACATGTCAATGAGTAGTCGAGGAAAGTGGACGCATTCTATTTACTAAATTCCAACGCACGCCACTTACGAGGGAACACGCCAAATGTCATACCCCGATCTTGCTGAAACTTCGCTCAGTGAAAGAGGGAACAAAATAAGCGAACACGTGTCTCGGCTTATCTGCTTACACTCTACCGCTTCTGAGAAAACGACGGTCAAAGTTTTCAATGCGCTGTTGCTATAGTGTAGATACCTCTTAGCGGGTAAAGATTCAACTGAAGCGGTGGCTCTGTGGCTACCATAGCGACTTCGGAACTTTGCGCTGCGAGTTCGAAACCCGGTTTTTCCTTTTTTTTTCCCTCACTCTCTGAATTATCTACGAATGTTTATTCCAATTGATGTTGAAACACTGTTGTCGTTATTCGTCAGTTAATTTACTGTGTAAAGAAATAAGTTAAAAAGGGAACACACAGTGCGTGGTGGGGCGATCAATCTGTTGTAGAAATAATTCAGAAGCCAAGATCGCTTAAATACTGTTTACTGGATAACCGGTTTCAATACACTAAAGGTGCCATCATCGGATCTGAATGTAGATTAACATTTATAAACCATTTGGATATAACGATACATGAGGCAGACCAGATGATTTTAGATCAGCTTGTCTCATTCGTTTACTATTTTTTAAATTCATTAATTACACATAAGTTAATTGGCGAATAATTACAACATTATTTCAACAAAAATTAGAAACAAACATTCGGAGATAATTCTGATAGAGAGGCAGGAAAATAATAATAATAAAAAAACCAATATGGTCTCGAACACGGGAATAAAAGTTAACAAGGAAGGACGGCAGCCACTGAGCCACCACTTCAATTGCGTTCTCGGCTGCAGAAGGTATCTACACTATAGCAACAGCGCGTTGATAACTTTGACCGTCGGTTTCTCGGAAACGGTCGAGTGTCTGCAGATAAGCCGAAACACACGTTCGCTTATTTTGTTCTCTCCTTCACCGAGCAAAGTTTCCGGACAATCAGCCAATGACACCTGGTGAGTTCCCCTCGTTAGTCGAGTCGCTTCTTACGCCCGGCTAGAATTATGTATTCCTCTGAGTAAACTGCGCCATTTGGAAACACGGTGAGCGGGGATAAACACGTTTTCCTTGTAATAAGGCAACCTTCTACAGCTAAAATTCACGAAGTGTTCTTCAGATTGCCTCAGATATTTCAGAAATGTTTCTTGCGTTAGGCCTGCCGCATATGCAAAACGTAAACATTTCATTTCATGTAATATTTATCAGGATAAGACATGACAAGAGTGGACCAGTTCCTTCTGAGAAAAATTACAGATTCTAAGTTTCTCCACTACATAATGACACGGGTACGGGCTTGCGATCTCTCGTTTATGCCATCGATTTCCGTGTTACACATACTTGGCCACTGCGTTGTGGCTGCCATCGTGGAGGAGGCAGTCTATTTCCTGCTAGCGCTGTTTCCGCAGCAGATATTAACAGCGACGAATCATTCAGTCAACGCTAAATGGTCCATCTAGCTGAGGCAGACAAGGGCGCTATAATAGCACTCCATGCAGAGGGATCTTCAAATGGCTATATAGCAAGAACTATGGGTCTTCACAAGTCGACGGTAGCCAGGTGGATCAGACGAAAGGAAGAGAGTGGTAACCTGACTGGGAGGCCTCATGGCCGTCGCCGCAAAACAACAGCAGCTCAGGATCAGCAGATACGCCGTTTCAGTGAGAACCACCCATTTGTCAACGCACGAAAAATTCAGCAAACTTTGGGTCTCAATGTTAGCAGTAAGACCGACACTCGTCGTCTAAGGGAAGGTGGACTGAGAGCAAGAAGCGCTGCTGTGAAAGAGACATTGACTGTTTCCCACAGAGAAGCTCGCCTTGGTTTTGCTGCTGAAAATGTCGACAAACCTCTCCAGTTTTGGAGGCGAGTGAGTTTCACGGACGAAAAAGTTTTCTCTACGGCATCAACCGGAAAAGTACTTGTTTACTGGCCTAAAGGTGCTAGGTATAATCGAAAATATATTTACAGTTGCCGAAGGAGTGGCAGGGAGTCGGTAACGGTATGGGCATGGATATCGGCCGAAGGGTGTGGGCTCCTGTGAGAAGTGGAAGGAAGATTCGATGCGCGCAATTACATATCAATTCTAGAGAACGTGATGTTGCCTTATGTGACAGCAAGATTTGGCGATGATCAGATCATGTTCCAACAAGATCGCTCGCCTATTCATACGGGCCGGCCGAAGTGGCCGTGCGGTTAAAGGCGCTGCAGTCTGGAACCGCAAGACCGCTACGGTCGCAGGTTCGAATCCTGCCTCGGGCATGGATGTTTGTGATGTCCTTAGGTTAGTTAGGTTTAACTAGTTCTAAGTTCTAGGGGACTAATGACCTCAGCAGTTGAGTCCCATAGTGCTCAGAGCCATTTTTTATTCATACGGCACGTGTGGTTAAGAGGTGGTTCGACGATCATAGTAATATTACTGTAATGGAATGGCCACCTAAAGGAGCTGACATGAATCCCAGTGAGAATATTTGGGCAGAAATGGTCAGACTAATACGAGAAAAGGGGCCGTCACCGTCGACTCGCCGACAGCTTTCTGATGTGATTCACGACGCTTGGAATGAGTTACTTGAATCTCCTAGTTATGTGGCTCGAGTTGTGGGCTCAATGCCCAACAGACTTCGAGCTGTTGTGGAAGCCGAAGGAGGCTATACGCGATACTAAGCGGCATCAGCAGAGGTGGTTTTTTTTTCAGCCCTTCACCAGTCAGCTGCAACAGCTGTTTCAACCTTTTTTTTACGCAATAAGTAGAATGTGGACAAACAAATTACATGATATGTAATATTTAATTTGATAAGAGAAGAAATACTCACCTTATATATTCATGCAGTCTCTAAAAAATACATGACACACATGTATGTGCAAGAAGGGTACAAAACAATTCAGCATAAATGAAAAATATAGAGGAGAAGCTCGCAGATGAAGGCGTAATTGGAGAACAAAGGTTGGGCTAGAAGGAGAGGTAAGGAGGCCCGAGAAAGCAGAGAAAAATCAAATACCCAATAGACTTTGAGTCGTTGTCGCAGCAGAGGGCGGTTGGTATATGCAATTCGGTGCAACAGTAGAAGAATAGTTTTATTTACTGATTTTTGAGGCTTTATTTTGTGACGGCTAAACAGTGCTGCATCATGAGACCCACAATTTGTCCACATGTGGCTAAACATCAGAGGTGTAGAAAATTTTGAGAGGTTGCGAAGTTCTCTGGAAGAGTAACGTGTTTTAGACAAGAAGATGATTGTTAGTTCATTTCATTTTAACCATTCACACTATGCTTCGACATTCTAATCTTTGATTTCATTTTATTATTATGTATCTCTTCTTCAGTGAAAGTAAACAGTAGTAAGTTTCAAGATATGAAGAATAACTGGAAGTTTTTAATTTGTAGAATAGCGTATTTAACAGTTAATATTTTCAACAAATCTGTAGTTACAGGACATATTAAGAAGCAAGTCAAAAATGGCATTGTGGAAAGATCAGGTTGGTCTCTAAAGGGTAACGACGGTAAAATATCAAATACGAAACTATGGGTAACAACTATTGTTAATGGTGAGGAGCCATAATCGATATGCCACTACTCTGCAATTGTATTTCTGAAGTTTATCGACAATCCTAGGACTGAAACCGATACTCTATTTTACGTAAAGAATATAACCTTCAAAATTTATTTAGCAACGCAGAATATTAAATCATAGTTTATAGATCAGGAACCTAATCCAACTGCCTTTAATTTTATTCTCACGGATGACATTGAGACAGTAAATAACAAGAGAAATAACAAAACTCTCAGAATCAATATAGAGAATTCAAGTGTTCAGTGGATTCAAAAGTTTGCTGTAATAGCGAATAGTTGCTTTTACTGACTCCTTCATGCCTACGTTTTCTGTCAGACAATGTCTGAAACTAGGACTAGCAAGGTAAACAATTTTTCCACAAATTGTCAAATTGGAAGTCGGAGAGCCAGTTACATAAATTACGATGACAACAAACGTTTTTCAAGTAAACTGATCACAGGGGGCATCCAACGCATTTATTGTGTGTTACATGCACAGTACGTAAACTGGCAACGCCACCAACACACAATACCACTAACAAGGGAACATACCCATCGCACGCCCCTCAGATTTAGTTATAAGTTGGCACAGTGGATAGGCCTTGAAAAACTGAACACAGATCAATCTAGACAACAGGAAGAAGTTGTGTGGAACTATGATAAAAATAAGCAAATTATACAAACTGACTAGTCCATGCGCAAGATAGGCAACAACAAGGATAGGGTGAGCTCAGCAGCGCCCTAATCCCGTGGTTAGCGTGAGCAGCCGCGGAACGAAAGGTCCTTGGTTCAAGTCTTCCCTTGAGTGACAAGTTTAATTTTTTTATTTTCAGACAACTATTATCTGTCCGTCCGTCCGTCCGATGCGAGGTAACTGAGCCGTAGTATGATGACGCTACACCTAAACAAACATCGAAACACATGACGTCAGTCGACTACAGCGCACGGAAGAGAGAGTATTCCTGCTAACGAGGCTCCCTGGCTGGCAGTTGACTGTGCGCTACTGTGGACGAGAGTGCATTAAATACGTGAGATGCATTCCGTGGGCAATATGAATCCAGCAAATATAGCTCGCGACTTCAATAACGATGTCAATGAATATTTTCCGAACTGTAAGGCATCGGAGTGTTCCTTAAGAGATCGGACGATTGTCGAACATTTGTATGATTATTTCCTACATTTGTTGTTAAACAGTACGTGTGGTGATGATTGTCTGAAAATAAAAAATTAAACTCTTCACTCGATGGAAGACTTGAACCAAGGACCCCTCGTTCCGCAGCTGCTCACGCTAACCACGCGACAACGGCGCTACCGAACTCACACTCTCCTTGATGTTGATTATCTTGCACATGCACTACTCAGTTTGTATATTTTGCTTATTTTTTTTTCATAGTTCCACACAACTGCTTCCTGTTTTCTCGATTGATCTTTGTTCAGTTTTTCAAGGCCTATCCACTGTGCCAACTTATAACTTAATCTGAGCAGGGTGCGATGAGGAGGTTCCCTTGTTAGCTATGAACCAACTGTAGCAAAACGGAGCATCCTCGTTATCCATGTAATGGATAAGACGACTAATTCTCAACATAAATGTCAATGTAAGCATCAATTTCTGTTGGAACGTGCTTACTGGACCAAATAACATACATTTCCTAAGTCTTAAATGCGAATCATGTAGCAAATGTAATTTAAAGGACATAAAAATATCGAGTGAATTTACTAACATAATTATGAACCACTCACGAACATAAATCGATGGTCACATAGTTGTCAAAAGTATTCTACAGTATTGCCATTGTCCATTAGACTAGCAGCAGGAAGAAAACGTTCGCTCAGCTGTGCTGAGATATCTTGCACTGACCGAGCGGGGTGGGGCAGTGGTTAGACACTGGACTCGCATTCGGGACGACGGTTCAATCCCGCGTCCGGCCATCCTGATTTCGGTTTTCCGTGATTTCCCTAAATCACTCCAGGCAAATGCCGGGATGGTTCCTCTGAAAGGGCACGGCCGACTTCCTTCCCAAATCTTCCCTAGTCCGATGAGACCGATGACCACGCTGTCTGGTCTCCTTTCCCAAATCAACCAACCAACAAATCTTGCATTGACGAAGCTCGAGCTTCGAAGACGCCACAGCATCGTCTGCCACCATTTCATGGGAAACGAAATATCTCAAGTATACAGTCTCAGACATAAAAATTGACCGCCGGCCGGCCGCCACAGAGACTAAGTCCGAGTCGTTCACTTAACATGGCCAATAAAACACAATCTGGCAACACTGTTAGATGCGGAAGTGTTAGGAGGAAGTGTTGTCTACTTCCGAGATGTTCTCGGATTGTGTGAGCCCGTGCTCTAGTGGTGCCGGCACGGTACCTCAGTGTGTTCGGTCAGAGGGCTACCTGCCCTCTGTAATTAAAAAAAAAAAACTGAGTTAATGGATGCCGGCCGCGGTGGTCTAGTGGTTCTGGCGCTGCAGTCCGGAACCGCGGGACTGCTACGGTCGCAGGTTCGAATCCTGCCTCGGGCATGGGTGTGTGTGATGTCCTTAGGTTAGTTAAGTTTAAGTAGTTCTTAGTTCTAGGGGACGTATGACCTAAGATGTTGGGTCCCATAGTGCTCAGAGCCATTTGAGTTAATGGATCAACAACGAACTGAAACGGGTGTCTTTCGACGTCCGCCTCGAGCAGTTACAACGAACGAAAACGAACAAAATGATATAAACTTCGTGCATTCAAAACTTACGGTCGCCTGTTCACGTCCAACAGTTTTTTTTTTTTTTTGCCACATTTCGATCTAAAGTTATGAGTCTGATTGAGCATCGAAGATAATTCACTTAACACTCTACCTACCAGCAATAACTTCCTAAGAAGAAATGAAAGGCTGAGCCCCACCAAAAGACGTTAACTCGAGGAAAGAGTAGTGTGAACATAATATTTAACATCTGATAAATCCAAAAGTGTGTTTTGGGCTACGAATTCTGCCCCCAGGGTGTGTGCAACACAGCTGGAATTTGTTGCCAACATCTGAGACACCTTTCGGTCGCAGTGTAGGAAAATCAAGCAACAAAACTACATCACCTGTGCTACTGCATGATAACGCACTGTGTTGATTTGAGAAACAAAACTATCCAGGAGATTGATAGGAAAGTCGTCTCTCAGGCACTTGTATTGATAGGGAACTCCTCTCTCAAGCACTTGTCCCTCTCGTCATATATTTGTAAAATTTTACCTTTCCCGCTCTTGATCGATCAACCGTCAAGGCAATTCATTTCTAGACGAAAATACTCTTAAAACTACTCTGGTTTAATGACATCGTTAGAACCAGTAGGTTTCTACAGGCGTAGAATTTGTAAACGGCTTTAGCATTGTTAGATCGTTTTAGATATCGTGAAAGAAAATCCTGCTGCTCATTAATTTCTCTTTGATAATTACTGTTGCGTTTAGTAAACTAATGGAAAATGCAATTAAAATATTCACTGTAGTAATACAAATTAAATTCAGCTTACTACAGAAATATCACGAAGGCAGTCTATCTTAATAAAGCATTAAGTGTCTGTGAAACGATTGAGCCTATTTTGACGCGAATTAGTAGGATATTACCGACTTTTGACTTCGAAAAGATCTGTATTTATTTCATTTCCTGATAGAGATTTCAGGACTGCTTGGCTGTCTGAATAAAAGTAGATGCTACGATTTTTGTAGGGTCTACTCTAATTCTCCTCCGTGCACATGCTGATAGAAGATGTAATGTAATACTGTGGCCATCTTCCCTAAAGAGATTCTAGGCAGTACACCAGATCCGGTACTTTCATCTGTTTTCGACCTGTCAGTAAACCACTATATTATGTCTCCTGCACGGTATAGTGGTTCGTTCTCCCACTGCTCCACGCCTCCAACTGTTACATGGCAAGGTTTATTGAAACAGCTAGAAGTTATTGTATAGTTAGTCGGCATTTCCCGAGCCATCGGCATACTGATTTGGGATTCCGTATATTCTAACTATATCCAGCTATTTCCAATTTTTAGCCTTTATGTCCCTGCCGCTGCCTCCATTTTAAGCCACAGGTGTAAGGCGGGCATGTCTAGCGTAATATCAATCACAAGAGTGGATGTCCTGCTAATTCCATCTGTTTGTGAAAACGCAGATCAGTCTTTGCACTTTGCCAGACTCCCTAGCAACCACCTTCTGTTCGACTTTGTTCATATTATAGGCCTATAAATTATCAATGGTCTTCTTGCAGAGGTGTATATCCAGTAAGTACGGGGTTTAGACCCCAGTTTACCCTACAGCAGCTTCTACTGCTTATAAGATTGTCTTTCGCAGTGGAACACATTCTTTATGTGATCTGTTCTTAATAGTTTTCCATCCACGGCTACCTCTAGATACACTACAACCCAGCTATATGTATGTTCAATAAAAATTGGACACATGTTATATGTCATTGTTTCTGCAATTTGTCTATACTACCATCTCCTAATATATTAACTATTTCTCCTGAAACATTCAAACATTCTGTATAATTATTTGGGTCTCGGCGGCTCATCTAAAGTTTTCAGTGCTAGACGCACGACATCGTCCGAACCCACGCGGGAATACAGTGTGGGGGCGAGCGAGTGGAATAATGGCCGGGGGGGGGGGGGTGGGTACCGCCTATGTGGTATGCGGCAAAGATGGAAATTCGCGTCTGACGAGGAGCGTGTGTAGATAGATGCTGCAGAGAGGTTGGTTGCTGTGTCCCGACAGTGCCCACCGTCCGAGCTTCGAGTCCTGCCTCCGGCATGGGTGTGTGTGTTGTCCATAGTTTAAGTTAGATTAAGTAGTGTGTAAGCTTAGGGACCGATGACCTAAGCAACTTGGTCCCATAAGTACTTACCACAAATTTACAAAATTTTAAATCCAAAATACTGCATCTCGGTTCCTACAATAGTGCAATAGGTGCGCACTGGTTAGATGTAACTGAAGAGAGTCTCCACCTCGGATTGTGATTAAGGGCGAATCCCAAGCGCATGGCCACGAACAATTGGGAGCGGAAACTTAATGTCATCGGAACCTTGTTGAAGGACCACGACTTGCGATCGTTAGACTGACTTCAGAAAGTTAAGTTTATAAATACATACTTAGCAAAACTTATCATGTCGCAGCAGTATTACCGATATTGCATGTCACTGCACATAAAATATTAGCTGCAGCCTCTTGGTATGTGTGGAAACAAAATATCTTCAAAGTATCCTTCCACACGGCGACTTTGCAGAGGCAAAACAGAGGACTTGGAATTAAAGACGTGCTTTTAAACTAATACACGCCACTAAGACAGGCATCACGAAACTTCTGTTCCTCTCATTAGATCCTGGGGATAGGAACGCTCCTGTTAATGTAGCACGACAGCCTACATTACGTCCGAAAGTACTATGGCGACTGGAGCTGTATAAGACTTCCACCAGCACAAACCAACACTAGAACCGTGTATGATTATATTACCAAACATCGTCTGCACAAACCAATTCCGGTAAATTAACCTACAAAAAACTGGAGGAGCGTCTGGAAAAATATCAACAATACAATTATACCAACTAGAGTCAGTGTCGCATGGTGCGACGTTGTAAACGACACCATACCCTCAGCGGAACGATTTTGAAAAATCAAATTGAGACCATCTCCATACTGCGACAAATGTGGGCTTGTAGAAACTGTAGCGCACACCTTCTTATGTGAAAATAGAATTTGGACCTGGACTAGGAAGAAATTAGCACTATCAACAGAACCGCAGAAAGTCATATACCGATAACTGAAGCTTTACAACCCGACTGGAAATGTTACCCGTCCGCAAAGAATAACAGTTATTCGTGGCTTCTGGGACAGTTTGTGTTTTACGTCGTAATAAACAAAACTTATAACTTAGAAGAGTGCATGTTTTATACTGCAGAAGAACATTTTAAGCTGAAGAAGAATAACAAATATAAGGAATGGTTTAAATTTACTTTTCTATTGCTTTATGTGGGCTTTAAAGAGGTGGACAGTTTTATTGATTAGAAGCAGAATACTATTCTTTCACTTTTTTTTATTCGTGGAATATTCTTTTACGTTGGTTCTAAAATCAGAACTGTTCTAATTTGGCAAAACCCCTCCGGCTCCGAAACTTCTTCCATTTGTTGAAAAATATATGACCTCATATGCATCCAGTGCATAATAACTTAAATTGTGAATATATTTCTGAATGAATGTTTGTTATTTATTTTTCCGTCACCCTGTTCACTTTTATAAGTTATGTTCCACAAGGAACGCATGCCATTGGAGGCGACACTCTGTAATTTATTTTACCTTAATTACTACTTCAATTTTGTTCAACAATTTAAAGGAATATGTGAGTGCAAACATTGAATACATGTGAATAATGCAGCTGCTCAGTGAAAGGTATGGGGGAGGCATTGTGGCCAAACCTCGGATTTTCGACCCCTGCCCTCTTTGCCTCCGCCTACCTGGTGCTGAAAGTCTTCTCAAACTTTTAAAAAAAATAATAGTGCAGTGGTCAGCACGTCTGTCTAGTAAGTAGGAGGTCTAGTTTCGAAGCTCAGTCGGTCTCAAATTTTCATCTGCCGTCGTTACTGTATTTCAACGCGCTGTGACAGTGTGGACGACCGTCCATCTATATTTACGATGCAGTTGTTTTTTGAGGCAATAGAGGTGATTTGCGAACATTTGTCTTGCCATCAAAATAACGGGACTACAACGGCATCCAATGCTTAGTCATACCTTCGTGCCGGAACTAAACCATGTCATATACATGCGAATTAGATTGTAGTTCATATTTAGTCAAATAACGAATGGTCAGTATACAAGTATGCCGGCCAGGGTGGCCGAGCGGTTCTAGGCGCTACAGTCTGGAACCGCGCAACAGCTACGGCTCAGGTTCGACTCCAGTCTCGGGCATGGATGTGTCTGATGTCCTTAGGTTAGTTAGGTTTAAGTAGTTCTAAGTTCTAGCGGACTGATGATCTGAGACGTTAAGTCCCATAGCGCTCGGTGCCATCTCAACCACTTTTGAAGTATACAAGTATTTACAAACAGTAGAAGCAGGATTGCAGCTAACTGATCACTTAACCAAGTGCAACATAGAGTACCTGTGTAATGAGTCATTCCAGCTGCATAACTGAGGGTAATATTTTTTAAGCAATTCATTGCAGAATTAATGTAATACCCGCACGATGATCTCTGTAGTCATACTGTATCATTAGCAGCCCGCGAATATAGTACTATGTTCGTTAAATCGGATTACTCAAGGTGAGGCCAAATAAAGACAAGCGACGACGCCACAACACTATCTTTACTTAAGTAGGTAGTCAGTGCTAAATTATGTGCGCCACCATTAACGTTGCTGTAAGCAGTTTGACAGCATAACACCACCACAACTACTGACAACCTGAACCATTATCATCACGCAGTTGTAACTCGCAGTGATTACAAGTTTCTCATGTTTGTCAAGAATAGCGGAAAGCGCCTCTGAAGTTCCATTTCCATTACGCCTAGGACGGAGAGAATCCTAAATATCAGTAATAGGTCACCTAGCGAAGAGAAGAGTCCACGTATTGTCTCAAGTTCTTGCAGTTTGATGTTAATGCAGTTCCAGATGGTTTCACACTAACGGGTTCTTTTGGCTATCGGAATACTCATATGGGAATTACAGAAGTGTAATTGCTAGAACGTTCAACTACCTTAATAACACCTCATTATGGATTGAATACGACTCGGAAAGCGACGTTAATTTGACGTTTCCATCCATCTCCTGACGTCTTATTGAATGAAGTCTGAAGTGCATGCACAGTTGTGTTGCCTGCCGCAAGGATTCTGTGAAGTGTTGTGGCAGCTGGCAGTCATTGCTGAATACAGACATGTGCAAATATCCTTACTGCTCTAGGGGAACTCGTCTTTGTTGCATTTTTTCCATACCGTAATTAGCACAATAACATAAGGCTTGTTCTGTTGAAGAACTTGATGCCCACAAGACCTTAAATAAGAATCTCCTAGCGTGAGTAATGCATGAAAGGAAACAGACTTTTGGACAAAAGAATGAACAGCTCCCTGCTATTTTGCGTTTCCGATAGCGCCTACGATAAGAATCTGGTGTCATATTATGTTTCAGAACCCTAAACTGTTTACCTTTTTACATCATACTAAAACAAAAGTTATAATATGAGAAGAGGAAATGACATATATGCTTGTCTGGAACTTAAGTTTTTCGAGTTTATTTTCTCACATCATTCTAAAACAAGGGCGTTAATATGAGAAGAGGAAATGAAATATACGCTTCCAAGACGTAATATTTCCT
Organism: Schistocerca cancellata; assembly: GCF_023864275.1. Classification (NCBI taxonomy): domain Eukaryota; kingdom Metazoa; phylum Arthropoda; class Insecta; order Orthoptera; family Acrididae; genus Schistocerca; species Schistocerca cancellata. Next base: position 353,299,701 of record NC_064629.1, on the reverse strand, counting down.
TGTGTGCTACTACTGCATACATGAAAACCGTGCAGTTAATTTTTGTATGTTGGATAAATTTTGATATCACCTCACATTCCTTTGTGAGAAGGTCCCTATCTTCTTGGGATTCAAATAGAGTGGACATTTCATCACTGGTTAATATTCTGATGACTAATGACATGATACCCGTTGCAATTGCTCCATGGCAATGTCAATAGAGTCTCACGTTGGGTACTATAAGAACACGCAGGCTGTGATATCCGCTCACTGCAGTCACAGCCAAGGTGATTTCTTTCTGTTTATGGCGAAGCGTCTGCTGCAGTGTCCACGCTCAGCCAACATAAACACATCGCGGCGGCATTGGGCACTGCTGATCGCTCCGCTTCTCGCGAGCCTCGACAACAAGAGCGCACTGTCTCTGCTAACGATACTATGGAGTTAATACATCGTACTTAACGTTATATGCAGGACGTGGGTTGGGTGAAAAATCAGTTTGTAACTTCCCATCGCATTAAAATACTTTAGTCATATTTGATGCAATATTTATTGTTGGTTGTCTCTCTAATGTTAATAGTATTGATTCAGATTGTGCATGAACACGAAAGCACACACACACACACACACACACACACACACACACACACACACACACACACACACACACACACAGTCATTGATTCCAGTGAGGGTGACAACTACTGTGTCCTGAACAACACATACACCATTCAGTTCCTCAGTTGGCGTCGAGTGGATGAGTTTTTTCAATTACCTTACATTGCAAGAATTGTAAGGAGGAGCCTGAAAGTAAATGGACTTGTATGCTAAAGAGCTGCGACAAAGCAAAGCTTGACCGATTATCAGATAATTGTCCACATAGGTTTTGTGGACGAGTAAACTTTTAGTATCCGCGCGGGATTAGCCGAGCGGTGTCGGCGCTGCAGTCATGGGCTGCGTGGCTGATCCCAGCGGAGGTTCGAGCCCCCCTCGGGCATGGGTGTGTGTGTTTGTCCTTAGGATAATTTAGGTTAAGTAGTGTGTAAGCTTAGGTACTGATGACCTTAGCAGTTAAGTCCCATAAGATTTCACACACATTTGAACATCTTTTTATACTTTCAGTAACCAACCCATCCACGATCATTAAGTAAGATTTCTCGAAGGCGTAGGGGAATTGATTTCATTAAATCGTCGACAGTGTAGCGTGATGGTTTACTTCCCAACATATGTTTTATATATTTGTCCAAAGGTCGCTTGCTTTTGTAGATCCACGTGGCAATGGCCTTGTTACCTCTGCCCACATATTGTCTATCTGGTTGATGTTTAGTGATCGTGGAACAAACGGCAACAACCTTATCCTCTCTTGGCCCTGAAACCAATCTCGCACAGCTCTGCTATGATGGATGGGGCTCTGCTCCTGTAAATAAACTGTTATCTAGTTAGTTCATATATTTATATTTAAATAACGTATTTATAATAAGCACATTGGATTATTATTTTCTACAGTGTTTAAGAATTCAGGCCCTGGCATAGTCCGATTAATAATGTGGTTTACCCAGTCTCTCATATGGTGAGAGTCGTAGTCGGATATCCACATTAAGACTGCTTGGTTGAATCCGATCTATATTCAACAGTTCCATTAATAATGTGGTGTACCCAGTCTCTCATACGGTGAGAGTCGTAGTCGGATATCCACATTATGATTGCCTGGTTGAATCCGATTAGAACGATCTGGTATCGAAATGAAATTACAGAAATCGGATAATTTGAACGTCTGTATTGCAACAATGCTGCGCACATAAATTCCTATGATGGAGTAACAGATAGCAACTGTCTAAGAAAAAGTGAGAAATATACGTCTACTAGCAGTAATGTAACGTAATTATAACCCACATGTATGTGATGGAAATACCGAATCGAACAATACACATCTATTTCAGTGGTGGGAAGATACACCATATCGGATTTGCTGATGACATAATGACAATAATAGTAATAATAATAATCGCGTGTGGCGGATAAGTGAAAGCCTCCCCCATATGGGTGGTACCGAGGAAATCAAATACTAGGGGTGAACCAAATACTAACACAATCCTGAACGGCTACTCAATCCGTTGAACCCAAAATCCAGACACGTCTGAGTGAAGATCACCGCTACTCTGGTCACCGCCTGTTAGCTCAATGAGCTTGGCTGAAAATATTTGCTTTCAAAGGCTTCAACACTCTCTGGCCTGTCTGGTCCTGTAATCATCCAAGCCAAACCACACAAGCAAACATGACCTATGCAAGCAAAGTCAACTTTACCCCAGGTGGTACACAACCCGGCTGTCGACAGGCGGCAGTTGGATTTTCGGATTCTGGGAAGTCCAGGTTAGCACGGCAGAGAATATCAAAAATATCTGGTAAATTTCCCTACCAGAAAAAAACAAGCATTTAAAAGTTAACATCGATACATTGATCCAAACACGAAAACTAAATAATCTCACAAAAGAAATCGACCGGCAAAAAATTCTCATCCTTGCTCTTCAACAACCACGACTAACTGACAATGAAACCTTGCATTAGGGAAACCATTGCATCTTCAACAGCAAAATACAACAAAAGGTAGTGAAAGGCGTACCAATCTTCGACATTGCATTTCTCGAACACAGATCTATCATCAACTCTGTCAAAGAAATCACACCCATCAACAATCAAAAGGTTCAAATGGCTCTGAGCACTATGGGACTTAACAGCGGAGGTCATCAGTCCCCTAGAACTTAGAACTACTTAAACCTACCTAACCTAAGAACATCACACGCATCCATGCCCGAGGCTGGATTCGGACCTGCGACCGTAGCAGTCACGCGGTTCCGGGCTGAAGCGCCTAGAACCGCTCGGCCACCGGGGCCGGCCCATCAACAAGCGACTTATGACTATGCTTTATGCACGTGTACCCACCAACATCGAAAATAAGAAAAACACCGAAAATGTCGAAAAATTCTGGAGCACACTCGAAAATACTATGAGCAAAATTCACCAAGATATCGTGAAAATACTAATGGGAGACTTCAACTCTCTATTTGGGGCAGAAGAAACCTGTAGAAAAATCATTGGTACAAATTCAACACACCGAAACGCTTAGACCAACGGCACACGTATGACTGACAATTTGCCAGCAGTTCAACCACAAAAGGATGTCTTCCCACTTTAGGAAAAAACCGGTTCCCAGGTAACATGCTTAGCTACCAGGTGCAAGCTGCTTTCGTTCGCCTTTCGAGACTCGCTGAAAGCCAGATTTTTAATTCTTTTGTAAAGGGAATCGTAAGACAACGCTCGAGCAAAATTCGTCTTGCTACTTTCAGTAACCCTTAGTGTCAGAGCGAAAACCTTACGGTACTGCCAAATTCATAATGCCACTTTTGTTTTCTGCCGGCATATCTTTGTTGTTGTCAATACATAATTTTATCTATGAAATGTCACATTTTCATAATACTTACGAATGGTACAGGAAATGAAATAAATACAGATCTTTTCGAAGTCAAAAGTCGGTAATATCCTACTAATTCGCGTTAAAATAGGCTCAATCGTTTCACAGACACTTAATGCTTTATTAAGATAGACTGCCTTCGTGATGTTTCTGTAGTAAGCTGAATTTAATTTGTATTACTACAGTGAATATTTTAATTCCATTTTCCATTAGTTTACTAAACGCAACAGTAATTATCAAAGAGAAATTAATGAGCAGCAGAATTTTCTTTCACGATATCTAAAACGATCTGACAATGCTAAAGCCGTTTACAAATTCTACGCCTGTAGAAACCTACTGGTTCTAACGATGTCATTAAACCAGAGTAGTTTTAAGAGTATTTTCGTCTAGAAATGAATTGCCTTGACGGTTGATCGATCAAGAGCGGGAAAGGTAAAATTTTACAAATATATGACGAGAGGGACAAGTGCTTGAGAGAGGAGTTCCCTATCAATACAAGTGCCTGAGAGACGACTTTCCTATCAATCTCCTGGATAGTTTTGTTTCTCAAATCAACATAGTGCGTTATCATGCAGTAGCAAAGGTGATGTAGTTTTGTTGCTCGATTTTCCTACTCTGCGACCGAAAGGTGTCTCAGATGTTGGCAACAAATTCCAGCTGTGTTGCACACACCCTGGGGGCAGAATTCCTAGCCCAAAACACAATTTTGGATTTATCAGAGGTTAAATATTATGTTCACACTACTCTTTCCTCGAGTTTACGTCTTTTAGTGGGGCTCAGCCTTTCATTTCTTCTTAGGAAGTTAATGATAAAGCCATCATAACACGTCACCAGTAACAGTACTGCATAGGAATGCTCGATGAGTGACCTGATGACGTTCAATAATAGTCACTCCGTTGATTTTTGTTATTTCGAATTAGAGCATGCAGTACTCCTACACAAGACTTATGAACTTTGCCTGTTGAATGCAAATGTAGCATGATGGTAAAATGGTAATCTATCACATTTATCAGTAGTCGAGACTTCCTTAATGTGGAAAATCATTCATGCCAGAACGATCTTTGTTGAAACACGAATATCTTTTTCTGGCGTATTTTTCCCAAAAGCACTCGCTCCAAACACAGTTCAAATCTTTCTAGCTGCCTCCTCTGCATTCCCCCTCTGTTATACCAAAAGTAAACGTTGTGTTGCAGATGTTACACCTTTTTCCACTTGCGACTCAATTTTACAATGCTTAACTGTAGTTCATGATTTTCAAGTATACAAAATCCAATGCTTAGCTGCAAGATGATAACTAGAACTTCAAATTCGAAAATGACAGTTGATATATACACTGAGAGCGTGGCGCTGCGTTCACATGGGCGGCGCCGGATTTCAGGTGGCGGGTGGCGTCTGGCCGGTGGCCGGTAGCCGCTGCAGCGCGAGGAAACGCTCGAGCGCAAGCTGTTATGATCGCGACGCAGCCACGAGCTGTCCTGCGGAGTTGTTTCTGGAATACTTGTTATTGCTGGTAGGTAGAACGTTAAGTGAATTATCTTCGATGCTCAATCAGACTCATAACTTTAGATCGAAATGTGGTAAAAAAAAAAAAAAAGACTGTTGAAGCGAACAGGCGACCATAAGTTTTGAATGCACGAAGTTTACATGATTTTGTTCGTTTTCGTTCGTTGTATCTGCTCGAGGCGGACGTCGAAAGACACCCGTTTCAGTTCGTTGTTGATCCATTAACTCAGTTGTTTTTTGTTTTTTTTTTTTATTTACAGAGGGCAGCTAGCCCTCTGACCGAACACACTGAGCTACCGTGCCGGCACCACTAGACCACTGGCTCACACAATCCGAGAACATCTCGGAAGTAGACAACACTTCCTCCTAACACTTCCGCATCTAACAGTGTTGCCAGATTGTGTTTTATTGGCCTCGTTAAGTGAACGACTCGGACTTAGTCTCTGTGGCGGCCGGCCGTCGGTCAGTTTTTATGTCTAAAACGGTACGCCAATGTGTTTCATTCACATATCTGTGTGGCGCTAAAGTGTGGCTATGGATAATAGGTATGCTCAGATTGCGAATCTAACATCATAAATAAAGAGACGGAAATGAATTAGGCGTCCTTCGTCTTCCGTATCATGTAATATATTTTAGTTATTCTATCTTAAATGAACTGCGCAGAAAATAATTCACCAGAATTAAATAACTTGTTAGCAACATCAGATGATATTAACAGTCCGCAGCTCGTGGTCGTGCGGTAGCGTTCTCGCTTCCCACGCCCGGGTTCCCGGGTTCGATTCCCGGCGGGGTCAGGGATTTTCTCTGCCTCGTGATGACTGGGTGTTGTGTGATGTCTTTAGGTTAGTTAGGTTTAAGTAGTTCTAAGTTCTATGCGACTGATGACCATAGATGTTATGTCCCATAGTGCTCAGAGCCATTTGAACCATTTGATATTAACAGCTTGTCGGCGCGGGTTAGCCGTGCTTTCAACGGCGTCATATCGCGGATCGTTCGACTGCTTGCGCCGTCAGTTCGAATCCTTCCCCGGGCATCGATGGGTGTTAGGTTAGGTTGGTTTAAGTAGTTCTAGGTCTAGGGGCTGATGACATAATCAGTTTGGTCGCATAGTTCTTGAACCCATTTTTTGACCTTTCGCGTAAATTTTCTTTGCATAAACTGCCGTATCTTTAGATTGCGTTGACATAGAATCTTACGTTTTTACACCACCAAGGGACGGGTTACCGCAAGAAGTGCGATACATTTCCTCTTATTATGTCTACCCGTTCTGGAGGTAAGCGGGTTTTAAGGGTTTGGTAGACCGATAGACGGTCAAGAAAGTGAGACTAGAAGGGTTCCGTTTTTACCGGTTTAGGTGACGAAATCCTGACAACGAAAACAGCTACGACAGCTACTGAAGATGAGGGCCGCATAAATAACACCCCCTACTCTTTATTCGAAATGTTCTAGTTGCAGTCGATATATCACCATATTAATCGTAGCTACGCTTTCGATCTAAATCACGTTTACAGGAATGCAAATAGAATCCATTTGCCTATACACGTGGTAATTCACATCCCAGTATTAATGCCACCGCGTTTTAGAAGTGCGAACATTCCCATTGCTAGCTAGCTTAAGAAACACGTCGGCTAATGAACGTTTTCTGGCTGAGGCGAGTCTAGTGGAGAATTCGAAACAGTGTAGAATACGTTTGGCAGCTATGTAGCCGTTTATTTCCTGGGGTGGTGCAGAATTATCCTACTAAATTTACCCTCTCTTAGAAGTATTTTGTTATTTCGATAAACATCCCGAATGATTGTCACATAAGCGGTGACATAAAGGAAGAAAATTCATGGTTTTGAGTCCAGAAAGCTGTATGCAACCGAAACTGCAGATCATTTTGCCATTTTCATTGCGAAATTGCAGGCTTATTCATGGTTGGTTGGTTGGTTTGGGGAAGGAGACCAGACAGCGAGGTCATCGCTCTCATCGGATTAGGGAAGGACGGGGAAGGAAGTCGGCCGTGCCCTTTGAAAGGAACCATCCCGGCATTTGCCTAGAGCGATTTAGGGAAATCACGGAAAACCTAAATCAGGATGGCCGGACGCGGGATTGAACCGTCGTCCTCCCGAATGCGAGTCCAGTGTCTAACCACTGCGCCACCTCGCTCGGTGCTTATTCATGTCTGGGGTAATAATAGAGGGCTGTTTGCCTGGGTTGACTGCTAGCGTAGTGAAAGGAAGGTCTGGTTTGTTTTCGGTTCTAATCTCGATGGAGGCAGGTAGAATATCAGTAAAGCAATTTTAAGAAATTCTCTCGCCCCCAATACGTTTTATCGCTACCTTTATTCTGTACTGGCGCCCTGTGGATGTCAATATGACACTATTGTAGAATTTCATACATGTTACTGCCTACTTTTTCCGCTTCTGTCAATAATGGAATTGACTTAAGTGTGGCACTGAATGATTTTTAACTGAATTTCGTTATGAATCTTCACGCATTGCTAAATTTGCACACTTTCATGGTAGGTCAGCAACGGTAATCCAGTATGACTGGTCTGAACGTTGACACAGACCGTTTCGCGGCCGAATGCGGATAACATTTTGCTAATTCGTAACAATCTGGGGTTCTTTTTCTTACTAAAACAGTTATGTTATGTCGATAAGTTGAAATTCATTTTTATTGATACAGTTCATACCAATTAGCGTTTCTTCTTTCAGTTCTGTCTTATATTTACGTGTTGTATTTAACACACTAATCAGCACTAATCTTACAAATTATTGAAAACAGCCTGAAAAAGTTCAGATAGTTTGTCAATTTCACGCCTGTGCATAGTATGTTGGTAGCACTTCGTCGCCTTGCCTGTTATGCTGTGTAGCAGACTTTAAAGCCGTGCGGGTCAGCATAACGAAAAGGCGAGGGGTCTCGCTCGTTTTGTCCACGACTGTACGTGACAATGTCAGTCTCCTTTATGTATTCATATATACGATGTCCAACCTATCACATGATAACTATTTGTGTTGGTAGATCACGGCAAAGTATGTGGATGAGTTCTTGTAAGGTGCGAAATTATAGCCACCTTACAACTGTATCATTCCATGTCACAGGGTGCATTGGTAATGTGAAATAATACTTGCCGTTGGCAACCGCACATATTCATGAAGTCTCGCCCGATTTGTGTTAAATTCAACTGTTGTCATATGTTGGAACAGTGGTAGAACAAATTTCATTTATTTTCGCCAGTGTTCACAGAAAGTGAATGACTACCGGTTTCGGTCAGCAATGACCATCTACGAATCTGTTTCAAAGCATGTTCTAGTATAACAAAGTTACAGTGACATCGACACAAAATATACACAAAATCAACTTATAATCGTCGTCCATATCTAAATCTACATCTGCGTCTACATGATTACTCTGCAATTGACAACTGAGTGCCTGGCACAGGGTTCATCGAACCACCTTTAAGATACTTCTCTACCGTTCCACTCTCGAACAGCCAGCGGGAAAAATGAACACTTAAATCCTTCAGTATGAGCTCTGATTTTTCTTATTTTATTATGATGATCATTCCTCCCTGCAAAATATTTTAACACTCTTAGGAGAAATTTAGTGATCCAAATTTCGCAAGAAGTTCCTGCTGCAGCGAAAAACGCGTTTGCTTTAATGACTGTCCACCATATTCTTTAATCATATCCGTGGTACTCTCTCTCCTGTTTCGCGATAATACAAAACGAGCTGCCCTTCTTTGAACTTTTCCGATGTTCTCCGTCATTCCTATCTGATGCGGATCCCACATCGCCGAGCGTACTCCAGAAGAAGGTGACAAGCGTAGTGTAAGTAGCCACTTTACTAGACCTGTTACATTTTCTAAGTGTTCTATCAATAAATCGCACTCTTTGGTTTGCATGCCCCACAACATTATCTATGTGATCCTTCGAATTTAAGTTACTTGTAGTGGTAATACCTTAGTACTCTGGTTTATATCAGTTAGATTTTTGTGATTTATATTGTAGCTGAAATTTAGCGGATTCTTTTTAGGGATCAAGTTGATGACTTCACACTTTTCATGATTTAGAGTCAACTGCCACATTTTGCATCATACATATATCTTGTATAAACCATTTTGCAGTTCGTTTTGATAATCTGATAACTTTAATGACGTTAAATGACAGCATCATCTGCAAACATTCTACGAGGACTCCTCAGATTATTTCCTAAATCTTTTATGTAGATTAGGAACAACAGAGGGCCTTGAGGAACGTAAAGATGTTACTTCTGTTTTACTCAATCGCTTTCAGTCAATTATTACGAACTGTGGCCTTTCTCACAGGAAATCACTGACAGTCACACAAATGAGACGATACTCCATAGGCACGCAACTTAATTAGAAGTTGCTTTTGAGGAACAGTGTCAGACACCTTCCCGAAATATAAAATATGGAATCAATTTGACGTCCCCTGTCAGTAGCACTCACTACTTCGTGAGAATAAAGAGCTAGCTGTGTTTCACAAGAAAGATATTTTCTGAATCCGAGTTGGCTGTTTGTCAATAAATCGTTTTCTTCGAAGTGATTCATAATGTTCTAACAAAGTACATGTTCCAAAATCCTTCGGTAAATCGACATTAGTGATATGGATCTGTAATAGAGCGATTACTCCTATTTGCTTTCTCGGGTATTGATGTGACTTGTGCAACTTTCCAGTCTTTGGCTAGGGATCCTCCTACGAGCGACCGGTGGTGTATGATTGCTAAGTACGGAGCTATTGTAACAGCATACTCTGAAATGAACCCGACTGGTACGCAATGTGTACCGAAAGCCTTCAATTTCATAAGTGTTTTGTGATGCTTTGCTACACAGAGGACATCTACATCCAAGTTACTCACGTTAGCAGCCGCGCGGGGAAGCCGAGCGGTTTAGGGTGCCTTGTCACGGTCCGCGCGGCTCCCTCCGTCGGGGGTTCAAGTCCTTACCCGGGCATGTGTGTGTGTGTGTTGTCTTTAGCGTAACTTAAAGTTAGATTAAGTAGTGTGTAAAGAAAGGGATATGGAAAAATTACAACTATGATGCCGGAATACAAAAATGACGATTCCGCCGAATAAGTCTACATATCTATTGCTAAAAGGACAACTCGTAAGGATCCCAACAGTGAGAATTGAGGGCTCGCCATTTCTTCGTCGACGCGAGGCACGCTACTTGGGAGTCATCATTGATGAAAGGTGGAACTTTGGAAAGCACATTGAAACCGTAACCCAAAGAGCCCTACAAGTACTCAATTACCTTATCTCCATTCGTCGTGTAAGATTCCATCTTCCCCCTCGTCTGATAAAAGTATATCATTACAGCATATTAACGTCAATAGTGGGTTACGGCTCGGGAGTCTGGGCGCACATGCTCACGTGGGTGGTGCTCGCCATGTCAGTGAGAAGAGTGCAGAGGATATTAAGGTCAGTGGGGGCCTACAGGACATCTCCAGGTGGGGCCCTGTTAGTAATAATGGGGCTCTGCGCTCTAGACATCAAGAACATTGAGGAAAACAGGGGACATTCTGGGTGTTCGGGTTGGGAACAAGGTTGCGATTAGGGGAAGAGGTGAGGAGCTGTGGCAGGAATCGTGGTACATTGATGATACTGGCCGTAGAACATTTCAGCTTCTACCAGACGTGAAAGAAAGGTTAGGAATGAAGTACTTTGAGCCAACTCGGGGACTGTTTCACTTTCTCACTGGTCGTGGGCCGTATCCGACATATCTACGTCGGTTTGGAAGGAGGGTTACGCCTGCGTGTGACTGTGGTGCACCGGAGGATACTCCCGACCATGTGCTTTACGAGGGCCCACTTTTCAATGATGTAGCAGCCGCGTTACGACTTCAACTAACAAACAATGGCACGTACTTCCTACTGAGACGTGAGGAGACGTTTCAAACACTGAACAACCTAGCAAACGGGGTATCAAGGGAAGTTTTATCAGCTGGCTGGGGTGGCCGAGCGGTTGTAGGCGCTACAGTCTGGAACCGCGTGACCGCTACGGTCGCAGGTTCGAATCCTGCCTTGGGCATGGATGTGTGTGATGTCCATAGGTTAATTAGGTTTAAGTAGTTCTAAGTTCTAGGGGACTGATGACCTCAGAAGCCAAGTCCCATAGTGCTCAGAGCCTTTTGAACCATTTGAAAGTTCTATCAGAATATCTGAGGGACAATTATGAGTAGCAACATATAACCAAATGTGTCCCAGTACCGTGATCCTGTAGCGGCTGTACGTGGATAGGTTGACTTACAACACGGCTGGAATCCGTCACATGCTGGACTAGGAGGATGGGGTACTACAAACCGAACTGAGACATGCACCGGACTTGACGTAGGGTAAGATCTTAGTTAGTAGGATTTAGAAATAGGAATCAAAAATAGGAGGTTGCAGCGACTCAAGTCATCCTTGGCCTGCCTAGTGTCAGGGGCACGCTCATCGGGGTTATCTCGGTGGGCAAGGCCGTGCAGTAGGTTTATACACATCACTGACACACCCGTGATGCTGCAGGCAGTAGACGTTAGTCATAAGTAAACATTAGATCTAAGTAGAGTACTAATAGAATAGAAATTGCCCATGTCATTCGGTTTTCTGCCAGATTTCGAGAGAGAGTTTCCTTGTGGAACCTATTAAAAGCATCTTGCATATTTAAAATATAGTGTAAACTAGGCCAGAGTGTCGGCGGAGTCATGGTGTTCTACTGATCATCGTTTATTATGATCGTTAGCGCTATTGACACTATGACTCCGCTGACACTGTGGCCTAGTTTATATTTTAAATACACGGACAATGTTAAGAAGATTTTCTATATACACTCCTGGAAATGGAAAAAAGAACACATTGACACCGGTGTGTCAGACCCACCATACTTGCTCCAGACACTGCGAGAGGGCTGTACAAGCAATGATCACACGCACGGCACAGCGGACACACCAGGAACCGCGGTGTTGGCCGTCGAATGGCGCTAGCTGCGCAGCATTTGTGCACCGCCGCCGTCAGTGTCAGCCAGTTTGCCGTGGCATACGGAGCTCCATCGCAGTCTTTAACACTGGTAGCATGCCGCGACAGCGTGGACGTGAAGCGTATGTGCAGTTGACGGACATTGAGCGAGGGCGTATAGTGGGCATGCGGGAGGCCGGGTGGACGTACCGCCGAATTGCTCAACACGTGGGGCGTGAGGTCTCCACAGTACATCGATGTTGTCGCCAGTGGTCGGCGGAAGGTGCACGTGCCCGTCGACCTGGGACCGGACCGCAGCGACGCACGGATGCACGCCAAGACCGTAGGATCCTACGCAGTGCCGTAGGGGACCGCACCGCCACTTCCCAGCAAATTAGGGACACTGTTGCTCCTGGGGTATCGGCGAGGACCATTCGCAACCGTCTGCATGAAGCTGGGCTACGGTCCCGCACACCGTTAGGCCGTCTTCCGCTCACGCCCCAACATCGTGCAGCCCGCCTCCAGTGGTGTCGCGACAGGCGTGAATGGAGGGACGAATGGAGACGTGTCGTCTTCAGCGATGAGAGTCGCTTCTGCCTTGGTGCCAATGATGGTCGTATGCGTGTTTGGCGCCGTGCAGGTGAGCGCCACAATCAGGACTGCATACGACCGAGGCACACAGGGCCAACACCCGGCATCATGGTGTGGGGAGCGATCTCCTACACTGGCCGTACACTACTGGTGATCGTCGAGGGGACACTGAATAGTGCACGGTACATCCAAACCGTCATCGAACCCATCGTTCTACCATTCCTAGACCGGCAAGGGAACTTGCTGTTCCAACAGGACAATGCACGTCCGCATGTATCCCGTGCCACCCAACGTGCTCTAGAAGGTGTAAGTCAACTACCCTGGCCAGCAAGATCTCCGGATCTGTCCCCCATTGAGCATGTTTGGGACTGGATGAAGCGTCGTCTCACGCGGTCTGCACGTCCAGCACGAACGCTGGTCCAACTGAGGCGCCAGGTGGAAATGGCATGGCAAGCCGTTCCACAGGACAACATCCAGCATCTCTACGATCGTCTCCATGGGAGAATAGCAGCCTGCATTGCTGCGAAAGGTGGATATACACTGTACTAGTGCCGACATTGTGCATGCTCTGTTGCCTGTGTCTATGTGCCTGTGGTTCTGTCAGTGTGATCATGTGATGTATCTGACCCGAGGAATGTGTCAATAAAGTTTCCCCTTCCTGGGACAATGAATTCACGGTGTTCTTATTTCAATTTCCAGGAGTGTATTTTGTGTCAATGCCACTATGGCATTTTTATTCCGACGATCGAAACACAGACCGTTGTTTTTTGATGTCCGATAACACCGGGTCCCAAGTCTTACTTAAAAGATAGCCCTTGTCTCTATTAATAAGATTGTCAGATAAACGAATCTCTATGGATTCTTTTAAAACACAAAAATTCTTTTAAAACATAAAAAAATTTAATTTTTGACAGCGATATGTCGATTTCGCCTATTTCCACCACTGGCGGCGCGGTATGTTTACTGCGCTAGAGGGCAGTTACGGCACCTTCTCGCGCACGCGTGGTGGGTCTTCTGCGGCCTATATAGGGGCCGCAGCTTGCGCTAGGTAGTCAGTTCCGGCGAGATCGTGCACCAGCACGCTCACCTGAAGATGGCGGCCAGTTGGACCGCGGAAATATTGTGTCATGAAGATGTTATGATCCGGCTGCATACCCGAGAAGAATATTATCAATTATTACGCCGGGAAAGACTTCGTAGCCACACTCTACGACCGTTGTTTCCTCCAGTAAATTAAGTCGAGCCGACCCCACGGCATTCTTCGTGTTCTGCTTCAATTCTGCAGTTAATTCTAGCACTCTTACATCTAACGATCCCCTCTTACTCTGTATCAACGTTTCTGATGTTAAGTCGATCACCTGACGTATTTGTTCTCTTAACTTCCCGTACGAAATTCGCAAATCCTGATGTTCCCCCTCAGCTTCCGGTAACAGTCTGTGATTCTTTGCTTCTTGAAGCAACCCCGCTAGTATTTTTTGCAGTCTCTATGTCTCATTCATCACCTCCTATGTGTTTTAGATCAACCCTAAAGTCTACTTGCGACCATTTAACACGACTCTGTTGATCCATTGTGGACACGGGACAGTGGCTGGCCAAATATTTACCAAGAAAAACCGCCGAATAGCCATACGTCTTGAGAAGTTGTTTTATTTCATTTTCACAACCAGTTTCGGCATTTCAGTATGCTATTTTCAGGGCCATAGGCACTTCATGTGTAGACACTCAGATGTATCGATAATGGCGTACTAGAGCCATCAGCATCTTCATACCGTGGATTAGTTGTTTCAGTGCTTCCTTCGTAGGTTTGACAACAACTGAGCACACATGCGGTCTTAGTGTCTTTACATGAAACTAATATGGGGCCTGAAGATGCTATATTGAAATGTAGAAACTGGTTGTCAATAAATAAATAAATAAGCAAAATAAAATAACTTCTCAAAACGTACAGTTGTTTGGCATTTTTCCTTCGTAAAAAGTTAACACGACGTCTGGTTGTCTGAGAATAACACTCCTGCTTACAGTTGCTGGTTCCGCAGTGCATCCATTGCTCCACTGCAGAGGAGGTGCAGAAGCATGGGGATTGTCATACCCATTCCAGACATTCTAGGTCGTAACGACACCTGGGAGAATGGAATTTGTATCATTTTCCCTCACCCTTCAAAATACTGTGCATTCAAGGATTTGTTAATATTGTTCAATGCATCACAATACCTCATACCCTACGTACTCATAAACTGAACACTCAACGCTGATACTCTCATCATCAAAATATAATATAAGCCTAAAATTATAAAACATTACCTATCACTATTATCTTATAAACCCCATTGTATTCCAGTTAACGACGTCCCTTCTTGTATACCCTTCTAAATTTTTACTTTCTTCCTTTCTTTCTTAGACAGTCAACTGGCACCGACAATGATCTTTGGGGCAAAGTGCCCACAGTTGCCTTACACAGCTTAACGTGCCCCATTTTCACAAAGTAAATCTTTGCTGGCAACTGCAGCTTCATATTCACGAATGATGTTATTTCTATGATCTTATATGGTCCCTGCTATCGGTTTACCAATTTTTTCAACTTGCCTTTACGCATGTAGGCTTGCAATAGCCAGACCCATTGAACAGTTTGGTATTTAGGCAACTTGCCAACATATTGTTCCAGAACTTGCCATTCGGTAGCGTTCAATTGGCTTTCTTTATCTTCTTTCACACACCCCATAATATTTTTGAACATTTATTCTCTGACCATGTTCTTCCCAAGCTTAGGCTTAATTACTTACCGCGCGTCCGCTACGGTCGCAGGTTCGAATCCTGCCTCGGGCATGGATGTGTGTGTGTTGTCCTTCGGTTAGTTAGGTTTAAGTAGTTCTAAGTTCTAGGGGACTGACGATGACCTCAGACGTTAAGTCCTATAGTGCTCAGAGTCATTTGAACTTAATTACTTCAAAAGGTGATGTCATTTTCCTGGCGCCTTTTACGTCTTATGGAGAATGTCTAATTATACGCTGGCATGGCGTAAGGAAGGCATGCATCCCAATCGTTGTGATGGCCGTTGACGTGATATATAATAACTTAATATTGTTGGTAACTGTATAATAAACACTTGCCGTTCTTTCGTCTGGTTGAAGATGGACAGCGCTAGTCCTGGGCTTCCGAATGCACAGTAAATGGAATAGCCCGTTAATCAGATACGACGTGAAATTATTGCCCTGATCTGTAGTTATATCGTTGAGAATGCCAAACTTTAGTAACCAGTTGTTACCACTACTTGTATCACTGTACTTGCTTGCTGATCTGGAATTGCAACCATTGCAACATAACGTGATAAGTGGTCTATGATGTCCAACATTAACGGATATCCGCCAGTGTTCGTTTAAATGTCCCTATAGTATCCGTTTCCGCAATTCAATGGGTTTCAATGCTTCCAGTAATCTTTGAAATTGTACTTTTCGATGACTGATGTCAGCACATTATGCACACAATATATTATTCCTGGCATACTGCTAAATATCTTGCCTCCTCGTCTTCCACAAAAACGCCTCAGCTACACAGTGATCGGTTGTTCTCTGCCCTACATAACCAACTAATATACAAGGTGTTACAAAAATATACGGCCAAACTATCAGGAAACATTCCTCACACACAAAGAAAGAAAATATGTTATGTGGACCTGTGTCCGGAAATGCTTACTTTCCATGTTAGAGTTCATTTTATTACTTCTCTTCAAATCACATTAATCATGGAATGGAAACACACAGCAACAGAACGTACCAGCGTGACTTCAAACACTTCGTTACAGGAAATGTTCAAAATGTCCTCCGTTAGCGAGGATACATGCATCCACCCTCCGTCGCACGGAATCCCTGATGCGCTGACGCAGCCCTGGAGAATGGCGTATTGTATCACAGCCGCCCACAATACGAGCAGGAGGAGTCTCTACATTTGGTACCGGGGTTGCGTAGACAAGAACTTTCAAATGCCCCCATAAATGAAAGTCAAGAGGGTTGAGGTCAGGAGAGCGTGGAGACCATGGAATTGGTCCGCCTCTACCAATCCATCGGTCACCGAATCTATTGTTGAGGAGCGTACGAACACTTCGACTGAAATGTGCAGGAGCTCCATCGTGCATGAACCACATGTTGTGTCGTACTTTTAAAGGCACATGTTCTAGCAGCACAGGTAGAGTATCCCGTATGAAATCATGGCGGTGAATCGAGGAAGTACAGTACATACTGACGAAACTAAAATGAGCTCTAACATGGAAATTAAGCGTTTCCGGACACATGTCCACATAACATCTTTTCTTTATTTGTGTGTGAGGAATTTTTCCTGAAAGTTTGGCCGTACCTTTTTGTAACACCCTGTATAATCGCGTACTTGCCGTAACACTTCGTCTCTCAAACCTGCATGTACCACCAGTGGTCCTTAAACTTTTTTGAATAACAGTCCATGGTGTGCTGTAATCCACATCTGTGTCCTAAATATTAGGAAGTCAGTGTCAGGAGCCTGTGGTTCCTGCCACTCAGCAAGGCTTTTTCCCAAGTGCTCGCACCAGTCAAATATTCCAGTTCAGGCCACTGGCATTGCTGGGCCTCTTGCTTGGGTTGTATATCATTTCGCTGTCAGTTTAACTCAATTTCAGAACCCATCCCTTTGATGTACTAGAAGTGTCCTTTAGTCCTAGTAAACGTTACAATGCAGTGAGGTCTGTTAAAATCCCATGACGTTTTCGTACAGATCTTATAACTAAATTTTCCTCGAGACATTTTATTCTCATCGTTATCTACGATAATGATGGAAGGTGAATAAATAAACTAAAATTTATGTTACAGCGAGGACTGGAACCCATACCTCATTGCTTACTAGACATAAAAGCTGACCGTTAGACCACCAGACCTCTCTTGCTAACAGCTCTGCACAGAGTACTCAAGTCTAATGAACTCCCAAGGTTGGGGTAGAAAGGGGGGGGGGGGGCGTGGGTGTTGGTCTTCGGTAGTCCACTATGGGATGTTGGCTACAAGTCTGCGGTGGTGTAATGGTCAGCCTTCTTGCCTAGAAAGCAAGAAGGCCTGTGTTCAAGTCCTGGCCACGGCACAAACTTTAATAAATTTACTCCACTTCCATCATTATCGTAAAGCGGAGTTACTGAACGCAGTTTTCCGAAATTCCTTCACCAGGGAAGACGAATGGAATACTGCAGAATTTGAAACAAGAACAGCTGCTAGCATGAGTTTCTTAGAAGTGGATACTTTAGTGGTTGCGAAGCAACTCAAATCGCTTGATACGGGCAAGTTTTCAGGTCCAATTTGTATACCGATTAGGTTCCTTTCAGATTACGCTGATACAATAGCTCCCTACTTAGCAATCATATACAACCGCTCGCTCACCGATAGATCTGTACCTACAGATTGGAAAATTGCGCAGGTCGCACCAGAGTTTAGAAGGGTAATAGGAGTAATCCATCGAACTACAGACCTATATCATTGACGTCGGTTTGCAGTAGGGTTTTGGAGCATATAGTGTATTCAAAGATTATGAATCACCTCGAAGGGAACGATCTATTGATACGTAATCAGCATGGTTTCAAAAAACATCGTTCTTGTGCAACGCAGCTAGCTCTTTATTCGCACGAAGTAATGGCCGCTATCGAAAGGGGATCTCAAGTTCATTCCGTATTTCTAGGCCGGCCGGAGTGGCCGTGCGGTTCTAGGCGATAAAGTCTGGAGCCGAGCGACCGCTACGGTCGCAGGTTCGAATCTTGCCTCGGGCATGGATGTGTGTGATGTCCCTAGGTTAGTTAGGTTTAATTAGTTCTAAGTTCTAGGCGACTGATGACCTCAGAAGTTAAGTCGCATAGTGCTCAGAGCCATTTTGAACCGTATTTCTAGCCGGCCGCGGTGATCTAGCGGTTCTAGGCGCTCGGTCCGGAACCGCGGGACTGCTACGGTCGCAGGTTCGAATCCTGCCTCGGGCATCGATGTGTGTGATGTCCTTAGGTTAGTTAGGTTTAAGTAGTTCTAAGTTCTAGGGGACTGATGACCACAGATGTTAAGTCCGATAGTGCTCAGAGCCATTTGAACCATTTTTGAACCGTATTTCTAGATTTCCGGAAATCTTTTGACACCGTTCCTCACAAGCGATTTCTAATCAAGCTGCGGGCCTGTGGGGTATCGTCTCAGTTGTGGGACTGGATTCGTGATTTCCTTTCAGGAAGGTCGCAGTTCGTAGTAATTGACGGCAAATCATCGAGTAAAGCTGAAGTGATATCAGGAGTTCCACAGGGAAACGTCCTGGGACCTCTGCTGTTTTTGACCAATGTAAATGACCTGGGTGACAACCTGAGCAGTTCTCTTAGGTTGTTCGCAGATGATGCTGTAATTTACCGTCTAGTAAGGTCATCCGAAGACCAGTATCAGTTGCAAAGAGATTTGGAAATGATTGCTGTATGGTGTGGCAGGTGGCAGTTGACGCTAAATAACGAGAAGTGTGAGGTGATCCACATGAGATCCAAAAGAAATCCGTTAGAATTCGATTACTCGATAAATAGTACAATTCTCAAGGGTGTCAATTCAACTAAGTACCTGGGTGTAAAAATTACGAACAACTTCAGTTGGAAAGACCACATGGATAATATTCTGGGGAAGGCGAGCCAAAGGTTGCGTTTCTTTGGCAGGACACTTAGAAGATGCAACAAGTCCTCTAAATAGACAGCTTACACTACACTCGTTCGTCCTCTGTTAGAATATTGCTGCGCGGTGTGGGATCCTTACCAGGTGGGATTGACGGAGGACATCGAAAGGGTACAAAAAAGGGCTGCTCGTTTTTTATTACCACGTAATAGGGGAGAGAGTGTTGCAGATATGATACGCGAGTTGGGATGGTAGTCATTAAGGCAAAGACGTTTTTCGTCGCGGCGAGATCTATTTACGATATTTCAAATGGTTCAAATGGCTCTGAGCGCTATGGGACTTTAGATCTATGGTCATCAGTCCCTTAGAACTTAGAACTACGTAAACCTAACTAACCTAAGGACATCACACAACACCCAGTCATCACGAGGCAGAGAAAATATTTGGGTCACATGACAGAATAAATTCATTCTCATAATTTTGGAATATCAATACTGGACTTGCTTCCTTTAATTTCTCAGATATGGTCTGACGGTTGGTTGAATTCTGGAATTTTATATCTTTATGAATAAATGGCTAAACCATGCAGCAGTTTTAGCAAACCCCTTAACGTAGTTTCCATAATAATTGCAGAGTCCTAAAAAAGGTGCTTCATTGGCTGTGATGGTAAGAAATCACGTTCGGAACTAATAAACCACGATTCCGTTCTCATGTCCTCTTGGCTGATTACGTGACCCATGAAATTTACCTCTACTGATGTGGTGAGGCACTTCTCCATGTTCAGCATTACAAACGCTGAACGTAGCCTTTCAGACACTTCCTCCAGTCGCTGTACTTCCTCCTCCAGGTCTCTATAAAATAAAATTATGTAGCTAAGATAAACCGTACACTGTTTCGCTATCAGTCCTCTTAGAACTCCGTGCCATAGCCTCTGTAATGTGGCTGGCGCAGTCTTTAGGCCAAACGGCATCCGTAGACATTGATAGTGTATCGATGGAACAGTAAATGTGGTCTTTGGCCAGTCTTCTGGAACCACTTCCAATTGGTAATGCTTACTCTTTAAATACACCATGAAGAACTACTTACACTGACCAATATTGTCTTAAAATCTCGATTATGCCTATTATATGATTTTCAAACATGGTTGTTCCTAGATTGAGATATTAGTAATCGTCACCAAATCAGTACTTATTCATTCATTTTTTCGGAGTGCATATGAGATGTTATTAACTTTTGGACCGATATTTGGTCCGTCCTCACTCCAGAGCGGGTGGCAAACTGTGGTGGGCTTGCGTGTCACTGGCCGAAAGGTGAAAGAGGGAGCAGGCATTACGGCTGGCTCCCTACGTTTTAGCAACAGGTACGAGGTGCTTCACAATGTTGATGAGCCATCAGGGGATGCCTTTCCTGTTAGGTCAGCGGTCGATTTTCCTGCCCAGTCCGGACAAGTAAGAGGATGGGTATGCTAGTCATAGGGAACTCCAATGTTAGGCGGGTTATGGAGCCTCTCAGGGAGAGAATTCCAGTGTGCATTCGGTATGTTTGTTGGGAGATCTCAT
Source organism: Schistocerca cancellata (assembly GCF_023864275.1). Lineage (NCBI taxonomy): Eukaryota > Metazoa > Arthropoda > Insecta > Orthoptera > Acrididae > Schistocerca > Schistocerca cancellata. The sequence continues at coordinate 353,279,033 of NC_064629.1, read as the reverse complement.
CCATGATGTGGAGGAGGCCCTGCCGGCGGCTATCGAGCGCACTGAGTGCAACCGGCTGCATGTAGTGGCACATGTCGGCACGAATGACTCCTGCCGCTTGAGTTCTCAGATCATCATCGGCTTCTTTCGGTGGGTCGCTGATTTGGTGAAGGCAACTACCAAAGTACGAGGGGTGCAGGCTAAGCTGTCTATTTGTAGGATCTTACCCAGTTTTGATCGCGGTCCTCTGGTTTCAAGCAGAGTGGAAGTCTAAACCAGAGACTCAAACGGCTCTGCGACGGTATCGGATGCGAATTTCTCGACCTCCACTACCGGGTGCTGAATTGTGGAGTTGCCCTTAATAGGCCAAGCATGCACTACATGCCGGTAGTCGCTAATTGGGTGGCGGAGTACGTGTAGCATCCACATGGGGCTTTTTTGGGTCAGAGGACCCCCCCCCCCCCCCCCTTCGGAGCAAAGACGATTTGCCCGTTAAATCAGCCACAGCGACATCAGAGAAGCTTGATCCTCACAAATCAGAGGTAGAAAAGATTAATATGATTTTAGTAAACTGCAGGAGCATCGTAGGAAACTTCCCAGAATTAGTATCTCTTACTGAAGGTTGTAATGCACAGATAGTATTGGGAACAGAAAGCTGGTTGAAGCCAGACGTCAATGAGAACGAAATCCTAAGTTGAGACTGGAATATTTATCGTAAGGATAGGCTAATGGCCAATGGTGGCATCGTGTTTATTGCAATAAAAAATTCAATAAAATCTAGCGAACTTATGACGGATTCCGAAAGTGAATTAATATGGGGGAAATTGAGTATCAAAGAACGGTCAAAAGGGTGATAGGATGCTTTTATAGACCACCTGGGATCTCTAGTTGTAGAGCGATTCAGACAGAACTTGCAGAATACCATTAGTAATTGTCCTGATCATGTGATTTTAAGGCTGTGACAGCATCTATGACGACGTGCCGTACTAGGAATGTTCAGAAAGGTAGGAAGATATATTTGCTCAGCAAGGGTGGCGGGATACTAATTTCACAATATCTCAGCAGTCAGCATCAGATATTCGGCGATGAGGACGAAGATGTGGAGAACAAATGGAAAGAATTCAAAGGCATCGTTCAATACGCCCTAGACAAGTACGTTCCGAGTAAGGTTTTAAGGGAAGAAAATATCCATCATGGTTTAATAGCTGTGTTAGAAAAGCGCTACGTATATAAAGAGCACTTCATCCCAGATTCAAGAGAAGTAAAAACCTAGCTGACAAACAAAAGCTGAAAGAAGCGAAAATGAGCCTAAGGAGAGCAATGAGAGAAGCGTTCAATGATTTTGAAAGTAAGACGTTGTCAACCGACCTGGGTAAAAATCATAACAGATTTTGGTCATGTGTAAGACCAGTAAGTGAATCTATTTTACTCTCTTAGCGACCACACCGGCACCAAAACTGAACAAAATGGGCAGATGTAAAGGTAATATCCGGGGTACCACAGGGAAGAGTGATAGGACCGTTTCTGTTTACAATATATATATATACATATATATATAAATGATCTAGTAGAAAGTGTCGGATTGGATGCTTTTTAAGGCTATTCGCAGATGTTGCAGTTGTTTATACCAAAGTAGCAACGCCAGCAAATAGTAAGAATTTGCAGAACGACCTGCAGAAAAATGATGAAATGTGCAGACTCTGGCAATTGACCCTGAACGTAAATAAAGGTAACACAATTCGCATACATAGGGAAAGAGACCCACTACTGTACAGCTACACTATTGAAAGACAAACAGCTGGAGACAGCGTATGCCGTAAAATATCTAGGCGTAACCATCCAGAGCAACCTTAAGTGGAATGAACATATAAAACACATAGAGGGAAAAGCAGACATCAGACTCAGAAACATAGGAAGAATCTAAAGGAAATGTAACACATCCACGAAAGAAGTGGCTTGTAAGGCACTTGTTTGCCCGATTCTTGAGTAATGTTCATCTATCTGGGGTCCCTGTCAGGTAGGACTGGTAGGGGAGATAGAGAAGATCCAACGAAGAGCGGCCAGAGAGCGTTACGGAGATGCTAAACAAACTCCACTGGCAGAAGTAACGCCGCGCGGGATTAGCCGAGCGGTCTCAGGCGCTGCAGTCATGGACTGTGCGGCTGATCACGGCGGAGGTTCGCGTCCTCCCTCGGGCATGGGTGTGTGTGTTTGTCCTTATGATAGTTTAGGTTAAGTAGTGCGTAAGCTAAGGGCTGATGACCTTAGCAGTTAAGTCCCATGAGATTTCACACACATTTGAATATTTTTTTGCAGACGTTACAAGAGAAGCGTTGTACATCACGGAGAGGTTTACAACTGAAATTTCGGGACAGCAGTTTTCAGGAGGAGTCAGAGTTGTCTGACTCCACCTGAAAACTGCTTACCCTCACATACATCTCGAATATTGACCACGAGGAGAAAATTTGAGTAATTAGAGCCCATACAGAGATTTACCGACAAGTGTTCTTCCCACGCACTATTCGCGAGTGGAATAAGGTTGGAGGGATCAGATAGTAATACCGAAAGTACCCTCCGCCACACACCTTACTCAGTTGCAGATGTAGATGTATATGTTATCTGTCATCTATTCAGCCATTATCAAGGTGAGTCGCTTCCAAGATGCTCAAAGCATACTGTGGAGTAAATGCGGATGTGTCGAAGATAACACAGTTTCTCCACAGTGTAAACTGCTTTAAAAATCTTCCAAGCGACTCACCTTGATAGTAGCTGGAAGGTTGTCAGCTGTAACATCGGTAGAACAGTAAATAATAAGCACTCCGGAAAACTGACAGCATATTGGACCAGTCACAAAAAAATCAGGAAATAAACCTATACTTCTTCGTTCCATCTGATTATTTCTTTGGTACATTCACGATAGCTGCTCCTTACTAATTGTCACTCAGTTCAATAATGGCATCAGCCGACTGCTGATTCGTAAATTCTTCCATTATCAGTACTAGATGCCTGGAGATACTGTACGGCTTCTTATACTGTGGATCAGTATTAGTTTCCTGTGTTACTTCACTGGTCATGCTGATAGTGGTCTAACAGGATTAAACAGATTCACCAGTCACACTAACAGATCATACACAGCTGACATATCCTTTCCTCTCAAATGTTTTACCTTCTTGCGTAAGGTAGATTCATTTGCAGCCGGCTTGTTGTAAAGGTCTCTCTCTGCTCGACCTATACGGATCTCCTCATCAAAGACACGCAAGCTGGCAATCAATAAATCTCCTGGCCGAATCACCTCATCAGAGCCATAATTATCCAAACTCGCCAGAACCATGCAATCTCCAACTACTTTCATGCGTACCACATCTGTATGCAGAAAACAATGCAGCACATCCGGTTAGGAACTGCATTCCAATGGCTTTAAAACACACATCTCCCTCAGTAGATCACATAACCAGCCTAATTTTCCTGAGCCTCTCTGTATTTTATCGTGCGAATTAAGCTTTAATGCACGTGTTTTGCACTTTATTTGGCACTACCTTCGTGACTGGTGAACGTTGCATGATGCTCATCCAGGAAGTGTAGCCAACGGAACACCCATTACCCTCGCTAGTGTGTGGCAGTACTTCCATATACACCAGAAAATTCTTTGCTGTAATGCTGAAAATAATGTTGGTCCCAATGATTCCACATCACTCTCCACTACACCCTGTAATCTGTATAGTGATGACTGTAGTCTCTTCCTACCTAGTAGTTTCAGGCTAGCTACCGACAAATGAACCCCGTCTTCACTAAACATCTATATTCCATTCCATTCCAGCACTCCAGGTCGGCCGGGGCGGCCGAGCGGCTCTAGGCGCTACAGTCTGGAACCTCGCGACCACTACGGTCGCAGGTTCGAATTCTGCCTCGGGCATGGATGTGTGTGGTGTCCGTAGGTTAGTTAGGTTTAAGTAGTTCTAAGTTCTAGGGGATTGATGACCTCAGAAGTTAGGTCCCATAGCGCTAGAGCCATTTGAACCTTTTGAACCAGCACTCCGCCAATGAATACGCTTTTTCGGTACTGTGATTAATGGGGAACGTCATCGAGCGGTTGAGGAATTCTCATTGGTGTTTAACGAACGCTTATCACGACGCTGAACATTTTGCCCATTATTGTGACACTCATACGCCCAATGCCCCACTACCCCACATTCGTAGTACTGCTGTTGACGGCACTACTTCATGACGTGGCCTGTACGTCCACCCCTCTAACTTTTTCACTAGAGTAGATATTGTCTGTCATATGCATCGATTGAAGCTTCACTAAAGTATACCGAGCGAGGTGGCGCAGTGGTTAGACACTGGACTCGCATTCGGGAGGACGACGGTTCAATCCCGCGTCCGGCCATCCTGATTTAGTTTTTCCGTGATTTCCCTAAATCGTTCCAGGCAAATACCGAGATGGTTCCTTTCAAAGGGCACGGCCGACTTCTTTCCCCGTCCTTCCCTGATCCGATGAGACCGATGACCTCGCTGTCTGGTCTCCTTCCCCGAAACAACCAACCAACCAACCACTAAAGTATTATTGTCCAACCGCTAGGGTTAGCAGTCCAATTAAAACAAGGAGGTCAACGAATCAGTTACACGAAGATGAATGTGGCAAACTACACTAGTCACTTCCATTCACGTAGAAAATATTAACATCTTGTGGTCTAACTAAAACTGACCTCACCTGCCACATCTGAAACGTGTTGCTACCTGTTATCCTTTTGCAGAAACTTTCAGAACTCATCGCTCTCACTTCCCTTCAAAATTCCATGCTTATCATTAGCATCCCGACTGCATGCTGCAGTGGAGGAGTGATTTTGTATCCTTCTTGGATAAGGATAAGGAGATGTAGCAAATCGCCTCGACACTACAAGTTTCAACGTCCTGAGTGCCAGTATAGCGTAACTGTAGCAGCTACCACCATTACCGCCAGCGGTATTGGGTAACTGCTGTGATAGAAACTCCGAAATAAGATACATAACAACGCCTAACCACATCAGCGCTGTGTTTACTTTGACGTGCGCTCATCGTCTAGTTTATAATGGATATCGATCTCATCTTACTGAAATAGGGTTTGTGTTTGCATTGAACTACCGACTAGTAGCGACACACCGATGTTTGATCTACGGCAACGGATACGGAGCTTAGGGTGGTGGTGTTGGTATATGTATTCGCTCCCCGAGTCCTGCGCTTGTTCACGGCAATGAAGTAAAGTTTTGTGCGACCTGTAAAGTGTCGCCACCGATTATGTTTATGTTAGTGTCTCGGGCTCAATAATGAACTCGACCGCTAAGAAGCGAGTGACATACATTTACAGAATGAAGACCTGACATAATACTACGCTTAACTTCTAATATTTCCGATTATAAAACTAAGGTACAAAAGAGTGACACGCTTAGAACATTTCTACTGGTTTATTTGTCATTATAATGAGTTGCTACTTATTCTAAAGTCGTCAGTGCAGTTCTGAGTGTTTCTGCTACGACTCAATGTAATATGCGTTCCAAGAATAATATTTACGTAACCCACTGATATGACTGACGTATAAAACATTCTTAGATTTTTTTTTGGGGGGGGGGGGATGAGGTTCGTTTCTGTTACGTCACAGGTACTTAATAATAGCTATCCTAAAGTCTGAGTGTGATTCAAGTAGTTTACCACATTCATCTTTGTATTACTGATTCGCTGATGCCCTTGTTTTAATTGGAGTGCTAATCCTAGTGGTTCGGCAATCAAACTTTAGTGGTAGTTGATTCGACAGAAGTGATAGACACCATAGTTTCTAGTGCTAATAAACGATCCATTACTTAGTTAAGAACATTTTTTTATTTACAAACTTTTATTCCTATTCATCGGAGCTGTCCGAAATTTGTTCGAAGACCAACAACAAAATTAGACTAACTGCTGTCGCACTACGATTGATCTTTATCAGCTCACTGTAAACTACGGGTTTGGTATTTACTAGCTGAATACCGCTCACAATTATCAGCTTTTGAAGTTTGTCGTACGAATAATATCCATAGTAGGAATGCAACGCTCGTCGTATATTACTGAGGATTTTTGAATTACCCCTGCCACAACGTCCATGAAATTTTGTGCAGAATGAAGGTGTATTAGCTATAACTAACGAAAAACATATTTTTCCCTTCACTTCATATATAACTATCCGAAAAATCTATTTCGTCTGTTGTCTAATAACTATTTAAATGTATCTTTATGGCAGCTTTATGGATGTGAAGTCCTTTATCCTTTCCATCTCTTCCGAACTGCTGGCACGCTGCCAGAGGATATTGGTAGTAACCTATGCAGTAACAAGGATTTTTCATTACACGCATTGCCAGAGGGAGCGGGGGATGTACTTAATGCACACATTAAAAAAAATCGGAAACAATCAAATTCGTTATTTGTTTCTGACCTATATCAAAGTCATAGTCTTGTGTACCTGGGGACCCAGGATCTGCAAAAAACTTTCACCATTCTTTCAGTAACACACTTTCAGTAACGTGTACCTCTCTCCAACGGTGGGGGAGGGGTGGGGGAGGACTTTATGCCTACCAAAAAGGTAATTTTAAAATGCAAATTTCGTTAATTATTACTGACTTTTACTCACAACATAGTATTTAAAGAGCCTGTAAGTAGGCTGTTTAGGTTTTTATATTGGTAACGCCACGTAGCGCTCTGTATGAAAATCACTGGCTGTACTGTAAGCAGTCTGTGGCTGGTTTGCATTGTTGTTTGCTATTGTAGTGTTGGGCTGTTGGCTGTTAACAGCGCGTAGAGTTGCGCAGTTGGAGGTGAGCCACCAGCAGTGGTGGATGTGGGGAAGTGAGATGGCGGATTTTTGAGAGCGAATGATCTGGACGTGTGTCCATGAGAAACAGTAAATTTGTAAGAATGGATATCATGAACTGCTATATATATTATGACTTTTGAACACTATTAAGGTAAATACATTGTTTGTTCTCTATCAAAATCTTTCGTTTGCTGACTATGCCTATCAGTAGTTAGTGCCTTCAGTAGTTTGAATCTTTTATTTAGCTGGCAGTAGTGGCGCTCGCTGTATTGCAGTAGTTCGAGTAACGAAGATTTTTGTGAGGTAAGTGATTTGTGAAAGGTATAGGTTAATGTTAGTCAGGGCCATTCGTTTGTAGGGATTATTGAATGTAAGTTTGCGTTGCGCTAAAAAAAAATTATTGTGTGTCAGTTTTGTGTTGATCAGAATAGGTAAAGAGCGAAATGTCTGAGTACGTTCATTTTTGCTCAGCTGTTTGAAAATCAAATAATGTAAGAGGTTTATCAGCACAGTAATTCAATAATTTTTCTAAGGGGACGTTTCATATGTCGACCCTTAGCCGAGGATATCTTACTGGAATCTTCTGATTTTTTCTTGTAGTTTGTGTAATTAGTGTAGCTATTGTTTATTGCTAGCGCGTAATCATAGAGAGAATTTCCTTTGTAGTTGTAGTTTTTCATTGTTGTGCTGTAAAACAGTTGTGGCATTCATGTAGATTTGCACCAAGTATTTCGCAGTTGCGCTTGCAATTAAGTAGATATTATTTTCAGTGCTATGTTTACGTGTTTTATTATTTTGCTCTTCAAATTGTGCTTCTCTGTGTTATCGTGTGAAATATTGTGACAATAATGGCGTGTGAAAAGAGTAACACTAGGCTCCAAAGTAAACTGAGAAATAATAGTGACGACGAGCCTAGCTTATCAGCACCACTGTGTAATGAATTAACAGAAATTCAAAGCGGTAATTTGGTAATTGTGCATAGGGAAATGGAGCGGGCGGCAAATAATGGCGTAGACAGTGAAACAATTAGTGAACAGCGAAGCATTATCGATCGATCGGTCGGCAACAGCTCGCCTCAGGAACCCGAAATGAGAGGACACAATCTTGCAAATACTGTAGATTCAGGTTTTGGGTCCTCACCGTTTTCTGAAATAAATCAAGACACATTTTCTGCTTCTCAAAATGTGAATGTTGCCGGCGAAAATGCACTGCCAAAAAGCACAGAGAAACAGATTCTAGACACAAATACATTATTATTGCAAGTTATACAACAAATGGGACAAACACAGCGAAAGCTTCAAAAGTTAGGCACAATGGAAAAAAATCTTCAAAAGTTAGACACAATGGAACAAAATCTTAAAAAATTAGACACAATGGAACAAAATCTTCAAAGGTTAAACACCACGCTTGAACAAACACGTGAAGATTTAACTACTGAGTTACATAGCGGAATGAAAATACATTACGGAATCACGAAGCAGCCATAAAATAACTACAAACTATTGTTCATAAAAATCATGAGACCTTGCAAACTAAGATTGACTCAGTTGCATCTACCGATTCGGTTACGCAACTTACAAAAACTCAGGAAAACTTAAAGGACACAGTAGATACGATTTCAACACAAATGGACACTCTGAAACTTGGTTCAGAAAAACACACTGAGGAAATAAATGGTTCAAATGGCTCTGAGCACTATGGGACTTAACAGCTGTGGTCATCAGTCGCCTAGAACTTAGAACTACTTAAACCTAACTAACCTAAGGATATCACACACATCCATGCCTGAGGCAGGATTCGAAACTGCGACCGTAGTAGTCGCGCGGTTACGGACTGCGCGCCTAGAACCGCGAGACCACCGCAGCCGGCCCTCTGAGGAAATAAGTTCACTATCGGAGAAAGTAGCCAAACTTTCGGATCAGTTCACTAACTTATCTACAAAGGTGGATGATGATCTGAATGACACAAGACCCGTAGCCTTCACTGACACAGAAGAGAACGAACTAATTAGGAAATTCAAACAAAATCAGAATCAAATTAATACGCAATACCAAAGAGAAATCCGGGAAGTACAAGATCAGTTGACACAGGTAATACAAGAATTACATATTTCAGAGGACACTCGCGCTCCAATACGGGAGGAGGGACATAGAAATACGGAACAGCCACAAAATAATAACACAGGGCACTTCGGAAATTATGAAAGAAATTGGTAAGGTACAAAGAATTTTGAGGTGGAACCGCCGAAACGACATAACAATGACCGACATGCGACTCGCCGACATGATGATTTTTGACTATAAGCTGTTTATTACTACACGTAAATTCAAAACATTTAAGAATTCCGGCAACGACATTCATCCACAAGGGTGGCTTCATCAATTTTCTCATTGTTTTCTCCCAACTGGTCATTAGAGCACAGATTAGAATAGATGTGTGGCTCCTTAGAGAATGAACCAGCTGTAAGAATGCGATCGGTCATTCACGATTGCCACAGTGAAGGAGAATTTTACCATGCCTTCCTCTCACCATATTGGTCTCAAGCCACACAAGACCGAGTAAAACATAGCATCATAATGATGAAACATTTCGAACAATTTGAATTTTCCAGTCTTGTCAAATTTTTCGAACACATGTTACATAAGAATCAGTATCTTTCAAACCCATACAGCCCCTCAGAACTCATCCGCATTTGCTTAATCAAATTGCATGAACATTTACGACATATTATTTTGGCAGGAAGTTGCAAAGACGACATTGAAGCTTTTCAGGGACTCTTACAAGAATTGGAAATCGACACCGACAATCGCGGGACGCGAAAACATTAACACAACAATGACAGGTCACGTTGGTCACAATTCCATGAGGAAAGAAATAATAACTGGACACGACAAGGCTATTCTTACAACGTAAATCCTGACCAAAACAGACACCACCCATATGACAACCGTTGGCAGAGTAGTAATAATTACAGAGAAAGATTGCACTTCATAGTAATGAATATGACAGAGATAACCATAGAAACAGACAATATGGGAACCATAACAACTATTATCAAGGGAGACAGAATAACTTCAGACACAACAGTTCAGTGCGCATTTACGATTCAGGGAGAATTTCTCCACCATGTGAGCGACAAGAAAGAAATTATGGAATCTACCAACATGACGACAGACGATATAATCATAACGACAGACCTGAATTTCATCAGATCTGGCGCGATTCAAACAGGGCAGGGCCCTCTCGACAAGGTGAATTTGTAGAAGTTAAATCTCCTAATCCCAATAACGACGCACAGCAACAAAGATATAGCAGACAATGACTCTCACCGCAGGCAGCCACGTGCGCTGGCTGGCTCAGAGAAAAATAACATAGACGCTAACCTTGAGAAAAATTTGAGCATTCTTTACCGATGTACTGTATACCACATGATAATTGCGTCGAAGTTGAAGCTCTGCATAGTAGGAAGAGTGAAAGATTGCACCACATTTCACATGTAAAACCGTTTACTGAAAGATAATCTGTTTTTTATCGTAGTCTTTGCTATAAAATTTATCACTTCACGCTACTAGTACAATTTGTCACTCTGAGAAACTATTAACATGCAACAATGTTTTGAAGTTAACTATCCAGTCTAGAACCTAGGGAACATATTTAGACAGTATTTACAAATGCATTGTTATAGTGAACAGACGACACAGTGTTATTGTGTGTATATTCTTGCTTCTAAGTTGCACAATTACGTAACGACTATAAGGCTTACTTACTTAGAACATATACCGGTACTGCTATTGAGATTTTAATGCAACATTTTGGTTTACTTGAAAATACATTATGGATTTAAAGTGCTTTCTGAGCGATACCAGATGACACAGTGGTTAGTTTATTTGACAGCTACACAATTATATTACGATGCTACTAATATGTGACACAATTTACATTGTTGCTTTTGTGATGTATCTGTTTTATATCTGCAGTGTTTTTCTGAATTCTTCTGGAAAGTAAAACATGTTTTAGTAGTAACTTTTGTGGTATAGCTACAATGCGACAGCCTTTCTCGTAGCACAACAATACCTTACATTATAGTACTTTCTTGATCACGGTAAGGTACGTAATAACTACGATATCTATAAGCAAAACATTTCACTTTTGTTTATGATGAGGTAAGTACATTGACTTCTGCAGATCTTAGCTTTTGGAAGACGATAACTATGACACTTCCACAGAATTATCTTACAGCAAGACGCACATTTAGCGCTACAGGACACGCATTTGAGTGATTAATTTTGTACTTAAAACATTTATTTTCAAAGATTTTTGAATTACAAAGAAAGTTTTCCGTGATACAATTCATTCCATTGCTGTAATCTGTAACACCTGAAGGTATAATTACATTATTCCTCATGGGGTACACGCCTACTTTGTGTGCTAAGCGTGTAGCGAGCGCTAGGAGCCCTAGCTAATCTGGTATCTGCTTATACAACTTTACACATCGGTACCATTTTTCTCCAGCACAGAATTACGCAGCTATCTGATTATTTGACAGAGAAACAAACATTTTTTTACTACATCAGTGGCACATGTTTACGCAATTACACAGTTGGATAACTTCACACTTGTGAAATTGTATTTTGTCTGTACTTTGTGAACTGTTCATATTTTTTCAGAACCATTGTGATACTATGAGAGCTTTGAATGATGTATTTGGAATGGGATCATGATTTTTAAACTATGTTTGAGGTACATGACACTATTGAAATGAGCAGAGAATTTTCTTTGGGTTTTGAAATTATTTCAGAGAGCTACGACGTTTTTGAGATTTGGTTGAGTTTTTATGATATTATTATGATGACAATGTGTATTATGCTGTTGAGGTATGTTTATGATCAATAAGCTGATGCTATATGAGGAATTTGATTATGCTATGTATTTATTATGATGAAATATTGAATAAGGGTCGACGAATATGTATATGTCTAATAAGGTCAGGAATAATGAGTAGTGGTTAGGGACTCTGACTTGTGAAAAAGGATGTTGGAAACCAAGAATCGTATGTTAAGAGTTATGAAATGTGTATAAATGCGTAAATGTATCACAATGCTGGCTAAAATTTTTTGGACATTGTTATATTTATAAGATTTTGTTTCGACAGATTTGCAACACAAATTTTCGACCTGTGAAATTTTTATATGAGACTGACACTGCTGTCGTAAATATTTCATTAAGAAAGTTAAGTGACCTTCACGTAATGCGTCGTGGGCACCCAGCTGTGCCACCTGCCTGGAGAAAAAGCCGTTAGGTGGAGAAAAAAAGAGACCATTGACCTCGCTATTGACATTCCTTTCTAGAAAGCATCGCAAATACGACACGCTCATTACTTTGAAAGATACTTACATCTGCACACCGGATTATGACAAGTGTCTTTCTACGAGAGTTGAGAAAATTTCCACTAACTTATGGAATGCCACATGACTATTGAATGAAATTTTTATGCTTTACTTTGTACATAGTTGCTTATTTCATTTAATATCTGGTTTCCAGTTGTGTTTCAGTATTGGTTTTATAAAATAAAATTAAATGCATTTGCTAATGTGAAAACTTTCTGTCAACAGATCTATTAAATAATAATTTGATGATCCACATTCTTCGAAAAAGGAGCACTTGGAAAGGAAATAACAATAAGAAGGGACTAATAACACTAACTGCATACACAATTTTCTTTTCACATACTTGGTAATTTCTTTAGTAGAATAAGTTGTGGTGCACCACTTTAATTACATAGACATTAAGATGTGAATAAACATTTCCCTTATCTGCATTGTTGTCTTTAGTGTACAATTTTTTTTGCTTGTGGGTTTGTCATGATTAGATATTAGTTATTATATTTGCTGCTGTTTGCGAGGCATAGTGTTAATGAAGTTCACTTTTTATTACTATGTTAAGCCAGTTTTACTACTGATTTATTTTTCTTGTTGCTGCACATTGGCTCATATTAGTTGTAATGTGGCATTTGCCCTGCTAATCTATATATACTGCTGCTTGCCTTGCCAATTTCCATTTTTTGTCATTGCTGTTTGTGTTAATTGTTTTGTGCTGCTGCATTGCCTCGTCCCTTAGTTTAGCATCTGAACTCAATAGATTTAAGTTAGCTTATGATGGGGTAGGCTATATAAGAGAACGAGTTGTGATGAATTGGAAGAAATGCATTGAGAAGCCATAAGAAAATGGTTTGACCAAAAAAGTATTTTTGAAGGAGCATATGAACAAAAAAGTAGGGTTTAGGGACAACAGGTTTAGGTAGGATTTTCTTGGAAATAAAGGATGAGGTAAGATAATGGAAAATAAATAATGAGGTAAGAAATATGTGAACATATAAATACAGAAAGCATGCTTGGACTTTTTTTTTTTTGCAGCAAATGTTGAAATAAGAAGAAAGGTCTATGGAATGAAGTTTTGAGTTGGACTGCAGTACCAAATGTTACACTGAAAACGAACCCTGTCTTTCCTTTTGTATTATTCTACTATGTGTTTGTATACCCTTGTGTATTTGTATTCTTCCTGTCTTCATGCGTTTAGCTAATAAGAGTTATGTTGTAGAATTTTTTTAATACTATGTTATTTACTTTGTAAAGACGTTTAGACATTATTTATCTGTTCTGTTTTGCTGCTCATGTGTGAAGTTGATGTTTCAAAAGTTATTCTGATCTTTTATGTATGTACTTATGTCATAATTCCTGTAACACTGAAGTATATGTTATTTCGATTCTTTTGTAAAGCCCGTATTACGACAAATGTTATCTGTATTGTTAAGTTCTTTAATGATGTATTTTGTAACTTTGTTATTGTATTCTCATGTTATGAAATTGTAATTGACACCAGTTCTTCAAATTAAGTAACTTGTAAGCATTAATTTCACTGCACATATTGCTGTTGATCATAATATCTGCACAATATGTAAAAAAAAAGGCTTGTTAGTGTTTGGACGTGTGTTAATAATTCAGCAAGGGACTCATTAGTATCATTGCCGTTTCTAAGGACAATTCCAAAAACTTTGTGAGTGCACAAGTGGTGGTTTATAGACTTGCTATATTCTCTGCAAGACTCGTCGATGGTGATTGTGCACCTGCTCAGTCGCAACAGATGGCTGCTGGCCGTCTCTACAAGGACTACAGTGGGTCTGCACCTTCGATGACCCACCAATACCACTATTTGTACAAGGACTGCAGTGGGTCTGCACCTTTGATGACCCACCAATACCATTATTTCTACAAGGACTGCACTGGGTCTGCACCTCTGGTGGCCCACCAATACCGTAATCTCTACCAGGACTACAGTGGGTCGGCTCTGTGAAGACCTACCTACCAATATTCTTCAAAACTTCGACTGTTCTGCTGTGGGTTTGCTCTGTTGTGGCCTATTACCTGTCTGCATGTCAAGAGTCAGCACTGTCTTTCCGTTGGAAGGACAACACTACTTCTTCAAGTCTGCATGGAAATCCACTACTTCCGTGTGCATTCTCTTTTGCTGCTCAGACTCTGAGAAAAAAAACACTGCAATTTTACTGCGATGAATGATCATTACTGTCTTTATGGATTGTGAGAAAATTTTAGATTACGACCAACATTGTATCAATAAGTGTATGCATTTGATATCTTGGTTATTGTGATTATGAAAATATTTTTCAAATCTCTATTGGCCACTGCCCAAAACAATTTGTGAAATTTTTTGTGGGGAGCATGGGGGCTATATAAGTAGGCTGTTTAGGTTTTTATATTGGTAACGCCACGTAGCGCTCTGTATGAAAATCACTGGCTGTGCTGTGTGCAGTCTGTGGCTGGTTTGCGTTGTTGTTTGCTATTGTAGTGTTGGGCTGTTGGCTGTTAACAGCGCGTAGCGTTGCACAGTTGGAGGTGAGCCACTAGCATTGGTGGATGTGGGGAAGTGAGATGGCGGATTTTTGAGAGCGAATGATCTGGACGTGTGTCCATGAGAAACAGTACATTTGTAAGAATGGATGTCATGAACTACTATATATTTTATGACTTTTGAACACTATTAAGGTAAATACATTGTTTGTTCTCTATCAAAATCTTTCATTTGCTGACTACGCCTATCAGTAGTTAGTGCCTTCAGTAGTTTGAATCTTTTATTTAGCTGGCAGTAGTGGCGCTCGCTGTATTGCAGTAGTTCGAGTAACGAAGATTTTTGTGAGGTAAGTGATTTGTGAAAGGTATAGGTTAATGTTAGTCAGGGCCATTCGTTTGTAGGGATTATTGAAAGTAAGATTGCGTTGCGCTAAAAAAAATTATTGTGTGTCAGTTTTGTGTTGATCAGAATAGGTAAAGAGCGAAATGTCTGAGTACGTTCAGTTTTGCTCAGCTGTTTGAAAATCAAATAATGTAAGAGGTTTATCAGCACAGTAATTCAATAATTTTTCTAAGGGGACGTTACATGCTGTTGACGTGTGTGTGTAAGTGAGGTCTTGAATTTCGAAATTTTGAATATGCCGTTCTACAGTGAAGTGACATTTACTTCTAAAACTTACATTTTTGGGTGAAAATTAACTGAAAAATTTTAAAAAGTAATGGAATCTGGTAGAAGAATTAATTATAACAATAAATAATTTTTCAAAACGCAAAAAAATCAATCAACTGTCTACATTACAATATTTTGAAAAGGTGGGCGTAAAGTAGAACCCTCTCCCATCCATTGGTACTGCGTGTGTTAACGCAGTAGTTGTCTGGCGCCCCACACAACGGACTTCCCTAACTCACGTTCCTGTTTTCGGTCCGATGAACATGTGTCTTGTATCCCAAATTCCAGCTCGCTTTACATTAATAATTCCAATTGTTACCCGAGTTTGAAAAATGGTATATCCAGGCTTTCTATCGTGATCGAAAGGAAAATAAAGCTGAAAGATTGGTATGTTCCCTGACTTTCAAAACTGGGTGTTCATGTAACACAGAAATTATGTATATGTGTATCTATTTCATAAATAAATGTCATCTTCTCGCGCGTTTCCTACCCCACTGGCGAATGACGAGTGGGAAGAATTATTATTGATAAACTTCCGCATTAGCTCTGATCTCTTAAATTTTCTCTTTGTGTTCATTTTGCGAGACATATGTCGGGGGAAGCAGCATGTTTTCCGACTCTTCCCTGGAACGTACACATTCAGAATTTAAATAATGCACCTCTCTGTAATAAACAAAGCCACTCTTGCAGTGTCTGCGACTGGAGTTTTTTGAGTATTTTCGTCATGCCAACACGTACAATAATCGATACGGTGACGAAATGGGTAGCTCTTTGTTGGATATTCTCTATATCTTCTATATATCCAACCTGGTAAGGATCTCAGACTGATGAGAATTACTAAAGAACAGGTGTTACATTAGATGTGAGAGCCACATTTTTTTGTGGATGAAATACATATCCAAGTGATTCTTTCAGTGAATCTGAGTCTGTCATCTGCTTTTTTCATTATTTGTCTTATATGATCACTCAACTTTATGTCGCTCCAGATGTTTGCTCCTAGGTAATTTACAGTAGGTACTGCTTCAGATACTCTGTCGCCAATAGTGTTAAAATACAGTTGTGGACTTCTTCCCCTTTATAGGTGTGATACATTATATTTATTTAAGTTCAAGGCCAAGTGCCGGTCCTTGCATTAGTCATCACCTTTAGACAACCGCATCTGCGAAATATATATATATATATATATTATATTTGTCCTGTTACACTTCCTTGTCGTACTCCTCAATATACATTTGCATCTAACGATATTACTCTATTAAAAGCGAGGTATCGAGTTCTGTCTGCAAGGATATCCTGAATCTAGTCACAAATCAGATCAGATACTACATAAATTCCTACCTTGTTCACAAGGCAACCGCGGGGAACTGTATCAAATGCCTACCTCAAGTCAAGGTACACGGGCGCCAATGTGTTTCTTTCCGGTGGGGAATTCGAGGGTTTCCTATACTATATCGTCACAGATTCGTCGGAGCCTCTCATTTAGACCCTAAATTCAGCTCCAAATCAGTGTACCGTGATCGAGCCTGTGTACGATGCTATAATTAGTGAGCCGAAAAAGAACCCTGCGTACAATACTAACTGCTTTCACCAGTTCGGATGTCCACCTAAAGGAACAGAGAATGGTCTCAAAACCTAAGAGAAAAATGTTGTTCGCAGTGACATGAACTAACGAGGAGCACACGACAAGTGCCATCACCTGACTTATCAGGAATTTCGCTCACTGGAAGAGGAGTTAAAATAAGCGAAATAGTGTTCTCGGCTTATCCGTGGACACTAGACCGTTTCCGAAAAAACGATGGTCGAAGTTTTCGAGATAGTTCATGTGCGTTTTACTGGGCGATATCCAGAGACGAAAGGATCACTCAGTGATTCTTCGGCGCATCAGTTCCGCCTCGTGCGTCGAGCGAGCAGGTCGTTGTTTACGTATTCGCTCCTCAGCAGCGTCGCATGTTTTTGGGAGTTATTCGCTGCAGTGGTGTTTGTTCCTTTGTGTGTGTGACATATCATTGTCTCGTCTCGTCTTTCGTTCTGTGTGGGTCTGATGGCGGCTTAGTCCGCTCCTGTTTGTTTCTCATGGCGTCCAAGAGAGTTCCACGTAAAGTACTATGAGTTTTTCATTTTACATGTCGACACGTAATGTGCAGCTCGAATCTTCAGAAATCCATGACTGGTTAGTTGGTGCTTTTCATGTTACCTCGGACCAAGTGCATAACGCCAGTTTTGATACTGAGATTTATGTGTTCTCTGTGAAATTCGTAGATTTCCTACAAGCAGACAAATTTCTAGTAATGCATGGTACTCTGGTTTCCTTCCGGCACTGAGATGGTTCGGTCAGTATGGTGTTGTTTGCGAATTCGAACGTCGAATATACGAGTGTTCGAGTATTTTGTCTTCCTCCGGAGGTAGAGGATATTTATCTCAAGGACGTTTCCGAGCAATGTGGTGATGTGAGAGGCATTCACAGTGTACACTGGTCAAGTCAGTACAAGCTACAAAGTTATAGCGGCATACCCTCGGTGGAAATGCAAATGGAAAAGTCATTCCGTCTCATTTGCAATTTTGTGGCAATTGTATGTATATTACGCACAGCGGACGGGTGGGGCCCGGCTTTCTGTGCAACCAACATGGCCATCTCCTACCTAACTGCCCACGGAGAGCTTTTATGACTTACAGTCTTCCTTGGAACAGCGCCGCAATTTAACAGTTGCTGACAATGTCCCCTCTGGTAACGAACTCAGGGCTACATCTTCCCTTGTTTCTGGTGATCATCCGATAGTTCCCACTATGACTGCGGCTGATTTTCCGCCTTTGCACGCAGAGTCTGACCCGTTGCTGGTACCGCTTGGATGGCCGCGCGCGGGGTTCATAATAAGCGGCGCCGCCCTCAGGAATATGATGAATCAATTGTGCCCCCCCCCCCTTTCTCCCCAATCTCACCTTCCCCTGAACCGTGTTTATCAGTCGCCTCTACCAACCCTGGCAAGATGGAGATCAAGGAGGCAGTTCCTAGTATTGCTGCTGCTGCAGTGGGTCTCCTATG
Source organism: Schistocerca cancellata (assembly GCF_023864275.1). Lineage (NCBI taxonomy): Eukaryota > Metazoa > Arthropoda > Insecta > Orthoptera > Acrididae > Schistocerca > Schistocerca cancellata. The sequence continues at coordinate 353,260,659 of NC_064629.1, read as the reverse complement.
GAGCCGCCCAGGAGCGAGTGTGTGTCGGAGTCGTTTCCTTGGCAGCCTCCACTACAAGTCAAACGGGTAATACAGCGATGCCTCATCTTCCTTTGTCTGTTGTCGGCGATGGGGATCGTTATTTGGCGCTTAATGCTATTCCCTTAGAAGAAACTGCTACCCCGTGTTTTCTCCACCTGTTTCTGAAATTCACTCTGATGGCCCTCCATTACGGAGTCCGCATGCCTTGCACGGTGACCCTTCTGTAGACCAGGCCTCAGATCCTGGGAAGCCACAGACTGATACGAATGTGCTACAAGGTCCGCCTACACCGCCTACTGCAGAGCCTACTACGCATCGCAGCCGGGTTAAACAATGTGTACAGCCGAAACGTACAGCGGCGCGCATATAAGCAAGGGTAAAGATTTAGTTTGGGCCGTCAGTGGCCCCCTGATCTCGGATTCGTTATTGGTCTCATCGATGGACTGTGACGGGCTACTGGTGGAATAGCTATGTTGCTCTGTAGCCCTTACTGTGTTTTTCCTGTTGACTGATGGCTCAGGCATATACATTTGTCACACTAAATGTTGACCGAGTGGTATCAAGAGCTGCGCCTAGTTTCGCTGCGTCGTTGTATATGAATACTGTGGGAATGTAGTGTTCCTGCAAGAAGTTTTATTTACCAGTTTCACACTGTTTTTAATGTGGCACCCAAATTTTCGACGGAACTGCCTTATTCTTTCAAGAAGGCATCCCTGTTGATGAGGTAGAAGCTCTTCAATCTGCCAGAGGACTAGACTGAAGACTTTTTGAACTCACCTTGTCTGTCTTATATGCTCCGTCTGGTTCTCGCCACACAGTGGAACGTTCGCGTTTTTATAAAGAGGAGATTATTTACCTTTCACGTAGGAGTTGTCGGGTTCGGTTGTTGGGTGGTGATTTTCACTGTGTTCTGCATCCTGTAGATCAGTTTCCCTGTTTGAATTATTGTCAAGATTTGAACGAGTGGATACGCACGATGCATTTGATAGCTGCTTGGGAGTGTAAAATCCGACATCTAGTAGCAGGATTGTCCAATTATATTTATCAGATTAGATGCGCGATAGCATTCTTGCTGTCAGCATTATCCCTGATCACTGCACTCTGGCTGCAGCTCTCCAAATTGATCGGCAACCAGTGAAACTGTTCCCTTGCCTGCGGATGATAAATGTCGCTCACTTGGCGGACCTCTTCTCGATCCCCTGGGAGGTACACTGCCACACTGCAGTGGTAGACTGCTCTAGCTAAGCCGAAGTTCCGTGAAATTTTATCTCTCAATGTGATGCTAGGGTGATGGATTTTCGGATAACTCAAGAATTTTACTATTCTGCCTTGCGCGACTTGTATAACCGTCGGATCGTGTCCATCTTCGGATGTACGATGTAGTAAAGCAAAGTGGTTTCAGTTGAAGCGGCGGCAGGTGAAAGGGTTGCTAGTGCGATCGAAACCACGATCACTGGTAGCGGAGGAACTTCGTTGAACCATCTGCTTCGACATCCTCGGCGTTGCCGGTCTTGCATCACATCTCTGCCGGCCGGTGTGGCCGAGCGGTTCTAGCGCTACAGTCTGGAACCGCGCTACCGCTACGGTCGCAGGTTCGAATCCTGCCTCGGGCATGGGTGTGTGTAACGTCCTTAGGTTGGTTAGGTTTAAGTAGTTCTAAGTTCTAGGGGACTGATGACCTCAGATGTTAAGTCCCATAGTGCTCACAGCCATTTGAACCATTTTTGAATCACATCTCTTATAACAGCTAAGCTGTCAGTTGACAGCGCGCGATGACGTACTTAACGCCTTACGTCAGTAATATGTGGAGCCTTGTGACGTGGATACACCCAGTGACTTTTCCTTCGAGCAGCTATTGGTGGCCGTGCGGAGTGGCCACGTGGTTTAAGGCGTCATGACACGGATTTCGTGGCCTCTCCTGCCATAGGTTTGAGTTCTCCCTTGGGCATGGGTATGTGTGTGTGTCGTTCTTAGCGTAAGTTAGTTTAAGCATTGCGTAAGTCTAGGGACTGATGATTTCAGCAGTTTGGTCCCTTAGGAATTCTCTCTCTCTCTCTCTCTCTCTCTCTCTCTCTCACACACACACACACACACACACACACACACACACACACACCAGCTATTGGGATCTTAGGTAAGCCACTCACGTCTTAGCAGAACACCGACTTCTTGGCCGCATTTCATCCAGATGATGCATATGGTCTTACTGTAACTTCTGCATCTCACAAATCACCAGATATGGATGAGCTCCCCCAGGAATTTTATGTTCGCTTATGGTCCCTCTTGGGTGTCACATTTATGTCCATGTTGAACGGGTTGATAATGGGAGCAGCTGTGCCCGCTCCATTCAATGTTGGGAAAATTGTGTTGATACATAAAAATCTTGTTTGTCATACCATCGATAACTTTCGTACTATCGCGTTATTGAATTCTGATTACAACACAGTGACGAGGGCGGAAAAACACAGGATGTCTGCCGGGCTAGCGGTTGTCTTCGGCGAATATCAGAGTTGTCTCCTTGGTCGCTCTACTCTTACACCTGTGGCCGAATACCGTGTTGTGGTTTCGGTTGCTGCCACTAATTCTGTCCATTTTGCCTTGCTTTTTGGATGTTAATAAAGCTTTCGATCATGTAAATCATGAACTACTGCTTCGGATTTTGGAAATGATCGGGTTTGGTTTTGTGGTTTGTAGATTGTTATCGAACATGCTCACGGGCATTGTTGCTTCGGTAGTTTTGAATGGGCAGCTGACACTCCCGATTCCCATCCGTCGGGGAGTGCCATAGGGTAGTCCGCTCTCGATGTCTTTGTCTTATCTCTGGAGACGCTGCTTCGGAAGGTTGCGTCCCAGCTTCTGGATTGAACGCTTTATGGTAAGAGTCTCGTTGTTCCCGTGTACGTCTATAATGCGATAGTTTTACTCCTTCGACGTACGGAGATGCCTCTGCTGAAGACGATCATCAAAAATTATTGCCGTGTCTCGGGAACGCGACTTAACGACGAAAAAAGTGAACTCCTTGATTTACGGGGTTTCTATGGAGAGGTGAACCCTTGCACTAATGCTGTGGATCGTAATCCTTCACTAGGAGTTCTTACTAATCGCTGTCCGCTCCAAATGGCGACTTTCAATTGGAAACGGGTTAGTGATAAGATCCAGGAGGCAATACAGAAACATGAACGACGCTCTCTTACCCTTCTTGAGAAGGTAAGAATTTTAGATAAGTATGTCTTTTGCGAAGCCTGTTACATCGCACAACTTTTCCCGCTTCCCTTTTTGGTGGCTAAGAAACTGAAGCAGTTGCCCGGTCGCTTTTTATGGCAGCGTCATGCACTCAGGTTGCGATACGAAATTGTAGCGAAGAAACGTTCCCTCAGCGGATTGCGCCTTTCTGACATCAAGAGGAGGGTGACTGTTTTACAAGTTGTGCCCACCGTTTTGACGATCACTCAGGACTTCTATACTTTTACATCCGGGCTGTCCACCTTAGTACGTCCAACTAGCCTTGACACTCTTGTTTACGTTAGTCGTCTGACTTTGAAGCTGAGACACATTCGAGAGTTATACCTAGCCGTGATCTATTTTGGACCGACATATTGCAGCGGAAGATGTTCATGACCCAGTTTTGGATGACTGGAAAGGGATTGCTGCCCCAATCCTTTGAACAGTTATCACCGCAAATATCCTGGAAAATCGTATGGACAACATGGCAGTGGTCTCCTCTTGGTACAAGATTGTCAAAAATTTGATTTTTATCAACAAGCGTCTATATCGAATCGGAATTAGTGAAACAGACAAATGCAGTAGGTGTTCGTCCCTACACACGCTGCAGCACTGGCTTACTTGTCTCGTTCACCTAGGAAACTGGTCCTGGCCAAGGAAGCACTTAGTTTTCTTCACTCGCTCCGTTGATGCCACGTATTCCACTGATATAATTTTGCGGCCGGCTACTTCTTTTTTCCAAGGACAATTACTAATTCAGTAATTTGGTTGGCTGTATATTTCATCGTTGTTGGCGAAGGTGTTTATGACCATCTGGTTTTACGCCAGTTTATGTCTACGCCTTACTGGTCGTGCTTGCAACAGTCCCGATTTCGAGAACTCTTTGCCAAGATGATGAATCTTACCTTTCGAAGACAGGAAGTTGGATAGTTCCGACAGCACCTGCTGCCCTCATTGTGTTTTCGTTTTCTCGTCTCTGTTTTTCATTCGTATTTCTTTCCTTTACACAGTTGGAATTATTTTTGGGAACTTAAGACACACAACATAAAAAAGAAAAAATGGCACCTTGTCTCCAACAACCTGAAGCTGATAGTAACCATTGCTGATTGCTTTTCGTAAATGTATTTCCTGTTTCCTCGAATATTCAGATACTACTGATGAGCTTTATCAAATTAATTCTATTTTCCTATACATGTCATACTCACGTTTATGATCTGTGTTCCTAAGTACGTTAACTGTACGTGTAGCCTACTCAATAAATCAAAATTACAAAAAAAGTTACTAGCATCGCGGATTCATAATTTTGCACCGCGTGTTCGAAACACTATTATTGTTTTTATTTATTTTATTTCATTTTTAATACTCCCATTTATCTACCCATGTCCGTAGAAGGTTACTAGACGAATGTTTCTTATGAAATTAATAGATAGAAGGGCGTTATAGTAGCTTTGAAATTTCAACTGGATTTCACAGTAAGAATCACACATTTATTACATTATATTTGAGTGTACGGCATGTTGAGGGGTCACAATTTTTTTAAATTCTCACATTGCGATGTTTTTCAGTCTCACAATTCTTATGTTATTTCAAACGTATGTTTCGCATGTTTATTCTTCAGGAAGATGTGGTGTGTTGTCTTGGATGATGCCGATCGCGGTAACTTTCGAAACACAGATATATATAAATGACCTAGTGGATAGTGTCGGAAGTTCCATGCGGCTTTTCGCGGATAATGCTGTAGTATACAGAGAAGTTGCAGCATTAGGAAATTGCAGCGAAATGCAGGAAGATCTGCAGCGGATAGGCACTTGTTGCAGGGAGTGGCAACTGACCCTTAACATAGACAAATGTAATGTATAGCGAATACATAGAAAGAAGGATCCTTTATTGTATGATTATATGATAGCGGAACAAACACTGGTAGTAGTTACTTCTGTAAAATATCTGGGAGTATGCGTGCGGAACGATTTGAAGTGCAATGATCATATAAAATTAATTGTTGGTAAGGTGGGTGCCAGGTTGAGATTCATTGGGAGAGTGCTTAGAAAATGTAGTCCATCAATAAAGGAGGTGGCTTATAAAACACTTGTTCGGTCTATACTTGAGTATTGCTCATCAGTGTGGGATCCGTACCAGGTTGGGTTGACAGAGGAGATAAGATCCAAAGAAGAGCGGTGCGTTTCGTCACAGGGTTATTTGGTAAGCGTGGTAGCGTTACGGAGATGTTTAGCAAACTCAAGTGGCAGACTGTTCAAGAGAGGCGCTCTGCATCGCGGTGTAGCTTGCTGTCCAGGTTTCGAGAGGGTGCGTTTCTGGATGAGGTATCGAATATATTGATTCCCCCTACTTATACCTCCCGAGGAGATCACGAATGTAAAATTAGAGATATCTGAGCGCGCACGGAGGCTTTCCGGCAATCGTTCTTCCCGCGAACCATACGCGAGTGGAACAGGAAAGGGAGGTAATGACAGTGGCACGTAAAGTGCCCTCCGCCACACACCGTTTGGTGGCTTGCGGAGTATAAATGTAGATGTAGGTAGATGTAGATTCTGAACACCACGAGCATCGCGTGATGGCAGATTTGTCACAGTGACATTTCTTCGTATGAATCTTAGAAACGTCGTTAACATCGGTGAAGACTTCTCGCTTTGACAGTAATTTCGCGGCAAACCATGCATAACGGAACACTTTTCCGAAAAGTGGCGCTTGAAATTGATTATGAATCAAGAATGACTACAGGAATTTCACCGAAATGAGTTTCGAATTATTTTCTAGTTTAATTTTTAATTCATTCACCCGACGTACAATTAGTAGGCGGATAAGGACGAAATGAAAAATTTAAATATTTTTAAAAATATTATTTTTTGTGCGGAAGTGGTAGAAAGCTGTATCACGTTTCAACATAATCTCCCCCACGCTCAATGCAAGTCCTCCAGCGGTTACATAGTGCATAAATTCCTTTAGAAGAAAATTCTTTTGGTAGTCCGCGCAACCACTCATGCACTGCATGGTGTACCTCTTCATCAGAACTAATCTGTAAACATGCTGCAATGTCATTCAGTGTCACTTGGCGGTTTTCCTTCACTATGGCTTCAACTGCTGCAATGTTCTGTCGAGTCAACCCGTTGTGCCTGACCTGGACGAGGAGCATCTTCCACTGAAGTCACACCATCTGTGAACTTCCCACTTTATTGGTAGACCTGCTGCTGTAACAAACATGCATCACCGTACTGAACCCTCATTCGTCGATGAATTTCAATAGGTTTCACACCTTCACTACGCAAAAACCGAATAACAGAACGCTGTTCTTCCGTGGTGCAAGTCGCAAGTGGGGCGGCCATCTTTCTACTGATACTGCTACGGTATGTGTGCATCTGCACTATGTTGCCACCTACAGGCAATTCTGCATTTGTAGCACGCTTACCAACTTACAGGATAATGGAGCGAAATTTCGATTTGTTGTCACAAATTTAAGATTTTCATTTGACTCACCGTCGATATTAGTATACACTGGAAAACATTCGTCAAGTAATCGTGTACAGACATGACTACATAAATGAAAAACAAAAGTAAAAGCTGCAGTCGTGTTTCGAAGACGGGGCGCAAAATGAAGTAACCTCGGCACTGACCACTGCCCCACCATTTTGTCTCAGTACCGCCCGCGGTAAAATGCACATCAAATTCCTGGAAAATACCTCGAAAACTTTAACAGTCGTTTTTTCAGAGACGGTCGAGTATCTGTGGATAGCCCGAGGCACGGGTTCGCGTATTCTCACCCCACCACTGAGCGAAGTTTCTGGGAAATCGAATTACGGCAGTTTCCGTGTTCTCCTCGTAAGATTTGCTGCCGATTTCTCCGAGTGTTTTCTGTAGCCGGCAGCAAAGCCTCCTAAACATCTCGGACAAGTCCTCGAGACGAACGTAATTATGGAGCTTCCAGTTAGCGGAAAATGGTTTCAGTAATTAATTGAAGTGTAATTAACCTCATATCTTCACTCGCATTGTTGATAAGTGGGTTGATAAAATGAGTGCAAAACCACCATAATGGGTTTATGGAGACTTATCAGTAAGCAGAAGATATCTTGTAACTTAACAGTTAGGTGGTGGTCTCGGCTTTGAATGCGGTGTTGAATTTAATGTGAGCTACATGTACACTGAATTCCTTTCCTACCCATGGTTCCGGTCACATGAATCGACTAGTTGGTTGTAAGTCTGCTAAATATCGGCAAATCTCTATTCGAATTTCGCTTTCCAAGAAACAAGAAGGAAGTGTACATCCTCAACATTCTGTTTCTTAACACGGCACACAATAACTATTGAAACCCCATTCAAAAAATTATGAAGGGAACCGAGTTCTCAACGTTTCTGCCTAAAAGTTTTCTCCCACTAGTGCTTTTAACAGTTTGAAAATATTTAAGTGCTTAACCAACGACGCGCCTTTCTGGTACATAAACCTACAATATATTTGTCAGTTACTATATCGGAGAAAATAGAATTTAGTGCTTCCAATTACACCAAAGAGCTCCATTTGTTAACAAAATAATAACCCAGATAGGTTGGCAGTTCGTTAGGAAAGTTGTTCTCTATGTGCGATACAGCCGCTCTATCTTTCAAGATGGGATTTAGATATCTTTGCTATCACTGTTCAAGTAATATTATGTATCACGTGGTTACATCTCGCTAGCTTTACAATACACACACAAAATGCGACGACGAACTCAGCTCTTTCTTCACATGTCAAACATTTAACCCTAAGTGTTACCTAGGCATAAGCTTTAATCTACATATTATGTGTGAAATTATCTGAGTTTCACACACTGCACAGGACAGGCAAGGATTCAACTTCTATTCCTGTTATGGTCTACATTCGTAAGCTATTAGGAAGTTTAACGTTTCATCACACGTTGACGCAATTTATAATTGTGGTACAAGCAGTATACCGTACGAAACTAGGGTGGGAGGTGGTTGTAGTGCGCAAAGCTACAGCAGATTTTTGCATACGTGCCAACTGGTTTGTGAAACAGTGGTGAAACCGTAAAACTCAGGTGTTAGAAAAGTCATACATCTAATTCAGTTTCATTGTTTAAGACAACACCTTGTGAACTCAGTACAGAAGGTCTACTGTTACGAGATCCACTGTGATACTAAGTAGAACGTGGCTAATATCTGTGTGTATTATTTACACGAGTCATTCTCATCTTGTACTAACAGCTGAAATATCTGTGGCGCACACGGAATAACATAAAAGCATTGGCCTGCCGGCATAAAACGCTCATCTCCAGCTGAAATTACATTACTGACTAGCTTCCGCAGGGCAGGACGAAACACGCTTTGAATATCACTAAGCGGCTGTCAGCTCAGGAAAAGGTCACGCGTGTTGGTTTCTGGGTCACACGTTGCCCGTGTTATCGGCGACAGGTTATGAGCGCGTTGCACGCATCGCCATGATATATGAACCGTGCGTGTATTTTCCCATGCTACTTATGAGGAACTGTTTTTCATTCATTTTGAGAACGTCGTCGCAGAAGCTTAAAGGGGTACTGGAAATTTCTTGTCATTTGTAAGTGGTCCATAGTTACTTTCTGAACTAAATGGTGTTAAATATTCCTTACGTCTCTTGTGGTACTATTACTCATATATCAGAAAATCCTATGGAATGTGTTGCTCAGAAACGAGAAAAACGTAAATCAGTGTAGTAGCTCAAATTTATTCGGAGGTAAAAGTATTAGCCATAAAATGTTGGAACGGAATATTATAGAAGCTTCCATTAACCTTCAACGTTCTCTCGTACAGTAGCTCAAACGACTTCGTCTCGGTGAAACGTCCAAGGTCGTTCTTTGAATTTTGCTCCATCATATTGTTTGTACTGCCTTTATTTACACCTACTGACTGATGATGTGTGTTGACATCGATTCAAAGCAACAACGTAAGCGAAATTTTATCACTCACGAAAAGTTAGTTACATAATGTCAACATGTACACTTAGACATTTGTGAACAGGAAACATAAAATTATCAATAATGATTTGAATGTTACATTCACATGAACTATAGCACGTCAAAGAATCTATTACATATACATGATTATGGAACACTATGGCTACAAAATCTCAGTACCTTAGCTGAGACTCTACAGTTCTTAACTTCGGATAAAGAAGGCATCAAATGTTCCCTGGAGGAGCTAATTTGTTTCCTTTGACTTCATAAATAGTAGCAGCTACTTGACGAATATAAAGAGTACGTCTCCGATGAAGAAGGTTCTATAGAAGTTCAAGGCAAAACCTTTATCTTTGTATCAGAGCAGATATCTTGACTGAGCCATGCCACCAATGGACGGACACAGACCTTCAAGAAATGTTCAGAAGTAAATAAACACTTCAACCTCGAAGTATTTAATGATAATCCGGTAATTGAGGTACGTTCTTAAAATACATTGATTTGGGAAAATTTGAGATTTTCCATAACACCAACAGTTTAGCGGTAACAACACACCAAGAATACCTTCGGTATGTCGCTGGATAATGTACTTTGATAACTATTCTTTGGTTTTCACCGTCCTATAAGTACTCTAAATTGAAATTAAATCTCCCAGGAAGCACTAAATTATGCCACTGGTTACACGACATCCGCAATGACGAGCATGCAATAGTAAAAGACATATTGTGTATTGGATTCAGGGTGTATCATTCGAAGTAATAAATGCATAAACTTCATCCCATAGCATACCCTGGAAATCGCAGTGGAATAGTTTTGACAGTACTCGAACATTTAACCGACAATGAAGATATAATACTAATTTCTGTCACTGATTTGCTAGTACGATTGCTGTTTCCAACAGATTACGTGCGATTCGTGGTCTATTACCTTTTTGTATGTTGTTTCAGTCAAAATCTATCCACTACATAAGTACGAACAGTTTTAAAACTGAAACTCCCTGGCAGATTAAAACTGTGTGCCCGACCGAGACTCGAACTCGGGACCTGTGCCTATCGCGGCCAAGTGCTCTACCATCTGAGCAATCGAAGCACGACTCACGCCCGGTCCTCACAGCTTTACTTCTGCCCGAGTTCGAGTCTCGGTCGGGCACACAGTTTTAATCTGCCAGGAAGTTTCATATCAGCGCACACTCCGCTGCAGAGTGAAAATCTCATTCTGGAGTTTTAAAACTAATTGCACCCCGTACGACTGGCATATTCTGAACACAGTTTTCAGTTATATCAGGAACAAACCTCGCCGACGCTTCAAACAGTGCGGTGTCCATACATACTAATGTAAAGTCAGAGTTCAGAAGTTAACGTCAAGTGTAAGGTAGGATAATGAGGTAACATTGGCACGAAATTTCACCAAAATTCTACCCAATGCCACCGTGGATCTCTCACATGATGGGAAGGTCGTCAAACCTCCTCTTGCTGATATTTCACACTTTCCCTTGGTGCCTCGGAGATGGAGGTCCCAACCCCGACGCCGAGCTTCGAAAACACGCAGTTTTATTATGAGTGGCCTAGGATAACATTTGAGACATACCGCCGATCAGAACAGACGCGAGGAAGTCTCAGGAGGTGGCTTGTAGGGCGTCAATAAAACAACTCCTTCCCACGGCACGTTCATTTACACATTTCGCGGTCGAAAACGACAATGTGCAGGCCAGTGCGCCACAGAGTGGTGTCCTTGACAACCTCTGGCGTCACTGACACATCTCGGACGATTCACCCCTTCTGTAAAGATATCGTAGGGCTACAATTCTACTGAACGTGATCTGACCCATTTGGAACGTAGCGCTAACGCACTTATTGCCCGTATATACAGGATGCAACCACTAAGGACCGTTCAAAACCATTCGACGAAATTTGAACATGATCTGAAGAAGTAAACAGTTTTACGCTTTTTCAGCTCTTCTGATTCGTGCCTTCCTTTAGCGTGATCAACGAGGGAGACAACATTGACAGACGCGTGAATGGTACAGCAGATCGTCCCTTTAAGGACCACCAATTCGGGAACACCCTCGATGGCACCCCTGCACATGTGTGGCGCACACTTACGTATACAGAGATATGCCTTGACCTATTTCTATGCGCATGTGCGCATGCAGCCCTTACACTCTTCAAATAGATAATTGGAAACTGAGCATTTTCCCGTCATCACGTATGGGGTCAATAAGCGCATGTTTTCCTACAAATCGAAGAAAGAAACTGTTGCGACTGCCACTCGTGTACCCATAATGTGCACCATGTTCAGTACAAGCAATGCTGGTTAGCGACCGAGGCATCTGGCTAGGGAGCAGAGAACCTGTGTTTCACTCTCATTTGTGGTATCCAGTTGTTTTATTTACATTTTTCCCTATTGAAATTGGTAGTAACAGGACGGTTGATAAGATAATCAGTGAAGAATAATAGGAAGGTAGCCGAATAAATTTCTCAGATGAGGCGGATTTGTGCAGAATTTGAACCCTTGTTATACGGAAACAGTTCCGCGTAATATGCTACGAACTCGCCTCGAGGGACAACAGATAGTTGACCGCGCTATGCTTGTTTACAGTTTGCGCGACACTGAATTTATTCAGAGAATTCAAAATTGCCTTGTAGTTCTGGAAACCCGGGGGAAATTGAACAACCGCACGGATGCAACAACGATTCACGATCATTTTTGAGCAAGGATTTTTCAATCGATGTTATCGTATGCATGAAAAGCAAGTTCCGAAAAGTAAATATTTTTAAATATAACCCAGAACTGTTTCGCACAAAATATTCGGACACGACGAAGTAATTGCTCGAACGCTGCACTCATTACATGATCGTAGGGCTGCGAGCATATTTGTTCAGGTCTTTATATGACAAGTACTCTCCATGTAATATTTCGAATCAAACTGAGGCCGTAGGGTTACAGAAAGAGCCGTTGTAAGGCAACTAGGACTTAAATTTTAATTGTCTACTAATCAAATTTCAGAAATATATTTGCCTACCTTCTTATTATTCATTATTAATTACGTTATTAACCCTTCTATTTCTACCAGTTTTTGTACCTGAAATAAAGTAAATTAAGAAATATCTAATTGCGTTTGTAAATCTAACACAAGTTCTCTGTCGGATGGCTTGGTCGCTACCCCAGCGGAGCTTCTTTTTAACAGCCATTATCTTATGGGTACACAACCTACGCTTATAAAAATTTCTAGATGAATTTTCTGCTGCAAACCCTGCACACGATGATGATAAATGGTGAGTTTCCAGCTACCTATCGATCCTGTCAGTTGTAAGTCGATTTTGTTTCTTCAAATTTAGGGATGTTTTGCTCAAAAACTGGAAGTTGCTGACCCAGAATTTCTTAGAATCTTCCATTTTAAGTTGTACACAAGCTACCTGCGAAATATGAACCGAATAGGTTGGTCGTGTCTGCGGTCTTCCCGTTGTTAGCTGTAGGGTACGAAGGGTACACCTGTCCGCACGGAATCAGTCTATGAAGTGCTTAAAAAGATTTCTCGGGGTGCACCACGGATGTTCCCGAATTAAGGCTCTTAGAGTTACCCTTTGACGTTCCATTTATGCACGTGTCAATGTGGTCACCCCTCATGATCCCGTACAGATTGTAAACAGCGTCGTCCCGTTGCGTATCGAACTGCAAACTGTCGGTCTTGACTACGATATATGAGTAAATGAATACCCCGAGGTATGAGATGGTTTCATTGACACCGTTTTTTCCACCTCCTGAAGACTTTTTGTGTCTATTCTCATTGGTGGTGTGTGTGAAATGTTATCCTGAGCCACCCGTAAGAAAACTACGTGGTTTCAGCCCTGTGTGTCCCGCCTCTGTCCTCTACTGCACAGGAGGCAAGAGGAGTGGAGAGATATTAAGGGGGGGTGAGGGGGAGGAGGGTTACCACTTTTCCATAGTAAAATATGTCCACGGTGAAGTTGGGCAGAATTGAAATTGGTGCCAGTCTGACCTGATTAAACCACCTTATGCGTCACATGAACTTCAAAGCTATGGGTTTTTTACGCATCTGTAGAAGCCTTGCTGTGGCAGGGTGCCACGCTTTCTTACGATAATAGGGGAAGGCTGTAGACATCTTTGAGCTAACTTTCACACATCTACGTCGTAATGGTAGATTCATACATCTACGTCGTAATGGTAGATTCCGAAAGGTTTTCAAAGATGTGGGCCTTTAATTCATTTTTATTCGGTGTAGAATCTTCCAGTGCCCCCACTGTCATCAGCAAACCATGATTCTGTACTTTTTTTTTTTTTAAATATCACCTGCAGTCGCTAGTTGAGATATAAAATAAAAGGTGCAACGGACTGCTCGTCGTACCTATGCTTGAGAACAGTATCATGTGAGCAAAAATTGCTCTGAGCACTATGGGACTTAACTTCTGAAGTCATCAGTCCCCTAGAACTTAGAACTACTTAAACCTACCTAACCTAAGGACATCACACACATCCATGCCCGAGGCAGGATTCGAACCTGCGACCGTAGCGGTCGCGCGGTTCCCAAGTGAAGCGCCTAGAACCGCTCGGCCACTACGGCCGGCATCATGTGAACATCTACACACGTACGTCTTCTTGTATGGGGTACAGAAGAAAAAGGCTGATACGTTTACCTCTGGACACAATACGTCACAGTAAATAGCGAGTCACAATTTTTCCAAGGGAGCATCTTAAACAATGTAAGAACGCAAAAAACTTTCTATTACTTGTCTGCAATGTAGATGTCATACCAGTGATCGTATTCGTGTCTGAAGACTATTTATAGTATACGTGGGCGTGCTGAAAGGTAATGCCTCCCAACTGTTTATGTGGAAAACTCGTGAAGCTTTTTAAATAAAACATAACGTTATAAACATTCTACTTTTCCATATACTGTATTTATTTCTCTTGAAAGTCACCCGTGACGAGGAACATATTTCTCCCAACGAGAGATCAGTTTTTTTACATCGTCATTGTAGGAAGTCTGGCTTCGTTGACGGAGCCACAACCTGATCTCCACTTTCACCGCTTCATCACTATCAAAATGCACTCTTCGAAGGTGTTGTACAGAGTTGTCCAAACAGATGAAAATCAGTTGGGGCAAGTCGGGACTGTATGGAGGATGACCGATCACAATGAACCTGGATGTCAGATTGTTGTATATGTCGCAACACGCCTGTGTGGTCCGGAATTGTTATGCTGAAGGAGAGGGGGCTCCGAATGTGGAATCTAAACTCGATTACACTAATCTATTCTCACGCACCGTCAAGTTACGTTACACACGGCCATGTTACACGCTTCAATTCGGAGCCCTCTAGCGGCATAGAGTAACACCTATACAGACATGAACAATGTAGATGCAAAATGTTAATTTCGTTTGTTTTATTTAATAATCTTTAAGAGTTTTCACATAAAACATTTCGGAGGCATTACTTTACAGCACGCTTTCGTACACGAAGTTTAATGGAATTTCTCATACATGCAGTACCTTCCGCAATGGAGAGCAATGCAGTATACTGATGACAGTTTACGTACACTCGTTTGTTCATCTACAACGCCTGTGATCCGGAAAGCAGCAAAGTCTGTGTCAGAGTGGTTCGAGAAAAATTTATCACTGGACTGCTAATTCGATGATTTAATAACAATGTAGGGGTCAGGGATTTTCTCTGCCTCGTGATGACTGGGTATTGTGTGATGTCCTTTGGTTAGTTAGGTTTAAGTAGTTCTAAGTTCTAGAGGACTGATGACCATAGATGTTAAGTCCCATAGTGCTCAGAGCCAATAACAATTATGCGAAGTTACTGAGACTGAATATTAAATCTCGATACCCTTTTCTGGGCATTGTTTAAAAACCAGGTTGCTAGAGAACAGTCATGAATCAGTATGGCTACCTGACGTGTTAGATTACGAGGAAGGCAGGAATAACGGTTCGGGGTTAACGTTCCTTCGACGACTCGGTACATACAAAGGAACCATAAGCTCTGACTTCTAAATGATGGTGAAACAAGTTCACTGTGTTCGTTTGAGACCTATCTTCCTCGTGCTTGATGATGTCATTTATAACAATCACAGATAATTTTTATGTCGAGAGCTCGATGGAAATATTAGCTCTGGTCTTCCCAAGCGATAGTCCAGTCTCTTAACCCTAACACATTTTCGTCGAGTGTGTATTTCCAGCCTATTGAATCACAAGTCACCATCGTCATCAGGATGAAACGAAATGTGGAAACTATTGAAAGGATTCGTTAGTTAGATGCCCTGGAAAAAACAGTGCGAGGCACCCAGGAGACATAGTCGGCAACTCCGTACACGCACACAAGGTCGGCGGGTATCTGAATGATTACAACCGCAATTATCTGTGACAAGTAGAACGACCACTAGAGTTCATTAGTTTTGTCCGTGTTTGGTATTGTTACTAAGCCAAATATTGTGTATAATGGGCTTGCACACCTTCAAATTGTCAGTGTCACTATGTAGGTGCCGTGTATTTCTGCGAGACCGCCTTATCAGCACCTGACAGAGTTTGAAAGAAGCCACATTGTAGCTCTCCTTTTGGAAGTCTGTTCAAATCAAAATGGTTCAAATGGCTCTGAGCACTATGGGACTAAACAGCTGAGGTCATCAGTCCCCTAGAACTTAGAACTACTTAAAGCTAACACACCTAACGACGTCACACACATCCATGCCCGAGGCAGGATTCGAACCAGTGACCGTAGGGGTCGCGCAGTTCCAGACTGAAACGCCTAGAACCGCTCGGCCACCCCGGCCGGCCTGTTAAAATCAGGCTGTATCCAGATCTGTGTGGCATTCGTATGTGACAACAGCCTGACAATAGGGTGCATGTGAGTAGTACGAAGATGATGGTACCCGTGCAATTTTGATATCAAGTTGATTTCAAATTAATATGCAGATTAATGAAACTGATCAATTAATTACCTCCAACCACGCCCACCCCCACCCCCAGATGACGTCACGTGTTTTCGTTAGCCTTCACGTGGGTTTCAGCCTCTCCCCTCTCCCACCCGTTCCCCTCCCCCTTCCCCATCTACCCTATTGGCGGGAGTTTCATATTTTTGTGTGAATTTAGAAGTTTGAAGAATTCCAAATTTTCGCCGTACAGTTCAATAGTCGATTCAGAGGACGTAATGTTAACAGAAACTGTTGATGGAATGATCCCGGCGGAGGTTCGAGTCCTCCCTCGGGCATGGGTGTGTGTGTTTGTCCTTAGGATAATTTAGGTTAAGTAGTGTGTAAGCTTAGGGACTGATGACCTTAGCAGTTAAGTCCCATTAGATTTCATACACATTTGAACATTTGAACATTTTTTGTTGATGGAAATGGCTTGTAAAATGGAAATATGTGGTAGAAATCAGAAAAAAAGCAATTCAAAGGGCAGGAAATGGGAGAATTATTCTCTGGGAAGGACATTATTTGCATTTCTTAGGACAGGGATACCATTGTTTAACTTCTGATCGCTTCATATTCCGCAGTCACAAAGTCATTAAGATGCTCCGTGGTTCACTGAAGGGCACAAGTGCAATAGTGGTGTGCCAGAGTTAATTCCTTCCCTGTCCTCTGCACCATGCTGCGTCATGTGACCTTGTGGGAAAATTCATTCCATCCCCCACTGAACCGTGTTCATGATGACTACTGAAGCTGCCTCATCTTGTGGGTCTCGTCTGGACCTCCCTACCACCTCCTGCCCTGCTCCGGGGACTTGAGATGAAAGGGCGCCGCGCTCCACGCGTTTGTAACTCTCCACAGGCCTTAGGTGACACAACCCACCCGCGTGCGCCACTTGGCTGAGTCTCCGCTGATGTGCACGATGACCACTAAAAGTTGGCTCCCACATCAAAGGGGAGGCGGCAGCCAACAGCTGCAAATCGGCAGATGATTGTAATGTACAAGGCGCACTTTGTTAGGCTTCTACCATGAACAATAGATTCCTTTTTGAAGGTTAGTGTCTTCCCCTGCAGATGTGTCTTCAGGAAAGCAACAACATGTATTTCGAGGGATGCAGCTGGCATTGTGCGTGCCAGACTATCTATCTGTCTCAGAATTAACAAAGGGTCTTTCTCTAAAGATAACATATGAATCAAATTTTCTATCCACTTGCCAGCAAACAAAGGATATTTTCTGAGGGTGTCTCTATCTGTTTCACAGACTTTCTTGGTCCCTCACAGCAGCTACCTGCTCAAAGCCTGTTTGATGAAGAAAAACAAGGCAAGGTTAGAGTCCTCACCCCACAGCTGTACCCTGATTAACAACAACGTGTATTTCGAGGGATGCAGCTGACGTCAGAAGTACCAATATATCTGTTTGCTATGTGTTTTTTTAAAGCTAGCAGCTGAATCCAATTCTCCAGTCACCAGCAAACAAAGGATGTTTGTCTTATCATTTTTTCCTTCTTCTTCACGGCTGCAAGATTTTCCTCAAACACCTACACCAAGCCTGCTTGAAGAAGAAAAGAAGGCACGTTAAAACTTTGTAGTTTGGTATTCTGAGTTCCTATTGGTCCTCTGCTGCTGGAGGTCGAATTGTAGCAAGAGCGTAAGTACAGTTGTAATATACTGCCATTATCCTTGTTTTCATCGTATACAGTTGTGTGAGGTATATATTATTCATTGTTGTATATGTTACTATAGATCAAAAGAAGGATGAGATTCTAATAGGGGTATGCGTCGATAATGATGACCACGAGTCATCACTTCCATCTGGTGTGAACTTTTTATTTATTTATTTATTTTTTCATAGTTATATATAATCAATATCTAGCTGTTGGAAAATTAATTAACATTTTTATTGTTGTTGTTGTTTCCCATAATCAATTGAAACGTCCCCTTAGAAAAATTATACACGACTGTGCTTAAACTGGCACACAATATTTTTAGCGCAACGCAATCTGACTTTCAAAAATCCATACAAAAGAATGGCCCTGACTAACATTAACCAATACCTTTCACAAATCACTTACCTCACAAAAATCTTCATTACTCGAACTACTGCAATACAGCGAGCGCCACTACTGCCAGCTAAATAAAAGATACGGAAGGCACTAACTACTAGTAGGCATAGTTAGCAAATGAAAGATTTTAATAGAGAACAAACAATGTATTTACCTTAACAGTCATAAAATATATAGTAGTTCATAATATCCAGTATTACAAATTATCAAAACTCCGCCATCTCTCTCCCCACATCCACCACTGCTGGCGGCTCACCTCCAACTGCGCAACGCTACGCGCAGTTCACATCCAGCTGCCCAACACTACAATGGCAGACAACAATGCAAACTAGCCACAGACTGCACACAGCACAGCCAGTGATTTTCATACAGAGCGCTACGTAACGTTGCCAATAAGAAAACATAAACAGCCTACTTACACAATATCTTGTTGTAGACGACTTCCGTTAGATGGATCGGTGGCTCCACAACAAAAATAATTCCAGTGAGGGTGAAATACCATAGCGGTAGCATGAGATGGTGGCTGCTGAATGGGAGTGTGACACCTCACTTCTGGAACAGGAGATGGATATATTTGACTGGGCGGGAGAACTAGGAGAAAGATTGACTGAACTGATCAATCCAAGGACCCAGAGTGTTAAAGGTGATTATAATGATACTGTCATGATTACAGCATATAATTATGATTCTGGAATGCTGATGTACTTAACTGATATTCTTTGTTTACACCATATATTTAAAAATTCTTCAGCATTGTACTTAATTTCTTTACGTTATTCGTATGTCACAGAGGTGCTGCCAACACCGCTACAACAGCTTGCTGTTGCACGTGACCTAGAGCGGTGGTTACGGCGGCAGGTACCAAACACTCATCTGAGCGATGTGCATCGCTGTGCAAAGCGCCACTTGTTGCCGCACGAGAAGTAGTAGCAGCTGCTGCAGTGCCGACCCTTCATTGTGCAGCAGCATCAACGAGCACGCTCTGCTCATCTTGTGTGCTCCTGCAGGAGCTACATCCTTCTACTTCTACTCCGGCTGTTAGTCCTCTCCGGCAATGGAAGGTATGCGTGCCTTGGCATATATCCCTCCCATGGCGTCTCCTCCCCTGCGCCATCATCCACCATTAACCTGGTGAATGCAGTCGTCTCCTGGTTGTAGTATTAATAATAATGAACCTGTGGATAGCAGTACTTCTCTATCCTGTCCTGATAGTGAAGGACATCAGATTAACGGCACTGTGACCCCTCTAAAACATTCAGCGGCTGCTAGTGCCTTTGAATGGCGAAGGGGCGTATCTCGTTTACTAGAATTGAGAATCCAGTTGGGGGTGGGGGGAGTATCGCGGCGCAGTCAGGTTTCTAGAAGCATGCCTCACGGTGCTGGAGGCATAGCTCCTCAAAGCCCTAGGTGATCCGAGATATAATGCCACAAAATGTAATGCAGTACTGTGATACGAGTTGACTCGCCAACCGAGACAGCCGTGTGCTGTTGAGGATACTAAGAACGAGCAGACTTGTACTAATGTTCAAAATGAAAAGGATAAATCTTGTTTTCCATGGTCAATCATGGCTTATGAAAGAAAAATTAAAATATCATCCAGAGCCCATATCTTGATATGGAGCAGGTCTTAACATTCATGGATGTTACAGCTTTGGCAGTATCCAGTTCACCGTAAGGATTCAGGACATACCAAAATTTGAGACAGAAAATCTTGGAATATCGGTTCACATTTATGGTCTGAAGAATAAGCAGAAAAGCAAGCCTAATGACCAGGACAACCTTATTGTGTTTTGACCAGCACGAGTATTTAATGTTTTCTTGGAAACGGAAGAGATTGCACTCATGGCTGGGCCCGCTCGCTCTCCAGATTTGAATCCCATAGAGCATGTCTGGATGCGATGCACTAGGAAGATGGTTTGAATCTCGTCAGCATCCACCAACCACTCTCCAAGACTGTGAGCATCTCTGCAGGAAGAATGGGTGTTATTGCCTCAAAATGAGACTGATGACATCATTCACAGCATATCGCATCGTTGCCAGGCCTGTATTTCTACCAGAGGGGGTCACACCTCATACTGAGCTCATTAACCAGTTGTCGGAAAGTGTGTGCAAATCCGTTAAGTTGGAGAAAACGAAGAACATTTTTATCTACCATTATGCATGTTGCCATTGTTCACGTTCTGAACTCTTTCCATTGCTTCTACTTTACTATCACCTGTCTGTACTGATTTGTGGGAAAATAAAAGCAACCTTGCAAAATTTCCGTGTATTCCTTTAATTTTGGGCACCAGCGTATTTAGATTTTTCTGCTTTGGGTGAGACTCCTGATCTACTTTTGATTTTAGGTAGGAAGGCTCCGCAGTTTTCACTTATTTCCTTTTTGGTCAATGTGACCCAAGAATGTGAGATGATTTTATTGTTAAGTGCTCCAATACTGAGAGAAGCTGATTTTCTTTTCTACTATTTTGTAATGGGAATGAAACACTCAGGGGGATGTATGTGACTGATATCAAAGATGTGGCAGGCCTAGTGTCCCTAAATGAGAGAGTCCATTTTTCATTTTTATTTTCTGTACTATTTCCTATCCTCATTCTGCTCTATATGTATGAGCATGAATCGTACCATCCGTATGACTTGTATGAAAGTATTGAGATGTTGGTCATCATGTAAGAACGTGTCCATGTGCGTGCTCAGAAATTTTAAAAAGTTTGGGGTTCCAGAAGAATGCATTTGAGAAACTTCAGTGATAAATTAATTTCAAAATATATGTTGTTGATTTCTAAAATGCTAATTCCGGATATACCTGGTTAATAGGACTTGATGAAGAAGTCGTTCTCTATAAGTATTTCTGTGCAGAATATGGTATTACTGAATTATGATTCTACGAGATGGTCAAAAGACGTGAGTTTGTATGTTTTGTGTTTCGCTCTTGATCAGGATGACACTGAGATATTTGGTAGTTTTGATTTCCTCTAAGTGAGGATGGCTTTGTTATCCTGATGGCTATGTTAATGTTATAACGATTGAGTTATTTGAAGCTGTTGATTTGTTCTTGAGGAAGGAGCTGTTGTAAGACGGTTTTTCGAATCATGGTTAGTGAATATAGTTTGGCAGTAATTAGGAAGAACTACACGGGTCATATTTGCTCTAGCATTTATTGCGAGTTAGAGTTGAAGATTTCCAGTGTCTGAAACGATAATACGAGCTCCTCACCAGGTCATAAAGATTCAACTGAGGTCTTCCTTACATGCAATGTTGTATTTGTTATGGAAATTCTTTGACTATGTATACAGATTTCAGTTACATGAACTTTTGAACGATGTTGCTTAACTGAGCTTGTGAATTTAAATAACAACTGGAATAATTGTTATATAATCTACTGTACATAACTTGGTCTTTAGTTAGGGAAAATAGGGTTGAATGTAAAACATGTGGGGAAGCACCGCAGCTATTGAAGTCGCCTTGTGGAGGGGAAAAGGTGCGGTTGGCGTGCAAGTGGCAACTTGTCCTTTGTGGCGGGTAAGGAGTCTGGGCTGAGCAGTGCTATGGTTAACACCTCGCTAGCGAATCATTTGGCTCATATTCCTGGAGTTTTGAGGCCATAAGAGCTTAAGGCCAGTATTTATGGGCTTCGGATGCTGAATTTGGTGATACCATTGTCATGGCTAGGTTTTTGGCCCTATAAAAATATGACTCCGACGCCAAGAAGATAAGTAACAGGGTGAGGCCAACAGTATTCCTATGATTGCATGATTGCATCGCCGCCAGGTTAATAGCCACTGCAAATTGCACCACCAGTGTCACCAGCCTTCCACTAAATTGTTTATATTTGGCACTCTGTAAATGGACCAGGTATCTGTGAGAGTTGTTTGATTTTAATAATAATCGTGTTGTTGCTAAAAACTCTGTCTTACGCCCCTGATTATCCCAAATCACGAACCTGGACAGATATCCTATCCTTGTGAATTTAATTCCGAGTGGCCTAATTTATTATGAGAAAGTGGTTGAACTTGAATTTAATGTTGTGTTGTCATTTACACGGCCAATTATATCTTTTGAATAGATCAAAAGACTACTTATGAAAGCACATTAGTTATTTAAAGAGTTATAGTTTGCAGTGATTTACATAATTAATAATTAATGATAAGAATGCTTACCATTTCTCATACATACTGGTGTAGTTTTGTTAATGAGCATAGTTATTCAGACCATGAAAGTTTAAGGACCCTCATGTACTAGGCTAGTTAGTTAATGAAGCAATACAAAGGCTCCTTCAGAGCCAGTGTAGTTTGATTTGCATTCTGTTTAGTTGCGTCAAACTGAGTTTAAGCAAGAACCATTTACTGTGTTATCTATTGTAATGCAAGCTGGTTAATGCACAGGCATAGACATCCCGTACTAAGCAATGAAGTTATAGATTATGATCATTAGCAGACCCCCTGCTTTAAATTCAGAATCATTTCAAGCTCTTCCCTGTTCTGTATCGCTACTAGTTTCATGTGTGTCGGTAACTGAATTTATAAACTGTTACACCTAGTTCATTTAAGGTGCGCGGTTGTTGGTTTACTATGTCATTGGCCATTTGTTTGTTAGTAGCACATTTATCGGCAAGGTTAGGTCACTGTGTTGTAGTATGAACAGACATGAGGAAAGATTTGTGTGTGTGTGAGTTTGAAGGAAGGTTAAGTTAGCCTTAGCACTGCCTTCTGCTTTATCATTTTGCTTGACACAAGAACGCCTAATTAGGCTGGCAACGGGTTTTAATATGTAATGTTACAACTTGCTTTTGTGCTGGGTGAACGTCTGTTCCCGCCCCACTTGTTTACAGTTGTTTATACTCTGCTGTAGTGTTTCGGCAACGAATCCCAGTTTAATTGTTCTGTTTCCATTAGATCATGTCACGGTCAACTTATCAAAAATTCCTCGCAGTGGTATAACGTTGGCATCGATTTCCGTTTAAGGTGGTCGGTGGTACCGTTACAGTATCCATGAAAGATAACAAATCCACCAGAATTTCACGAGATGTTGATATTTATGCACCTGTAATTGAAGGGATATTAATGAGCTCCGATTTCCAGATGGAAGCCATTTTGTATTGTATTTACTGAAGAACAAGGGACAAAATGTAATTGTGAAACGTACCGTTGCTAACTAATTATGTTGACCATTATGGAGACGAGGATTCGAGATTATTTGACTACGGTTATTGGCATCCAATTAGAATACTCCCACATATAGATTCTATGGGGGTAAAACACGAAACAGAAATTCGGATATCTTTTACCTCAGGGCTTAACAACTGGCCGGTTTTGAGCGTCTGCTCAGGCACGTGCTCGCGAGCAGGTGCAAGGTCGCGGAGTAGTGAGGGAGGGGAGGGAGGGGAAAAGCGCGCGCACGTTTGAATGTGATCTCGCGTTCTTAGCAGATTTAACTAGCCATCTGAATGCTTTGAACATTTTACTACAAGGTAAAGATCTGCTAAATACTCATTTCATAGTTCGAATACGAGCTTTTAAAATGAAATTGACACTTTGGGTGAGTCAGCTGGAAACAGGAATCCTAGCTCGTTTTCCTAAATTATCATCCATGCAAGATGTTCACAAAGACTGTGAACGTTATTCACATAGTTTAGTTGATCAGCGCTTTCAAAATCTGACAGCATTAGACAGTGATTTTGATCTGTTCTCTCCATATTCAGCGAATATTTAAGAGATTCGTCCTGAGCTGCAGCAAGAAATTATTGACCTGCAGTGTGACAGAGAATACAGAGACAAATTTCAGAACAAGAAAAACATTTTGGAATTCTACAGACACTTCCCTTAGGATAGATTTCCTCGTTTGCACAAACTGGCGGCTACAATAATATCAATGTTCGGTTCCTCGCATGTTTGTGAACAACTGTTCTCTGCAATGAAATGTAACAAGACGCGCCTGAGAAACGCATTGTCTGATCGAAATTTAAACTGCACGCTGCACCTAAAATGCACAAGAACAATTACTCCGAACATAGACGCAATTGTAAAGGGCAAAAAGTACAAGATAACCGAGAATCCCACACTTCAGTGACACCTTTTATTGTGTAACAGTTCACAAATTAATGCGAATGTAGAGGCATACACTAAGCTAATTAAATTATGTGGCATGTGTACATTCTCCTGTATTTGTTTCATTTGTCACAGTAATAATTCGTGAGTGATATCCCTGCAGGTGGTCGCGGATTTACATTGACTGGCGGCAGCTGTTGTGTGCCCCACGTGCCTTTCCCCACTCTCCGCTCTGGGCCGGTAGTGGGGGTAGCGTGCTCGCGCTGCTCCGTGCTCGCGCCTTGCTGCTCACAGCTTGCTCCGCGAGCACGTATGTTGTAAAGCCCTGCTTTACCTCATATCCAGAAAGTGTATGTGCGTGAACACAAGGGAGTAGCTTCCGTGGGTGGAACAAAATGGTAAAGAGACACTGAGCCAGAGGAAGTATCATACTGGGTCACTGAATGTAGACAAGTAAGTAAAAAACTGAGTACAAGTTAAATTAGTGAAATATGGTGTATATGATATCACTGTGTATTCCAAGTGGTATACATCGTAGACGATACTTAAGTGGTTAACAGTGGAGAAATGCCCAGTGCAGACTGTCTCGCTAGAGTTCCCAAATACAACTCAGAAACCAATGACCGGTTTACGCCCCAATGTGGCACACTGGCGCTGGTGAAAAGTTGACAGCTTGCTGACTAATAGGAAATTACCTCCCTGGCCGATGCACTGATGTCAAGGGTGTTTATCGAAACCATGGGAAGACTTCAGACGCTTTCGAAGAATATTGAAGGTAGTAGGGGAAAATGAGAATTTTCTCATTTCTCTTAGGCTAACCCCAAGACTAGGTCTGTCATTGGGCACTAATATGTAACGAAATTCGTTCTTGCGCTCGTAAGGAGATAGGAGAGGACACTCGTGGAGAACTTTCTCTCTTTACGAGTCCTGATGGGCTAACATGAGTTTTGGAGGCAATATTATTTGTTGAAGAAAAGCGAACAGGAAAGAGAACAACCTTTTCAGGGGGATAATATAATAACGAGAGCATTCTGTTGTAGAGAGCGGTTGAATAAGGTCGATGCTGCACTGGGAGAGAAGAATGTTGGAGGGCAGTTGGTGAATGTTTCAGATTCAAGATAGCTGCTAAAATAGTGAGTATTCTCGCTACTGTCGTAGGAATGCAATCGGGTTTAACATGTGAAATTTATAAGCAAAGGTAGATTTGTCTCACAGCCATAGTTAAGATTCTATTTGTCATTTACATTCTCTCATCATTCAGGACTTAATGTTTATGTTACCGTCTCTTTTAAGTGGCCACTGATTTGACCGTTAACTTGTCTGGCGCATGTAACCTCAACTTAATGGAATAGGTAACGTAACCATTTCTGCCTAATCATATAAATACTTTCAGTCCCAAAATTTGGAAACAACTCCTCTTTCTTACTCCCTTTCCCAGTACCTTGCGAATTCAGTATCACATGCATTAGTTGTAATTAGGACAGTTTTAAACTTAATTGTATTTCATATCATTTTTGAAGGAAGACGTTCACTATGCTCAATTAGTCCCACGAGTGCAGATGTTTAAAAAATTTACGAGTACTGATAAAATTCCTCATAATATCATTTCGGTAACTGTTTGATCCCGTGTCACTTCAATACAAACTATCTAAAGCCATCAGCCATACGTCCAGGGTGTACGGAATTTCCCGTTACAGACTTCTAGGACTTGTAGAGGGGAGTGAGTAGGTAACATCTTGAAAGGGAATCCGTGTCCGGAAACGACCCGTTTCCTTTCTAGAACGGCTTCCGTTCTGATGTGTAATGAGTTCACGTGTGCTGAGGGAAGGAGGAAAGTCTCAGAGTGGCTTGTCCTGGCATGCAATAGGGCAGATGGGATGACGAGTACTACGTCAGACAGTCACCTGATATTCCTTAACGTCCGCCTTGCAAAGTTTAATTTCCGAGACTCCTGTAGGCAGAGAAAGACCAGGTAATACGAGCCCTGGCTGCTGCACTACAAATTAAAAGACACCAGATGGAATGGAGAGTGCGTCCAGAATATGCTCCGTAGTTGGAACGTCTAACGACGTTTGTGGTCGTCGGATCGAGCCGTTGTTATAATGCATCAGTATTGTTTTGTACGTATGGTATGCAGGGTTCTTTTTTGTTTTGGAATAATGTAAATATGTAATGTGATTAAGTGATAAATGAATGTTTCGTTATGTTTCATTTCTAATTGTTACCTAATAATTGTATTGCGTCACACCTAATTTAGTTTCTTAAACACAAGTGGATGAGTGAAATATCTGAACTGAAACCGTCGTAGAACAGGAACAGTACGTTTCCAGACGTGGGTTCCCACTCAGAATATTATGTACCCACTCGCTCTACAAGTTCCAGATTCTTGTGAACAGATTTCCCGACAACCTGTATACGGGAAGGCCCATTGCTTTCCTGTGACGGTTAACTGGTGTGTAGTTTCGTTTATAATTACAGATAGCTTTCTGTCAGCCTATGGGCCATTGGATATAACACTCCATTTTGCTTTAATCATTGATGCTCATACCTTGAACTGAATAATTAGGGAAAACAAACAGCAACCTATTACATGGTCCTCCCCCTAATAACGGGCGGATTTCATTTGACTTACTCTACCATGATGTCCGCAGAGCTTCCCCCACGTAGGCCCCCAGGGTAATAATACACTTCAATAAAAACTGAGTGCCTATATACTTAGGAAAAATCTGGGATCGTTGTGGGTCTTCAGCGAACGGTATAAACAATGTTGTGAAAGTGGGTGCTGGGTGACCACTGTTGCCGATGCTGCAAGCTGTTACGGAGCGAGTGGTTAATCACCGTCCACATCAAGAATATATAAATGCTGAGGTATCTACAGAGAAGGATATTCGCTAGTCGTCAGTCATGCGGGATGTGTTACGCTCCTCTACTCATTGTGCTGTGACTATCAGTGTCCGTGTCAAAAGGTTCAAATGGCTCTGAGCACTATGCGACTTAACTTCTGAGGTCATCAGTCGCCTAGAACTTAGAACTAATTAAACCTAACTAACCTAAGGAATCACACACATCCATGCCCGAGGCAGGATTCGAACCTGCGACCGTAGCGGTCGCTCGGCTCCAGACTGCAGCGCCCAGAAGTGTCCGTGTCCACTTAAGCCTCGGATGCCATTAATGGCGACTAACATGACTGTTTTTCGATCGAATGATATACTGCGTGTATGTTGTTAAACTGCGTAAAAGTAAACTTGCTTTGATTAATAATTTAGCGGGAAATTACGTGTTTCATTTCCAATGTTCTGTTTAGCATGCCGTCCTTTATATTATTTATATTATACAATCGAGAGATGAGGTTCTTCTCCACTTTTAAGGTGAACAAATAACTTTACGTAACGGGGAACAACACACATATAGTAATATATGGCTCAGTTAAAGGACGGAAGAATTATATTTATCGTTGAGGTTCCTGACTCCTCTGCCTTAGTCTTTTGGGAGTTACAGCATTTTATTTCAGTTTCAGAGAGCTGAGCGGTGGACCTGTGGACTGAAGTCAATGAACAGTACATTCCCCCTCGCATTCTGGCTGTTGGTTGGTTGGTTGTTTTGGGGAAGGAGACCAGACAGCGTGGTCATCGGTCTCATCGGATTAGGGAAGGATGGGGAAGGAAGTCGGCCGTGCCCTTTCAGAGGAACCATCCCAGCATTTGCCTGGAGTGATTTAGGGAAATCACGGAAAACCTTAATCAGGATGGCCGGACGCGGGATTGAACCGTCGTCCTCCCGAATGCGAGTCCAGTGTCTAACCACTGCGCCACCTCGCTCGGTCTGGCTGTTCGTACAAATAGTTTTCAGACCCTTGAAAAAGACTCTGGTATCCATAAATCGGACAAGATTACTGAACATTTCTAGTAAAAAACGGAAAATAAATGAGCTGATAGATATAGCTCCACTGAACTAAACTGTGAACTACTCTGAATTCGAACGTAGAAGGATCGAGGACACAAACACAGAGGAAAATCACATAAATCGCACACATTTATTCAGCAATAATTTAGAAATAAATCTGTAAGTTACAACATATAAATATACCATATCACGGTTTGCACGATTTACAACAGATTTACAAGCCATTGACGTTTCAGTTGCAACGAACGGCGTAGCATTCACTATCTAACGGCGCCTACTGCCTTCCTGGCACACACAGACAAAATTACTACAGAGCATACTACTAACAGATGAAGCGGTCAATAACGCAACAGTTCAAATCCATAAAATTGCTTACAAGGATCACAACTTACTCTGCGAATCTTATAGAAATAAATAACTAGAGTTAATAAAACTTAGCAATCTGTAAATGAGCCATATAATCGTCACTGAAAGAAATACAAGCGAAAGTGCCATGGAATTCACAGTTTCACGTTTTCCGGGTTTCCACATAGTCTTCGGTAATGTATCCCACATAAACACACCATGAAATCTTGGAATTTTGAATTTTTCCTTAACAAATTGGATCAGATCTGAATTTGTAATCGGTCTATCCGGTAGGATAGCTAACAAGCTTTTTTTTTATTTATGAAGAGACCTAGTGCTTTCCTGTATGGCTTCAGGTATAGTCCTTTTCCAATGGCTGCTCCTCCCATCATGTGATTATGTCTTCTCGCTTCCTCTAACTGCTCCTGAGAGTTCTGCGCGTTGTTGACCGCAGCAACACCAGCCAGTGAACCAATCTCTGAAAGAGCTGCGACGGCAGGAAAGAGAAAGGGGATAATTCCGCATGATGTCTTGGTTATCGGCCAAACTCTGGTTGCTTTAACCGGTCCTTCATGCTTCAGGGCGTTCATCTTTGTCAGGATACAGTTTTTCAGACAGCCATTCTTCTTCTTTGTCGTTGTCTTCTTCTTCTTCTTCTCCTTCAGTGCAGGTCGTGCAGCGTTCATAGCTCGGTTGAAACCGAAGCCCAGTTTAATTTTACCACGCATGGTTTTCTCAGTTACAAATGCTGAAACGCGCTGCCCTATACCAATATCCTTTCGCACGTATTGCCTTGCCTTTATCACCTAAAATTCAGTCTGCAACTTGAGGTCCGGGAGATCTTCATGTTTTGCATGTGCAATGTCGCGTACCGAACACGCCTCGTCAAGGAGATTACGCCCCCTTATCACCGAGAGCCAAACGTTTTTGAAGCTTTGTGACAGCTCCACGGTAATTACACTCAGGAATGTGCAATTCGACTGGAAGTTTGTCAGAAGTACCACCACATTACAGTTAATATGTCTCCCATCGTGCATTTTATACTACAGTGCTGGTCGTGTTGTGTGTACCCCATTAAACAGCAAATCGTCAGCGTCAATCCAGCTGTTTCGTGCTGCATAAAAACTGTTCCCTCGACGTGTTATGAAACGCTCCATGAGAAACACTGCGGTTCTCAGCTCCTCTGCATTTCCTCAGTGCAAAAGCATTATTCAGTTTCAATGCCACTGTTATCCTTTAAGATGTAAGTTCTGGATTTGTTCTCTGAACTTTGGAAACTGTAAGTATCTCACTCGACCAGTTTGGGAGGTATGTCATTTCAAATGCTGATTTGTGTTTTGGGATACATACCAAAACAGAGGCAAGAAATTTCAATTTAGATGGATCCAGCATTTCAATACGATGGTACACCGTTTCCATGACTCCATCACCACGAACATCGATTGGTCTCATTTTCATTATGCTATGTTTGGTTCGATCATACTGTGAAATTGTTTCTGGGAGGATATCTGTCCATTTGTATGAGCCGTGAAGATTAAAACTTATCCATATTTGTCCTTGTATTGATCTGTTCAGATTTTCCGCGACACTCGCATTCAGGTGGATGAATGTTGAGTAGTGATGTATTCCATACCGCTGCATCAATATGCAGAAATACCTATTGTAAAACTTTTCTCACTGATCGGTTTGGAGGTTGTCCGGGCATCGATTCATCGATGCCTACAACAGACGCTCAAACACCTCCACCACGTCTCTCCCCGTTTTTGTTTTAACAGTAATACATCACAAATTTGAAGTATGTATCGATAACTATTAAAATAAATTTTAATTTATTTTTATCGTGTGAATATTTGTTAATATGTACAAGATCAGCCTGTCATAAGCCATGCAAACCTTTAATCATAACATGCCTACAAGGATAAGTTTCGCGTGCTGATTGGTGCAGTTCTCAGACTATTGTCTCCATACTTATTATTTATATCTCTGTCTCTAGGCTCTGAAATTACTGAACCCCTTCATTCGATTGAGCGGTATTGCCCACAGTAGCTGATGTTCAAAAAATGTTCAAAAAATGTTCAAATGTGTTTGAATACCTAAGAGACCAAACTGCTGAGGTCATCGGTCCCTAGACTTACACAGTTCTTAAACTCACTTATGCCAAGAACAACACACACCCCCATGCCCGAGGGAGGACTCGAACCTCTGGCAGGAGGGGCCGCTCAGTCCGTGACATGGCGCCTCAAACCGCACGGGCAGTACGCGCGTAGCTTATACCATGAACAGTCATAGTCGACCAATCTGCTCATTGGGGTCGTTTTAGTATATATACTGAGTGAGCAGATTGCTGACTCTTTTATGCTGAATGTCAATATCTTCACCACTGCTATAATACTAGATTTATAATGTCTCTTTATTTCGCACTGCATTGGTTTCCTGCTTTCCTGCCATGAATTTGAAGAGGAAATTAAAATTCTTTTAATAGGTGAATCCTAAGAAAGCTTTCTTTATAGCAGATCACAAAAAAATTAAACAAATTAAAAACTATTAACTCGTACTGTTGGCTCACAATAAACAGACAAATTAAATCAGACATTAACGGCCTAAAAAATTAACGTTGACATTCGCAAAACATAGACAAAATTCCTAAGCATGTGGGAGCCTTGAGCGAACTGAATATAGAAATTTGAAGGCAAAATCATGATCGACTATCGCTCCTTGACCCAGTCTCTCCAGAATCTTGCCAATCTCGGGACCCTGTTCATTCTCCTGTTTCAAATTACCAAAGGGCAACGGGATCTCAGTCAAAACACCTACCTTTTCCGAAGGTAGTTCGAGACGATAGGAATTTAACCTGGAACAGTCCTGAAACATACAACTCAAGATGCTTACAATGTGATTTTCATATCACGGTTAATGTTTCATGCGAAATTTGAAAGCAGAAATGTGTAACGCCCTATGGGTAGTACCCACAGGCTTCAGAGGCCTTTCCAGCAACCAACTTTAACATGGTTGTCATTTCATAGCTCATTGTCGTTATGCTCAAGGTAGAAACTCAACATCTCCAAGGAGGACAGGACTGCAAATGCCTGTGACTCATATGCTGAGTATCTGCGTGTCGACTATGACAAACAACGGGACGCATATTTCAGTGCCCAGCGTTCGTCTCCTTCACGCCGAAGCCACATGGCAGCAACACCATGATCCGACGCATCAGAATGGACCACGGAGTCCTTATTAAAGCCAGGTATCCAGAAAACGGGAGTGCTCATCAAATCTTTTATCGGGAAATCAAATTCTGCTTGTTGTATATGACTCCACCAAAACCTCTCATCCTTTGAAACTTCGTGAAAGGTTAAAACTGTGTGCCGGACAGAGACTCGAACTCGGGGCTTTTGTCTTCCGTGAGCAAGTGCTCTTCATATCAGCATATCCTCCGCTGCAGAGTGAAAATTTCATTCTCTCAATCTTTCTTCTAAGCTGATCAAGGAGCTAGACAAGCTGGGCAAAATAAGAATGAACTTCAAGAAGTTCGCGATGCCAGTGAACCATGCCAAGCCCTTTCCGTTCCTAGGTGGCTTGAAATCCTAAATGGCTTTAGTTTGACTCTGATCTATCGCTACCCCAGTGCTCGATACCACGTGCCCAAGAAAAGAAATCTGACTGACCCAATTTGACCTTAGACAGCTTAACAATTAAGCCATCTTTCCTCAGACTGTGCAAAACCTGTCCCAGGTGCCTCATATGTTCGTCATAAGTCTTTCTCTGTTTCAGAACATCGTGAAGATAGCTGTAGGCACAGCGGGATTATAGATCCCCCAAAACGATGTCCAATAACGTGGAAAGAACATCAGCTCCAGTGGCCAACTTGAAATATACACGAGTGAACTATAAGAGACAGTGTAATCAGTACAAAAGGTAGTAGCTTCCTTTGACTCTTCTGCCAATGGGGACTAAATAGTAGGCTTGGTTCAAATCTATAGTATTGAGAAAACAAGCTGCAGTAAACCAAGACACACAATGATGGAGGTCAGGCGTTGGGACTGATTCCAGCACCAGCTGTTACTTCAATGCCCGATAGTCTACAATTGGGCACTACCCCGCCCCATCTACATTACAAACCACAGAAATCTGTGATGCATATGTTGAGACCTAGGGTCTAACAAACCCCTCCTTCAGAAGCGGATCCACGATCCTACATAACTATTCCATTTTCGGTGGTGATTACCGATACCGGGTTTGTTTCACAGGGGTGGAATCAGTCCACAGAATGCGTGGTGGATCTTTTTAGTGGCTCCTAAATATCAGTGAGAACCTGGAGAAATTGCTCAACAACAAGGAACACCTTTTCAGCGCGATCTCCGCCCAAATCACTCGGGCTAAACCTGCTGGTGTGAACCAATAGCCACACAAAGCCTCTATAACTGCAAGTCCACATAAATGGACCTTTACCTCCACTTTAAATTAAAAAAAATGTTTCTCAGCATAGTTCAACATACTTCCGACCTTAAAAAATCTCACACCAGTATTACCTGAGTCGTTGACCCTGTGGCCACCAAAAACTGGAGATACCATGAAAACTGACCAGTGTTAACCTTCAAATAACGCTACACAACTATCGATAGCAAACTAGTATTGGCCGTAAAACATGTCTTCTACGCGTGGGTTATAGGCCCAAACTCCATCATGCTACGATACGGGAAGTAGTGCTTACTATCTAATGAAGATAACGAAGTGCCACAATCAATCTGTACGCAGACAGATTCAGAATTCAAAAGGGAAAACACAAAGAGTAAATGATTCACATCAAGCGATGGACTCTCTGAACACTAAGTGGTGGTTCTTGATTCATGTGGCACTGATGACACCATTTGCTGCGAAGACCCTCTCGTTTTTGTTGGCAATCGTGGACTACATGACTGGGTTGGCGGAAAGGAAAACGGACAACCTCCTGAAAGCATTTTCATGCAGTAATTTGTGGTAGCACACTTTCAGCTGCTTCCCGCTGGTCCATCTCCAACGGTAATTTACGTGTTTGGTTCTGAAACAAAATGATCTCAATCGCTGAAGTCATTTCATGCCGATCAGCGAACAAAGTCTATCATGCAACACGATAGAAGACCGATCCTGCGTACAAATTTCTTCAAGGATTATGCGCAACATCTAAATTTCTGATCCGGCCGGTGTGGCCGATCGGTTCTAGGCGCTACATTCTGGAACCGCGCGACCGCTACGGTCTCAGGTTCGAATCCTGCCTCGGGCATGGATGTGTGTGATGTCCTTAGGTTAGTTAGGTTTTAGTAGTTCTAAGTTCTAGGGGACTGATGACCTCAGATGTTAAGTTCCATAGTGCTCAGAGCCATTTGAACCATTTTGTAAATTTCTGATAAATTAGCAGGTAAACCAACACCGGCCACATGTGCTCCCTGCCGCCGTTGGATAAGCAGCTGCAGCAGCAAGTCGTATACTTCTAGCTCATTCATTTGTTACATACTTTAATTCTTAATTTCTTTGTGTGTTTTTGGTACTTGCATTGTTTAATTCATAAATTTCGGGCGTATTATAGTATTTGAGTTGTAGCATCGCGTTTTAGTACCTGAATAGTGTAAATTCGCGTAGTCGTCTGTCAACTGTTTTTGTTTTGAACGGCCAGTGTCGGTTGGTCACAGTCAGTGTGCTCCCTGCCGCCGTTGGATAAGCAGCTGCAGCAGCAAGTCGTATACTCCTAGCTCACTCATTTGTTACATAGTTTAATTCTTAATTTCTTTGCGTGTTTTTGGTACTTGCATTGTTTAATTCATAAATTTCGGGCGTATTATAGTATTTGAGTTGTAGCATCGCGTTTTAGTACCTGAATAGTGTAAATTCGCGTAGTCGTCTGTCAACTGTTTTTGTTTTGAACGGCCAGTGTCGGTTGGTCACAGTCAGTGTGCTCCCTGCCGCCGTTGGATAAGCAGCTGCAGCAGCAAGTCGTATACTTCTAGCTCATTCATTTGTTACATACTTTAATTCTTAATTTCTTTGCGTGTTTTTGGTACTTGCATTGTTTAATTCATAAATTTCGGGCGTATTATAGTATTTGAGTTGTAGCATCGCGTTTTAGTACCTGAATAGTGTAAATTCGCGTAGTCGTCTGTCAACTGTTTTTGTTTTGAACGGCCAGTGTCGGTTGGTCACAGTCAGTGTGCTCCCTGCCGGCGTTGGATAAGCAGCTGCAGCAGCAAGTCGTATACTCCTAGCTCACTCATTTGTTACATAGTTTAATTCTTAATTTGTTTGCGTGTTTTTGGTACTTGCATTGTTTAATTCATAAATTTCGGGCGTATTATAGTATTTGAGTTGTAGCATCGCGTTTTAGTACCTGAATAGTGTAAATTCGCGTAGTCGTCTGTCAACTGTTTTTGTTTTGAACGGCCAGTGTCGGTTGGTCAGTCAGTGTGCTCCCTGCCGCCGTTGGATAAGCAGCTGCAGCAGCAAGTCGTATACTTCTAGCTCATTCATTTGTTACATACTTTAATTCTTAATTTCTTTGTGTGTTTTTGGTACTTGCATTGTTTAATTCATAAATTTCGGGCGTATTATAGTATTTGAGAGTTGTAGCATCACGTTTTAGTACTCGAATAGTGTTAAATCGCGTAGTCTCCTTCCGCCGCCGAGCAGTGTGTCAGCAGTGCACAAGTGGCAGCATTACTGCATTTACTAGGCAATCTTGTATTTTAATAACCGCTTCAATTTTGTGTCGTTTTGTTTGCGCTCTCTGTAGATTAGTTCAGACGTTCTTTGCACAGTTTTTAGCATGGATAGGGACTGCAACTGCTGTGTTCGGATGCAGGCTGAGTTGGCATCCCTTCGCTCCCAGCTTCAGGCAGTGTTGGCTTCGGTCACACAGCTTGAGGCTGTTGCCAATGGGCATCACTGTGGGGGTCCGGATGGGGGTTTGTCGGGGACGGCCAGCTCGTCCCGCGCATCCCCCGATCGGACTACGACTGTGGTTGCCCGGGATACTGCCCGCATTGAGGCTGATCCCTCACCTGTGGTAGAGTGGGAGGTCGTCTCAAGGCGTGGCAGGGGGCGAAAGACATTCCGGAGGGCTGAACGGAAGGCCTCTCCAGTTTGTCTGACGAACCGGTTTCAGGCTCTGTCTCAGGCTGATACTGATCTTCAGCCTGACATGGCTGCTTGTCCTGTTCCAGAGGTTGCCCCTCAGTCTGCAAGATCCGGGCAGTCGCAGAGGGTGGGCTTACTGGTAGTTGGGAGCTCCAACGTCAGGCGCGTAATGGGGCCCCTTAGGGATATGGCAGCAAGGGAGGGGAAGAAAACCAAAGTGCACTCCGTGTGCATACCGGGGGGAGTCATTCCAGATGTGGAAAGGGTCCTTCCGGATGCCATGAAGGGTACAGGGTGCACCCATCTGCAGGTGGTCGCTCATGTCGGCACCAATGATGTGTGTCGCTATGGATCGGAGGAAATCCTCTCTGGCTTCCGGCGGCTATCTGATTTGGTGAAGACTGCCAGTCTCGCTAGCGGGATGAAAGCAGAGCTCACCATCTGCAGCATCGTCGACAGGACTGACTGCGGACCTTTGGTACAGAGCCGAGTGGAGGGTCTGAATCAGAGGCTGAGACGGTTCTGCGACCATGTGGGCTGCAGATTCCTCGACTTGCGCCATAGGGTGGTGGGGTTTCGGGTTCCGCTGGATAGGTCAGGAGTCCACTACACGCAACAAGCGGCTACACGGGTAGCAGGGGTTGTGTGGCGTGGGCTGGGCGGTTTTTTAGGTTAGATGGCCTCGGGCAAGTGCAGAAAGGGCAACAGCCTCAACGGGTGCGGGGCAAAGTCAGGACAAGCGGGGACCAAGCAGCAATCGGTATTGTAATTGTAAACTGTCGAAGCTGCGTTGGTAAAGTACCGGAACTTCAAGCGCTGATAGAAAGCACCGAAGCTGAAATCGTTATAGGTACAGAAAGCTGGCTGAAGCCAGAGATAAATTCTGCCGAAATTTTTACAAAGGCACAGACGGTGTTTAGAAAGGATAGATTGCATGCAACCGGTGGCGGAGTGTTCGTCGCTGTTAGTAGTAGTTTATCCTGTAGTGAAGTAGAAGTGGATAGTTCCTGTGAATTATTATGGGTGGAGGTTACACTCAACAACCGAGCAAGGTTAATAATTGGCTCCTTTTACCGACCCCCCGACTCAGCAGCATTAGTGGCAGAACAACTGAGAGAAAATTTGGAATACATTTCACATAAATTTTCTCAGCATGTTATGGTCTTAGGTGGAGATTTCAATTTACCAGATATAGACTGGGACACTCAGATGTTTAGGACGGGTGGTAGGGACAGAGCATCGAGTGACATTATACTGAGTGCACTATCCGAAAATTACCTCGAGCAATTAAACAGAGAACCGACTCGTGGAGATAACATCTTGGACCTACTGATAACAAACAGACCCGAACTTTTCGACTCTGTAAGTGCAGAACAGGGAATCAGTGATCATAAGGCCGTTGCAGCATCCCTGAATATGGAAGTTAATAGGAATATAAAAAAAGGGAGGAAGGTTTATCTGTTTAGCAAGAGTAATAGAAGGCAGATTTCAGACTACCTAACAGATCAAAACGAAAATTTCTGTTCCGACACTGACAATGTTGAGTGTTTATGGAAAAAGTTCAAGGCAACCGTTAAATGCGTTTTAGACAGGTACGTGCCGAGCAAAACTGTGAGGGACGGGAAAAACCCACCGTGGTACAACAACAAAGTTAGGAAACTACTGCGAAAGCAAAGAGAGCTTCACTCCAAGTTTAAACGCAGCCAAAACCTCTCAGACAAACAGAAGCTAAACGATGTCAAAGTTAGCGTAAGGAGGGCTATGCGTGAAGCGTTCAGTGAATTCGAAAGTAAAATACTAGGTACCGACTTGACAGAAAATCCTAGGAAGTTCTGGTCTTACGTTAAATCAGTAAGTGGCTCGAAACATCATGTCCAGACACTCTGGGATGATGATGGCATTGAAACAGAGGATGACAAGCGTAAAGCTGAAATACTAAACACCTTTTTCCAAAGCTGTTTCACAGAGGAAGACCGCACTGCAGTTCCTTCTCTAAATCCTCGCACCAACGAAAAAATGGCTGACATTGAAATAAGTGTCCAAGGAATAGAAAAGCAACTGGAATCACTCAACAGAGGAAAGTCCACTGGACCTGACGGGATACCAATTCGATTCTACACAGAGTACGCGAAAGAACTTGCCCCCCTTCTAACAGCTGTGTACCGCAAGTCTCTAGAGGAACAGAAGGTTCCAAATGATTGGAAAAGAGCACAGGTAGTCCCAGTCTTCAAGAAGGGTCGTCGAGCAGATGCGCAAAACTATAGACCTATCTCTCTGACGTCGATCTGTTGTAGAATTTTAGAACATGTCTTTTGCTCGAGTATCATGTCGTTTTTGGAAACTCAGAATCTACTATGTAGGAATCAACATGGATTCCGGAAACAGCGATCGTGTGAAACCCAACTCGCATTATTTGTTCATGAAACCCAGAAAATATTAGATACAGGCTCCCAGGTAGATGCCATTTTCCTTGACTTCCGGAAGGCGTTCGATACAGTTCCGCACTGTCGTCTGATAAACAAAGTAAGAGCCTACGGAATATCAGACCAGCTGTGTGGCTGGATTGAAGAGTTTTTAGCAAACAGAACACAGCATGTTGTTCTCAATGGAGAGACATCTACAGACGTTAAAGTAACCTCTGGCGTGCCACAGGGGAGTGTTATGGGACCATTGCTTTTCACAATATATATAAATGACCTAGTAGATAGTGTCGGAAGTTCCATGCGGCTTTTCGCGGATGATGCTGTAGTATACAGAGAAGTTGCAGCATTAGAAAATTGTAGCGAAATGCAGGAAGATCTGCAGCGGATAGGCACTTGGTGCAGGGAGTGGCAACTGACCCTTAACATAGACAAATGTAATGTATTGCGAATACATAGAAAGAAGGATCCTTTATTGTATGATTATATGATAGCGGAACAAACACTGGTAGCAGTTACTTCTGTAAAATATCTGGGAGTATGCGTGCGGAACGATTTGAAGTGGAATGATCATATAAAATTAATTGTTGGTAAGGCGGGTACCAGGTTGAGATTCATTGGGAGAGTCCTTAGAAAATGTAGTCCATCAACAAAGGAGGTGGCTTACAAAACACTCGTTCGACCTATACTTGAGTATTGCTCATCAGTGTGGGATCCGTACCAGATCGGGTTGACGGAGGAGATAGAGAAGATCCAAAGAAGAGCGGCGCGTTTCGTCACAGGGTTATTTGGTAACCGTGATAGCGTTACGGAGATGTTTAACAAACTCAAGTGGCAGACTCTGCAAGAGAGGCGCTCTGCATCGCGGTGTAGCTTGCTCGCCAGGTTTCGAGAGGGTGCGTTTCTGGATGAGGTATCGAATATATTGCTTCCCCCTACTTATACCTCCCGAGGAGATCACGAATGTAAAATTAGAGAGATTAGAGCGCGCACAGAGGCTTTCAGACAGTCGTTCTTCCCGCGAACCATACGCGACTGGAACAGGAAAGGGAGATAATGACAGTGGCACGTAAAGTGCCCTCCGCCACACACCGTTGGGTGGCTTGCGGAGTATAAATGTAGATGTAGATGTAGAATGCTTTCAATACTTGCACTCTGATAACAGTCATTGATCAAGTCTTCACTTATAGGGATACCCATTTATCCTGAACAGTTCTACTACAGAAATCCCATAGTGATATCCCGTTCTCAACGGGTTCTGTCACTAATTCATTCAGAAGTCCTACAGCAACTGCGTACAACACTTGCAACATAAACCATGTAAAAGGAATAAAAGGGCCGTCTGTTCCTATAATCTGACAGTTAACAAAAGACCTTTCTTAATTTACTTACTGTTTTGCAAAGACAAATTTCTATAACGATGCATAATTGACAGTAACTGATTTGGTAGCTGAGCAATACCCAACTAAAACTTAATTTGATGACCATCATTTCGCAAAATCACACGTTTATCTAACCGCAGAACGTCAAATTCCATCTATCGGAGCGTTGGCCTGGAGCAAGGAATCGCGAATGATAGGAGTAAAATAATGCGTCCCCTGTTGCTTTCAAAGAAATCTCTTGCAGTCATTTATTTCTGAAAACAATTATTCAACACATGTAATAGAAGCATTCTTTGTACAAAAAGTTACATAATAATGTACGATAGGCAATAATGTCTCTATCATTAAAAGCCTCAAGTCCTACAACTTTAGACACTTTGTCCCCTGGGTACCGTACTATAGCTTCGGTCACCAATCCATTGCCAGCGCTATTCTGATCATTATTTTGCAGAGTGAAATTAAACACTCCTTCACAAAAAAAACAGAAGGGCCAGGCATAAACACCTGCCCGTTTACATTATGAACATTAATGTCAGTGTGGTCTACAGCTTTATAAACTGTGTGGTGTGAACGCCTGCTCCTGTTCCTGTAACTTGACAGTTAACGAAAGACCTTTCATAATTTACTTACTGTTTTGCGAAGACAAATTTTTATAACTATGCATAATTAACACTAACTAATTTGGTAGCTGAGCATAACCCCGCTAAAACTTAATTTGATGACCGTCATTTCGCAAAATCACACGTTAATCTAACCGCAGAACTTCAAATTCTATCTATCGTTGCCTGCTCTAGAAACTAACTCTCTATTGTAATGAACACAGCTCACCTTGCAATTGTTGAATCTGCGGACGCCTGTTACCTTCCGTATTTACAAGACTCAAATCCAAGATCCTATTACATAAATGGTTACAATACGCCTCTATATGCAAAACTGTGACCTCCAGTTGTTCTGAAATTTAAATACCTTCTCGATTAAGAGGAAACAGCGTAGCACAAACAGTGCAAGCAGTACTCACCTCTCCAACGGTGTTTATGGAAATCCTATCCACCTTGTCCAAGAGGCCCAACAACGGTTGGACAATTTCGTAAATATTACCGAGGCTTTCGAAATCTGAAGTTCGTGTATCTGACAGGCCTTCTTCAAATACGATACCCCCAGCACGGCCCGAGATCCAGACACGCTAACAGAACAACCAGTACCCATAACACGTTATAACTGAGCTGTACATACAGTTCCGCTGAACGAAACTGCCAACTACGCTCAATTCAAAAGTGGAAGGATTGAGGATACAAACACAGAGGAAACAAATTGCATGTACTTGTTTAGCAATTGATTATAAATAAATCTGTACGTTAGAATAAAAAATATACCATATCATAGCTCGCACAATTTACTACAAACTGAAATATCAATGGCGTTTTAGATGCAACGGACGGCATAGCCTTCACGATCAAACGGCCCCTTCCAGACAACTGCCTTTACAAATATATCCGCAAATGAAAGGCTCAGTAGCAA
This sequence comes from Schistocerca cancellata, assembly GCF_023864275.1. NCBI lineage: Eukaryota > Metazoa > Arthropoda > Insecta > Orthoptera > Acrididae > Schistocerca > Schistocerca cancellata. The sequence goes on along the minus strand of NC_064629.1, from coordinate 353,219,778 downwards.
TCGGAAACACGCATATAAAATCATTAGAGAAGATAAACTAACAGATGAAGTGGTCAATAACATCGCAAATCAGAAAGCAGAAATGTGCTTTAAAACGATCAAAACTTACTCGGCAAATACTGCGGTAATAAAAAACTATAACTGATAAAATGTAGCAGTCAGTGAATTAACCACATAATCTTCATTAAAAGAAATGCCAGCTAAAGTGCTGTGTGTTTAGAGGAAATCAAAAGCAGGAATATCCTAAGAAAATTGTGTTTACGACCGATCCTAAAATGCCAAGATGAAACAAATTAAAGAACTGTTACGTCTTATTTTCGCCTCATTATGACCAGCCGAATCAAGCCAGTCAGAATATACTTCTCAACCTGAATATTACGGTAAGACCTAATTCCAGACCCAATCATGAAGAAATGAATTTAATTCTCATTGCCCTGAGTGGCACTTACAGAAAAATTAACGCTAACTGAATATGTGAGCCAGCAAATATCCAGTTGAAAACATTGTACTGAACAAACTACATTATAGAATACGAAGCGGCTATCCTGCTGTTCTTAAAACATAGACAAAATTCCTAAGCATACGAGTGCCTTAATGCCCACTGAATACACAAAACTTGAAGGCGAAGTCACGCACCGCAACATCAAGTAAAGAAGTGACCCTCTTACCCCAACGCAAGCCGAAAACGTTAACATGCAAATATAATGCTTACCATTTCATGTACTGAAGTACTGTTTGTTCTTAGGCATAAAAATCTGTCAGTGATGTATGAGGAAGCATCGACAAACCACAACTGGCGGAGGGAATGCCTGGCAGCTCCGACTGATCCGCCCGATCACACACAGCTAACACCTCCGCTAATGGGACGTATTCACCAACTGTGCACTACTGCTATCACGAACGGTCTCGTCCACGGTTCACTGTGTCCAGCATCAAACGACAACAACGTATCCATCAGCTGGAGCAACGCCTCCAGGGGGTTTGCACCGGCGCATCGAGCAGTACAGTGTGCAGAAGACGACTTTGCTACGTTGACGACAGCGCAAAACCCCACTCCTAGACTTTGCGCAATAGCACTGTCTCTCGTTCACTCCGTCTATCTCGACCTTTTCCAAAACCTCACCTCGGTTTTCTTCGTTGCTGCCAAATGTTTGTGTGCAGTGGGCGGATAGCTTTTTTCTTCTACTTTTATTTGTAATTATGCTACTAAGATCTGGAACAAGGGCACGGCTGGCAGAAGATCTTAGAGCATTTTCTTTAAAACACAATCAGGAATACTTGCATGCCATCTAGTTTTCTTTCAAGACAAAACAGAAAAATTCCTTTCACATACATATATAGAACCAAACATAGAACTAATCTTCACTGATTCTCTGCGCAGCTTAGAAAATCCTTCTTTCGAGAAATTCTGGTAGAACTCGACAAACCGATGGTATGTACAATAAATGCTTTCGGTGATCATCGACTTGCAAATCCATTAGTTCGAAATGCATATCGGGATGCGCACTTTCAATTGCTATCGAAAATGGCTTTACAAACACATCAATGATAACAAAACCAAAAATTGGTAAATAAAAGTAATTTATAAAGATACTGTGAAGTACTCGTACTAAAAGGCAATATGTTGTAATAAACAGGTACTGTGGACTATGGTTTCTAATCTAATGTTACACTTGTACACTTGACTAAATCGACTTTATTTTGCTTTTAATTCCAAATGGTTCAAATGGCTCTAAGCACTATGGGACTTAACATCTGAGGTCATCAGTCCCCTACACTTAGAACTACTTGAACCTAACTGAACTAAAGACATCACACACATCCATGCCCGAGGCAGGATTCGAACCTGTGACCGTAGCAACGGTGAGGTTCGGGACTGAAGTGCCTAAAACCGCTCGTCCACAGTGGCCGGCTTGCTGTTAGTAATACAACGGTACATTACATGGAGACTAAACTTATTTTCAAGTGACTGTAGCACCTCGACGTATTTTTGAAAGCGTGGTACTTCCCGCACAGATTCTGTCAAACTAAACCATGGTACCGTTTTGAATGAAGCGCTTTTATAAATACAGATGCTTTATTAAAGGTAAAATTCATATATCGCTTACCTAACTCAGGAAATCATTGCCTACTTTTCCCTGAAAGGTTGTTTTTCAGTAACTGAGGTTTGCGTTACATAGCTTTTATTTTGCAGCCAACATCACCGATGAGATTAGTTTCTTGGGGGGGTCATGCAAAAGTGGCTCCGGGCGTCCTTAGTCCTCAAAAAGGGTCATGCAAAAGTGGCTCTGAACGTCCTTTGTCCTCCAAAGACTGAGTCATGGAGTGACGTGGTGGAATCTCCACTCAAACAGCGTACCTCTGTATAGTTGGGGATATCTGAATACTCCTCTTCACATGAAGTAAAAAGTTCTTTGAAATGACTATGAATGAGTCATCGAGAACGATTATAGTTCACGATACGCTCCACTACGGTCATCAAGTTTTCGGGATCGATAACATTTACACTAGAGCCTCTTGGTGTGAAAAACAATGAACAGAAGGTAAAATCGGTATGTTAAGCTTTTTCGCAGTAGGCCAATAAACCTTTGTACTTTCCAGCGCATTGCTGGCACGCCGTCTGTGGTTACAGTAAAAAACAGCGTTTCCCAAATGAGTCCTATTCTTTCAGCTGCCATTTCGACCGCATTTAATATCTCCGCCCCTGTAGCAATGTCGTTTACTGATATCATATCCAGGAGTTCTTCCCGTGCAGGTCTTCGTCCACACTACTCACAACACAAAACACACACACACACACACACACACACACACACACACACATACACACACACATAAATTGCCAACTGAGCCCTGAGCTAATTCGCTAATATCCGTTGACTCATCAAGTGCGATGCAGTTAGCTAGGAGGTTTTCAATGTGGGCTGTCAACTGTTCTTCCAAGTTTCCGGCAATGTCGCTGATGCACCGAGATGTTGTCATGCTGGAAATTTGTAAAGTTTTCATTTGTTTTCTACCATTCTAAATAAATTACCTTCGCTGTACTGGGACAAAGATGGCTGAGCGCACTGCCCGAGAAGTGGATAAGATCCTTGACTCTGTGTTTAATGTATTCTAGGTGCGCTTTCTTGCCAGTCAGTGGTGTAGCTTTGGGGCATTCTTATTAGAGGCACAGTGGTGAGCAGTTGAGCTTTAGGGAAGGAGATCTGATATTTCTGAAGCTGCGAGAGGTCACCAGGAATAGTTGCTTATGGATATGAAAACTTGTTTAAAAGGACACTGTATTGATGGAGAAGATTTTTACAGGAATATTTCAGGGTATCCCATAACGTGGAAGAATGAAATGTTTGTATATCAGAACTATCGATGGAAGGAAATCTTTGTCCCTTAGATAACCAATGATATTCATGATTTGTGTTTATTTGATCTCTTTGTTTCCATTATGTCACAAATCAAGCGGTTGGCTGAAATGTCTGTAATTTTTGTAAAGAGAAAATTTCGTAATCGTTAGAGTCATTTTACGTCGTGCAGTATACACATTTAAGAGACATGTGAAGAAATTTAGTTTGTTCCGTAGGACCTTTAACTGAAATGAACATGTTAAAGTACTGGTATAAACCTGATTTGTGGATACAGAATCTGTTCTGAAAGAGTTTGAAGCTTCCTTAATTCTCTGGAGCCCCTATGATTTCACTATACTTTTATGAACGCAGTTTGCAGTACTGTCAATCAGTAGACGACCTTCTTATACACGTAATTGCTGGATCGCATATTAGACATTTGAATTTATCGTCATAACTAACAAAAAAATAAAAAAGTTCCCACTCCGGTTTAAATGGACTTTCGTAAATACACTCCTGGAAATGGAAAAAAGAACACATTGACACCGGTGTGTCAGACCCACCATACTTGCTCCAGACACTGCGAGAGGGCTGTACAAGCAATGATCACACGCACGGCACAGCGGACACACCAGGAACCGCGGTGTTGGCCGTCGAATGGCGCTAGCTGCGCAGCATTTGTGCACCGCCGCCGTCAGTGTCAGCCAGTTTGCCGTGGCATACGGAGCTCCATCGCAGTCTTTAACACTGGTAGCATGCCGCGACAGCGTGGACGTGAACCGTATGTGCAGTTGACGGACTTTGAGCGAGGGCGTATAGTGAGCATGCGGGAGGCCGGGTGGACGTACCGCCGAATTGCTCAACACGTGGGGCGTGAGGTCTCCACAGTACATCGATGTTGTCGCCAGTGGTCGGCGGAAGGTGCACGTGCCCGTCGACCTGGGACCGGACCGTAGCGACGCACGGATGCACACCAAGACCGTAGGATCCTACGCAGTGCCGTAGGGGACCGCACCGCCACTTCCCAGCAAATTAGGGACACTGTTGCTCCTGGAGTATCGGCGAGGACCATTCGCAACCGTCTCCATGAAGCTGGGCTACGGTCCCGCACACCGTTAGGCCGTCTTCCGCTCACGCCCCAACATCGTGCAGCCCGCCTCCAGTGGTGTCGCGACAGGCGTGAATGGAGGGACGAATGGAGACGTGTCGTCTTCAGCGATGAGAGTCGCTTCTGCCTTGGTGCCAATGATGGTCGTATGCGTGTTTGGCGCCGTGCAGGTGAGCGCCACAATCAGGACTGCATACGACCGAGGCACACAGGGCCAACACCCGGCATCATGGTGTGGGGAGCGATCTCCTACACTGGCCGTACACCACTGGTGATCGTCGAGGGGACACTGAATAGTGCACGGTACATCCAAACCGTCATCGAACCCATCGTTCTACCATTCCTAGACCGGCAAGGGAACTTGCTGTTCCAACAGGACAATGCACGTCCGCATGTATCCCGTGCCACCCAACGTGCTCTAGAAGGTGTAAATCAACTACCCTGGCCAGCAAGATCTCCGGATCTGTCCCCCACTGAGCATGTTTGGGACTGGATGAAGCGTCGTCTCACGCGGTCTATCGTCTCCATGGGAGAATAGCAGCCTGCATTGCTGCGAAAGGTGGATATACACTGTACTAGTGCCGACATTGTGCATGCTCTGTTGCCTGTGTCTATGTGCCTGTGGTTCTGTCAGTGTGATCATGTGATGTATCTGACCCCAGGAATGTGTCAATAAAGTTTCCCCTTCCTGGGACAATGAATTCACGGTGTTCTTATTTCAATTTCCAGGAGTGTATTTCGCTTTTCGGAGCAGGATTTTCGATTAATCCAGTAACTGTCCCGCACTTATCTATTTCTTGTTGATTAAGCCGTCTATCAGTGCACTCAGCAGCGCATCACTATGGCATGAACGCGCAAGCCGGTTTGACGTAAATTAAGCCGAGTTGGACCGATGCACCATGAGAAAAGTCTCTGAATCTTGCTTCACACGCGCGCTAGAGCGACGCTGCACAGCCTGTACTAGCTCTTTCCTCGAATCGAGACAACAAGTGACCTGGCAGAGAAGGCACTGGTAGTCAATTCGCTAGTAGACAAGACACTGGCAACATGAAGTTGAAAGTCTCCTGCCTGAGCCGGCCGCGTGCAGTTCTTTATAACGACTTAACGCGACTCGGCCGCCTCCTAGAGCGGGCCCCGGTAAACGGTGAATTAGTAGGAAGAGGGGGTGGGGGGTGGCATCGAAGGGCTGCAAAGCCTCTAGCGTGGCTGGAGATCTGTCGATAGCGGACATGCTCAATAACAAACCAAATATTATATTTTAATCCGCCGCAGCAAAACATCTTTCCCATTTCTGTTATCACTCTCTTAATAATATTTAAGTTTTCGTAAAATGTATACGATTCTTGTCTTACGTGCATTTTCACTGCCTTGACAGAATATGATTACAAAACAAGCATCACAATCGTCACTAAGCTTACGTATAATTGCCGACTAGTGTGAAACCGTGGTTAGCACAATTAACTACCTCTCGGGAGGACGACGGTTCGAAGCCCTTTCCAGTTACACAGACATTAGTTTTCCATGATTTCGCTAAATCACTCCACGCGAATGCATGGAGGGATCTTCCCAGAATCCACGGCCAATTTCCTTCCCAGACCTCGTCTAATCCAAATTTGTGCTCCATCTCTAACGACTTTTTTGTCGACAGGAATTTCAACTGTAATGTTCCTTGCTTCTTTTCACCTATACTTCGAGTTTTATCTGAATAAATGTCTGTAGTTATACTTAGCCCAACCTTTATACTGAAATTAATTCGTACTCTAAAATTGTGGTAGCAGTGTTCTACTTAACTTCTGTTTATTTTGTTTTTCCGCATTTCTCAATAAATTTTGGTAACTATGATATGCCACCATATAATTTAAAACTAGAACGAAATGCACTCTCCGACTTAGCGGCACTAAGTAAAGACTTCATATGTGTCGGAACATCCGACCTCAACCGTCACACCATTCAAGATAACACATGTTACTTCTGCCAATTTCAAGTCAGCCTGGACTGTAGCGAAATCCGGTAAGTTTCTTACTAGCTCTGTCTACAATTTCGCATTGTTCAGCAGCTGCCTACTGCAGTGTCATATCAGTCTCCTGACTCTACCATATTACACCAGCTGCTCCTCTAGTTGCTGCACTGTGGCCGTGTCAGAAAATATAATATACACAATGTGATCAAAAATATCCGGACATGCCTATGTAATGCGGAAATGAAAACTACACATCATGAGAGAGGGACCTCAGTATAAAAGAATGCGGTGATTACTGCATCGTAAGTAGAAAAGCAGTAACATCAGAATGGGACGGTTAGGAAAGCTCAATGGCTTCGAACGTGAACTACTAGTTGGATGTCACCCGAGGAACAATTCTAACAATTTCAACCTATCAAAAACTGTCCCGTCTTGTGGTGGTGAATTGACTGCCGAGTCTTGTTTGTGAAATGGGAACACAAAGAATCAACAATAGATAACCAAGACATTGAAGAAGCCTTGTACTGATAGACAATGAGCGTCGAGTACGGCGGAATTTGTTGTACAAAATCGCCTAACATCAGCGGAAGGAATGACTTGTTAGTTCCGAAGTGCTACCACTAGTACGGCTGCATACTGTCTGTGCATCGGGACTTTTAAAAAATAAAAATGAAAAAAAAAAAAATAAACACGGGTTAAAGTGTTAGAGCAGCTCCTAAGTCACACATTCCTTAACTCAGAACTAAACAACGCTTGAGGTTGTGTAAAGAACGACGCCACAGGACACTGGATGACTGGTAGCCATCGATTTGAAATACTAGAACAAGTTATATCCTATACAATCTGACAGAAGTGTTCGGTTTGACGAAAGTCTGGAGAACATTGCAAGTAATCATGTATACTGCCAGTAGTGGAATACACTTCACTGAAAGCGTCAACAGCAACAGAGTTCAGGTCGTCATAAAGGCAAAGTGTGGACACGCAACATATTAGCGTCCACTAACAGATCTGGAGATACGTCTGACGGGGTAGCATGCTTCTGGACAGAGACAATATGTGGTCGACTATCATTACCATCATCGAGATTTAATTGTTCGCGCCTTGTCTCAAGTTCAGTGCGGACTACAAAGGTTGCAGTGGCTCTCCTCACTCAGCCCGAAATCCTAAGTTTTCCCTCAGAATCGCTTACCGTTCTTCACTTTTATTATTATTATTATTTATCTCTAGAGGGTACGGCGTTTGCACACCGACACCGTCGTCAAAGTAATTTCACCACTGTCAGGCAAGCAGTGCACCGTGAGACTGGCGGTTAATCACACGTTCTCTTTAAACCATAACAGTGGATGAACTTCAGATTTTTCGTCCACAACAACCGGCTGCGTGCCATCCGATTCCTTACTGTTTCTTATCGACAGATGCTCTACAGTCATGGATAAGAAGGTCTGTCATGTCGGCGACATTACCAATTCTTTCTTTGTTCGCCAGAGCCTGCTCTTTTACATCGTGCGGACGGGACTCCCCTACCATTTCAACACCTTGTCATGGTGTGACACATTTTGACCAACGTGTTCTAACATCTATCTTTGTTTAATAATAGAAGCAATTGACCGTCGTAGGCTGCAATGTAAACGATCTTTGTTTAAATCGCGCGATTTGCTAAATTCGGTAATTTGCCATTTTCAAGCACTTGGAAAGCCAACGAGGAAGAGTATCACATTGTCTGCATACGTTTCCAAATATCGCCATGTATGTTACAGTTTACACCTCTCAGATTAACATTTCATCTTATCGTTCAGTAGTCCTACTTACATGTGTGATATTACGTATTACATATTGTAATAATCAAATTGTTTTCTCTTACACATACAAGGCAGACGTCATTCTCCATCACTTCATTGGGAATGATCCACAACAACGTTATAGCCTCACATGTCATATTGCTAACTATGCTCTAAGCGCTACAGCTTGACAACTAACAGCAGCTGATGTCATGCTGTCCAAGATACACATACACCCTAACACTGCAGAACCACAGACAGCAAATATATGAGGCACATTTTCTAGCGTGGTTGACTTAGTCCATGTACTATATATCAGATAATCATCGACCAAAGACGACTTAACACTCAACTAACATGTCTAATACTTCTCACTTAACTAACATCGTCTGTCAGACCTCGAAAGATTATTTCCCATAAATATGAGCCATCTTTGTTGAAAACTATTTTATTGACAAAAGCACTCATTATCAAGAAAAAATATTACATACTGAGAAAAAACGGTCACTTTAAACTTCAGACTCAAGTCTGTGACTGTCTGAATAGAAACTCTCTTTATTTTTCGTTTCAAAGTACATTTTACACATCTTTCCTGCACGTTCAAGACATACCGCACGTCCAAAATGATTTAAAGGATATTTAGTCTTCCTTTTCAGTTTCGGAGGGCAATAGTTGCAAGTTTTTCTTTTTTAAAAAGTGTCCTCAAGAGCCCGAAGCTGTGGATGTTCTTCATATGGTGTCTGCAGTATGCATCTGATTGAAACAATAAGTTCCAGTGGAAGACTTCTCTGCAGACGGCGTGTCGTACGGGAATATGGCAGCGACTTTCCTAATAATTTCATGAACTCAAGACGTGTTATGTCTGCGGTCTTCTTTAAATATTGGTATAGGCGATAATGTTTTGCTCCTCAGGCAATATCTGCCATCGCGAGGACAATTGCCACAGGCCTTCTTCTTGTCATTCTGCTTGCGGTATAAGCTGCACCTTTTTGATCCAGGGAATCCACACCGACTTTTTTTACGTTATGGAAAGAAGTAATTTCTGGTTTACCATTCTCTCGATCGAGGCTCTCAGAATGATGCATACTGGGGACCAGGATTACAGCTTTCCCCTTCTTCGGAACATAAGAGAGCAGTGACATATCTTCCGTGAAGCCGTAAATGGCAGTCTTCTCCAGTCTTCCCCTTGAGGAAGGAAGTTATTAGGAATTTCTGGTTAATTCTTCTTTACTGACCCCAGAAATATCAGTCCCTTCTTAAGAAGTTTCTGGAGCAGTTCTATGGATTGAAAACAATTACCTGCTGCCACCTTTCTATGAATTTCTTCTGTTTGTTCCACCAGTCTTACCACAACTTCAGTTTATATTTCTAGCATTTTATCTCCATTTGATACAGTGAGAATGTCACTCCCTCTTCCATGTATGCATTATAAAGACAAAGAGTTCTGGCACCAGCCAGACACATTACCTTTATGCCATATTTTGTCGGTTTCTTTGGCATGTACACAGCGAAGCTACAACACCGCTGAACAGTACCAGCATCTCATTCACAGTCACTGCAGTTCCTAAGGTAGTACAGTGTTGACTGTTTTCAATAAGCAGACTAAAAATCTTAGAAATTGCTGCAGTAGGATCTTCTTTCTTTCCGCCCTATCTTATAGGTTATGAAACCTAAGAGCAGCCAGCAGGAACAACGTAATACTTTTTTTCACAGTACATCGAAAAATGTGATGTCATGTTCCATCAGTTGCAAAGATAGACTAGGGACACGTTTCCTGATTTGGAGATCGCTGTATACACAAGAAGACCAATGAATGCTTTTAGTTCGGTCATGTCGAGGTCATGAAGATAAGTCAGTCTCGCATGGTTCTCATAATTTGTTTTTGATATTTTTACATTTGTCCATGTGATTATCTCTAACATAATATTTTCAGGAAATAGAAGTTTCCATATGGATTCTGTTTCTGGATTTTCTCCCCAACTTCTAGGCAGTGGTCGAAGCCCAGAGACTTTAACGATTGTGTTATGATGCCTTTTCCTTACATTCAATTGAGGTTGTACCTTGCTCCACTTGAAACACTTATTTTTTCCGTAAAAATATGTGTAAGAGTCATCATTCCTACTATAACTCACAGTGTTTCATAATCGTTGTCATTATCGCTACCATCATTATGCTTATATTCCATCTCTGGCATGTTATCTAAATCTTGCTCGGTATCTGAGCTATGACTGCTTTGAATTTCGTAAGATTCTTCCACTTCACTATTATTGCCTAGATTCTCAGCAAGCAAAGCCTGAAGATAAACCTCAAAATTAGGATCATTTCCCGTCAGAATGCTCTATGAAGGCGGTCTTTCTGCCGTTATCTCTGTAATGAGTAAACCTGGAGCTACACTTACTTATTAAACGAAACGATATTTTAAGCAAAAAAAAAACATTGATTTAAATACACAGAAAAAAAGGACCTGAGAAAAGTTTCGTGGCTGCTTTGCCACGGTCCCACAGAATATTCCACACAACAACGAGGGAGCTAACACTGGTAGAAACACAAGCTCTTCACTTCACAGCCTCCACACTTAAAATGAAAAGCAGGTAGTGGGTAGAGGTTGTAGCTCGAATACTTCAGCAAAGGGAAGCGATAAGAGAATGGTGCCGGTCTACGAGACCACTGCATGTCAGTTAAGGGTTAAGAGCATAGAAACAGACGTAATAAAATATTTTCTACAGTGCGTTAAATATATATGAAATAAGTACAAATTTAATAAAATACAGAAAGATTTTATTGACTGCAACAAACGATTAGTTGCTGGCGTGCGAGACTAAACGATTGGATCCCGTCGAAGGTCATCACTGTATACACACACAGAAGCAAACATATTGGCATATTTTACAGAAGAGTAATTCATGAATTACAAATTTCATAATATTAAAAAAAATGTTATCACTTGTGAACCAGCAGAATTAACCTACAGAGGACAATTTATACACACAGACATATGACTAAGTGTCGGCCTTGTATTTTTCTAAATTGGGTAAGTAGTTGCTGCAGGTAACAACACGAAAGAGACTCAGAATATAATCAACACTCCTTTCTTGGTACACCTTAATGGACACACAAGGGTTCCAAAACGAACCTCTAAAAATATATATTTATTGGAAAGAATGTATAGAGCAAAGTATTAAAGTTAATAAACCACTTGCAGAAATTATTCCACGACGTGCACAGAGTAAAAAATATGAGCTGGTACAAATTTCTTAATATGAGCGACAAGGTGTGAAAGTGGCATTTACAAACATTTTTTAATATATAGAGATCACCAAAAGATAATAATCCTTCGAAAACCTATCAACCAATCTAAAATGCGAGGCAGAACAACAAACAAATAACATCTGTGATAAAAATATAGGTACCAATGTTTGGTACATTATATTATAATTCACGACTTACGGTATACAATGTTATCATTATATGAAATAAACTAAATAAGCTTATTGGACAGTTCAATGCAAATACAAAATACCGAGTGAAGATGACATTGAAAAATGCAAATGACTGTATGTGAACCAAAAGGGTCCGAACAAAGAATATGAGGCCACATAACAATTATAATCAGATCGAAATATAAACTGTACAGAAATTACTAACAGTATACTGTTAAAAGGTGCCCACAGAACTGTCCAACCACTACCCGCACGTTGGCACAGTTTGTGGGTGCTCCGTCAGATGTCTTGTGATAACTGATCACTAGTTTCCCGCTATTTCTCACTTATTTCGTTAAGTGTATCAGTGACGTCTTCTCCACACTCGTCACTGAACCAACGCCTATTCTAACGTCGGGATGTTACTTTCCGAATAGTCTTTGCAGTGATTAATCTTTCTGTGAGTGTGGAGCCTAATTTACTTTCAATGTCTGGGAGAACACACAAAGAAAAACCATTCACGCATCACTAACAGGCATATTAAGAGTAAAACACCAATCTTCACCATAGGCAGTAACCACACATCTACAGCAAGATTACCAGAGAGAGTGTGTCACCATTCCATCAACAGCCAGGGGTTCTCAAAAAGCACATACAGTTTTTTAATTCGGAACTTGAACAAATAAAGGGAAATTATGTAGGCAAACAAGTCTTCGTTCGGTGTGAAAAACCACATGAAAGGAGCCGAATAAAAAAGTTTAGGTGCTCATTGGTGAAATAGAAGCACATGCAACTCGCATGTCGCATATTGAACATATGAAAGACTTAAATGCCGTACCAACATTCACTGTATAGGGTCATTTCCTCTATTTTGATTTAGTACAAAGGTTGAGGAAACATTCAGTAATTCAAGTTTAAAGGAAAAACGAGTGCGGTGAGCTCAAGATCACAGCTGGTGGTCATGAGGAAGCAGTTTTTTTTTCTTTCACAAATATTCACGAGATCCTGTTAAAGCTGGAAATGAACGTGTTGTTGAATTAGCTTAGAAGACGTATAACTCTGAAATACACTGGACAAACCCTGCAGCACCACGTAAGTAGCCATTGAACAAATAATTACGGCTCTAACATGACAAAACATTAACTAAATTATGCAGTTGGAAAGTGGCATTGCTCGAAGCAATGAAACTCACAATGAATTTATTCTGTAGATCAATGTAGGTAATCATGAACATACTGACCTACTACTTACGGTGGCGATCGTTCGCATCAGAACACAGCACACTCGTGGAGAATTCATAATCTACACTTTCGTAATACTATAAAAAGAAAGGAAGAATTTATTCTGGTTCCTTTCTTTTTAAATTCTCTCGAACTCCACAACTGCCACAAAATTGTTTAGCATTACGGTTACTGAAAAACGAGTCATCCTGATACCTATATCCAGAAACTACGCTCATCGCTCTCGGAAACACATCCGCCAATACTCACCGCTGAGCCAGAGTGGGGCCACACAGAGCTGCGACAGAATGCTTAGAGATGAGAAGGTGATGTGAGTGAACTAAGATGCACCTTGCGGATCCTGTCCAATGTAACAGTCCTAACACAAAAGCTTCCTTGCGTACCCAAAGGATATAGGCCAACGTCAATGCTTTCTTCCATAACCACCTCAAGCTGGCAGAAGTACCACGTCATGCCACAAGTTGCAGTTACTTGCAAAATATTCTAACTAAACCCAATCAAACAATCATGTATTCTTGCTTTCTGACGTAGGAAGAGTACAGACACAAAAATATATACGTGCTAGATGAACATAAAAGCTCTTCCCTCATCCAGAGACATATTACAATTATATACAGGTAACTCGTGGCATATGAAACCGCAGGTAATGTCCACAGTGAGGGCCATTTAATACAAGAGGTTTCTAATAGACCTAATTCAGATAGAATTTGGCAGATATTGAGTACATGAAGAGTGGTCTTATGACGGCTGCATACTCAACCTACTAGTATAGTTTAACGAGCAACACATTGGCACGATGAACACTGAGTAACAAGTACACATTCGGAATTCGTGCTACAATTTAACGAGCGTTGATAAGCTATACTGGCCAGGACAATCAAACAGTTGGGATTGGAGTCAAGTTGCTGCACTTCTGTAGGATAAAAGAATGGACTTGCTTTCCAGGAAACTGAAATACAGTTGCTTAAAACAAGAACTGAAGGAACACTGTGTACATACGCTGACGAGCAAGAACAGCATGATCACTGCCCAATGCGAGATTAAATACTGGCTGTTGACGTTCCGGGCACATGACGTGAGACAGTAAATATATAGGTGGAGCAGCAGAGACAAATGTGATCCCTCACGTATGTGCCAAGGTTGTTACGAGTGCGCTGAAGAAGTATCGCTGGGTAGCCCTTACCCAGCCTCCAAGCAATCCTACTCTCTCCCGACGTGATTTTCGCATGTTTGCTGACTAATGTAAGACATGCGTGGTCGTCTATTTGCATCGGACGAAGATGTGTGCCCCTGGGTACAATCACAGTTCTATAGGCAAACGCAAACATTTTCCTATGAGGGCCTTGAACGTTTTGTCTCACAGTGGAATAGATGTATTAAAGGTTATGGCGATTGCATTTGAAACAACAAACTGTTTACTTATTTTTTTCCATGTGTCTCATTTTCATTTGACTACCTGTTATAGTTGGGTACGGTAACCTTTTAAAAACAACACACAGGCTGGCCGAATGAACAGCCCTCGTCACCAAGCGCGAGGTTCATTTTGCCCCATCCCAGAAGTGACGCATTAACACTCGAGGCTATCTGGGAGTGCCTCTGTTTGACGAAATATTATTGTCTTATTTTAGAAGATTTTCTTTTATCGGTATAGCTATTGTGAGAAGTATGTGACTAACCATACGTACGATGACTTTGTGTGCATCGCAGATAGAGGCTAGTACAATGCTCTGTTTGACATTATTTAACACTAGCTTAGTATCGAGAATTAGGTATGTATGAATTTATTCCAGTTCTGTTAGTGCATCTCCTTCTTCCACCTTTCTCTGTCCACCGCCTCTACACAACACGCCCTGTCCAGCTCCACCTCCCGCCTCTCTTCGTCCATTTCTCTTCCCCTCTTTCCCTCTCTGTCCATTTCCAACTCCCCCCTCTCTCTGTCCGTCTCCTCCTCTTTCTGTCTCTGAACATCTCCTTTCCTCGCTCTCTACGTCCACTCCCGCCTCCCTCTCTGTCCACCCCCCCCTCCTTCCAGCTACTTGTCCCCTTGTCAACTTCCTCTACCATCCACGCTCTCTCCATCTCCTCCTGTCACTCTGTCTATCAGTCTGCTAATCCCACCTCTCTCTGTCGTTGTGTTCGTCCTCCCTCTGTCTGTTCATTTGCTTCTCTTCTCCCTGTTCATCAGGTCCTTGCCCCTCTGTCGACCACCTCGTACCTCTGTCCATCTCTTCCTCTCTACTCTGGGCCCCCCGACCTCCTCGTCACTCTCTCTTAGTCTGTCTCCTCCTCCCTCTCTCTCTGCCCATCTGCTCGTTCCCTCTGTCTCTGTCCATCTCTGTCTCGCCCTCTATCCATCTGCTCATCTTTCCACACTCTGTTCATCTCTTCCTTCCTCCTCTCTCCTGCAATTTTCTCCTCGCTCCTCTTTGTCCATCTCTTCATATTCCCTCTCTCTATTTACCCCTCTCGGTCAATCTCCTTCTTTCCCGTATCTGTATCCAGCGCTCCCTTCCTCATTCCCTCTCCACGTAATCATCCAAACGGAATAGTAGATTGCTGTTTCTTACCGCCTCAGTATTTCTATCCAGACAGTAAGTAATATGTGTACCACGACTGGCTGGAATTGGTCCACTGGTTTATAGCGCGAATTTGAGCCATAGATTTGTCTCCATGTTGCATACGCACATGTCACAAATATTTCACATACATTTAACCTGTCTGTACAAGTATTACCACTGTATATGTAGCGTACCGTAGGTGCAACCACAACGGAGGGGTACCTGTTGAGAGGCCAGACATACGTGTGGTTCCTGAAGACGGGCAGCAGCTTTTTCAGTAGTTGCAGGGGCTACAGACTCAATGATTGACTGATCTGTCCTTGCAACATTAACCAAAACGGCCTTGCTGTGCTGGTACTGCGAATGGCTGAAAGCAAGGGGAAACTACAGCCGTAATATTCCCCGAGGGCATGTAGCTTTACTGTATGATTAAATGCTGATGGGGTCCTCTTGGGTAAAATATTCCGGAGGTAAAATAGTCCCCCATTCGGATCTCCGGGCGGGGACTACTCAGGAGGACGTCCTTAGCAGGAGAAAGAAAACTGGCGTTCTACGTATCGGAGCGTGGAATGTGAGATCCCTTAAACGGGCAGGAAGGTGAGAAAATTTAAAAATGGAAATGGATAGGTTAAAGTCAGATATAGCGGGAATTAGTGAAGTTCGGTGGCAGGAGGAACACGACTTCTGGTTAGGTGAATACAGGGCGATAAATAAAAAATCAAATATGTGTACTGCATGAGTAGGTTTAATAATGAATAAAAAAGTAGGAGCGCGGGTAAGCTACTATAAACAGCATAGTGAATGCATTATTGTGGCCAAGATAGACACGAAGCCCACACCAACCACAGTAGTACAAGTTCATATGCCAATTAGCTCCGCAGATGACGAATAGATTGATGAAATCTATGATGAGATAAAAGAAAATATTCAGGTAGTGAAGGGAGACGAAAATTTAATAGTCATGGGTGACTGGAATTCGAGAGTAGGAAAAGGAAGAGAAGGAAACATAGTAGGTGAATATGGATTGGGGGTAAGAAATGAAAGAGGAAGCAGCCTGGTAGAATTTTGCAAAGAGCATAACTTAATCATAGCTAACACTTGTTTCAAGAATCATGAAAGAAGGTTGTGTACATGGAAGAAACCTTGAGACACTGGAAGGTTTCAGATAGATTATATAATGGTGAGACAGAGATTTAGGAACCAGGTTTTAAATAGTAAGGCATTTCCAGGGGCAGATTTGGACTCTGACCACAATCTATTGGTTATGAACTGTAGATTAAAACTGAAGAAACTGCAAAAAGGTAGGAATTTAAGGAGATGGGACCTGGATAATCTGAAAGAACCAGAGGTTGTAGAGAGTTTCAGACAGAGTATTAGGGAACGACTGAGAAGAACTGGGGAAAGAAATACAGTAGAAGAAGAATGGGTAGCTTTGAAAGATGAAATAGTGAAGGTAGCAGAAGATCAAGTAGGTGAAAAGACGATAGCTAGTAGAAATCCTTGGGTAACAGAAGATGCATTGAATTTAATTGATGAAAGGAGAAAATATAAAAACGCAGTAAATGAAGCAGGCAAAAGCGAATACAAACGTTTCAAAAATGAGATCGACAGGAAGTGCAAAATGGCTAAGCAAGGATGGCTAGAGGACAAATGTAAGGATGTAGAGGCTTATCTCACTAGGGGTAAGATAGATACTGCCTACAGGAAAATTAAAGAGACCTTTGAGAAAAGAGAACCACTTGCATGAATATCAAGAGCTCAGATGGAAACCCAGTTCTAAGCAAAGATGGGAAAGCAGAAAGATGGAAGGAGTATATAGAGGGTCTGTACAAGGGCGATGTACTTGAGGACAATATTATGGAAATGGAGGAGGATTAGTTTACTCAAATTATGAGAATAAATTTGTGCTGTCAAGCAGTATAAGGACTCATGTTCCCGACTGTTCTTTAAACCAGGAAGTAGATAGTGCGGAACTTCCAGTCTCCTGTGCCTCATGACAGTTGACTTAAATAGGAAATAATTTCTCTACAATGCATAAAGTGATGTTGAGTCTCATATATGGCGTAACATATTTCCAACGTTATTTGTACTGGAAAAAATTGAAGTTCATAACAGCGTTGAGATGGCCGTTAGAAACACAAGATCCGCTGAGTTAAATAAAGCGCTGGGCGCTAGAATTTATTTAATTTGGTTGCGAGGTGGTTCATCGTCTTGGAAGCTAACGCAGAAATGCCAAGGAATTGAGTAGGAAATAATGTACAACGCAACGAGCAGGTTATGCCACCACAGAGTGACAGAAAGCACAAGCTGCTTATGAAGTGTGCAAAATATTTGCGACAAAGCCAGAATTAGTTATGTATGTCACATTGTAATGTAAAGAAATCAATGTCGGTCTTTTATATTTTGGTACCAGCTCTTGTGAAATGAATCATTAAAGGGGGTGCATGATCATACACTAGAAGGTCATAGAACAACACAACAATGAGCAGTCGATTAATACCGGTGACGAACATGAGAGGTATAGTGTTGTGTAAAGAACAATACACCATGTACACAACTAAGCGAATTAAGTCATTCACGAATTCCACTACAGAGATTATTGGAGGCCAGTAAATAGGTTGAGGTGACCAGTTTTGACATTTTAGGTCCGTCTGGGCAGACGCTAGTAGATAATCTCTGCATGTTGGTTAATGGTAAAGGATATGATAGCTATTCCGAAGCAACAAGCTGACACAATGGGTGTAAGGCATGCTTAAAAATTGGTTATTAAAGTTTGTTCTCGAATCTGCAGCTTTGTGCAGCTGTAGTGCTTCAGCATCCCGTAAGACAGTGTTCTCCCGTTGGTTTTTGGTTTGTGGGGCGCTCAACTGTCTCCCGTTGGTGGTTGACTAGATTACTAAATACTGTAGTACAAAAATGCGTTTCTACGGCTGGCTAAATGACGGGAATCTAGCTCCTATCGTAACATACATGGTTTGCCATGTAAATGAGGAGCATAGTTTCAAATAGTATTAAGCGCTCAGGTCATAATTTTACAGAAACAGAAAAAAAAGTTTTGCTTCGTAACCAAATCAAATACGTCAAATTTCGCGACGACAGGACGTAGGTACACTCCTGGAAATTGAAATAAGAACACCGTGAATTCATTGTCCCAGGAAGGGGAAACTTTATTGACACATTCCTGGGGTCAGATACATCACATGATCACACTGACAGAACCACAGGTACATAGACACAGGCAACAGAGCATGCACAATGTCGGCACTAGTACAGTGTATATCCACCTTTTCGCAGCAATGCAGGCTGCTATTCTCCCATGGAGACGATCGTAGAGATGCTGGATGTAGTCCTGTGGAACGGCTTGCCATGCCATTTCCACCTGGCGCCTCAGTTGGACCAGCGTTCGTGCTGGACGTGCAGACCGCGTGAGACGACGCTTCATCCAGTCCCAAACATGCTCAATGGGGGACAGATCCGGAGATCTTGCTGGCCAGGGTAGTTGACTTACACCTTCTAGAGCACGTTGGGTGGCACGGGATACATGCGGACGTGCATTGTCCTGTTGGAACAGCAAGTTCCCTTGCCGGTCTAGGAATGGTAGAACGATGGGTTCGATGACGGTTTGGATGTACCGTGCACTATTCAGTGTCCCCTCGACGATCACCAGTGGTGTACGGTCAGTGTAGGAGATCGCTCCCCACACCATGATGCCGGGTGTTGGCCCTGTGTGCCTCGGTCGTATGCAGTCCTGATTGTGGCGCTCACCTGCACGGCGCCAAACACGCATACGACCATCATTGGCACCAAGGCAGAAGCGACTCTCATCGCTGAAGACGACACGTCTCCATTCGTCCCTCCATTCACGCCTGCCGCGACACCACTGGAGGCGGGCTGCACGATGTTGGGGCGTGAGCGGAAGACGGCCTAACGGTGTGCGGGACCGTAGCCCAGCTTCATGGAGACGGTTGCGAATGGTCCTCGCCGATACCCCAGGAGCAACAGTGTCCCTAATTTGCTGGGAAGTGGCGGTGCGGTCCCCTACGGCACTGCGTAGGATCCTACGGTCTTGGTGTGCATCCGTGCGTCGCTGCGGTCCGGTCCCAGGTCGACGGGCACGTGCACCTTCCACCGACCACTGGCGACAATATCGATGTACTGTGGAGACCTCACGCCCCACGTGTTGAGCAATTCGGCGGTACGTCCACCCGGCCTCCCGCATGCCCACTATACGCCCTCGCTCAAAGTCTGTCAACTGCACATACGGTTCACGTCCACGTTGTCGCGGCATGCTACCAGTGTTAAAGACTGCGATGGAGCTCCGTATGCCACGGCAAACTGGCTGACACTGACGGCGGCGGTGCACAAATGCTGCGCAGCTAGCGCCATTCGACGGCCAACACCGCGGTTCCTGGTGTGTCCGCTGTGCCGTGCGTGTGATCATTGCTTGTACAGCCCTCTCGCAGTGTCCGGAGCAAGTATGGTGGGTCTGACACACCGGTGTCAATGTGTTCTTTTTTCCATTTCCAGGAGTGTACATCGTTCGAGGGATATGCACCAGTACGTCTTGAGGGAAGGCCATGCAGCTGTGACCCGTGAGACGAGGCCGTAAAATACACGGGCCAGTCAGACAGTCATAGATAATACCAGCGCACGCACTAATCCCGCAACGGTGTTGAAATCCATGGGGATGTATGGCACGAGGCGTTTCCTCAATCCATATGTGGCTACTACGACGGTTTAGCAGACCTTCGTTTGTGAACTGTGTGTCATCTGTGAAAAGAATAACTCGTGTAAATTCTGGAACTTCGACACAACGGTGTAGGAACCATGCATAGTAATCGACCTGTGGCGCAGAATCAGCTGGAGCCACAGCCTGCACCCTCTGGAAGTAGTATCGGTGAAGCAGCTGTTAGTGGAAAACTCGCCATACGCTGCTCTGCGATACAGTGGTGGACGAGCACGACCTGGAAGTCGTTCCACTGTACTGAACCGTCTTTCGAGACCATTCAGTGGCAACTGATATACATGCGCTTCACTTCATTGGGTTTTTCTCTGATGACATATGAGTAGCTACAGTTTGCGTTTCTGTTTCGGTACGACATCATACTGTGACATTGGCATGACTGGCAAAGTTTTAATTACAGGCTAAGACTCGTATTGCGTTCAGACGCGTATAGGGAAGAGATAATTGTGCCTCGAGTTAGTACTCTTTAAGCGACGTTGAATTTACACCCTTAAAGAGTGATCTGTGTGCCGTTAAGTCTAACAATTATTAAATCTGATGTTCGTAGCAAATAAAGGAGCTAGTTATGTTAAAACATCTCAAAGCCGCTATTTTTGATGTTCGGTGGACACTGCTGACCACATCAATTATGTCAGAAGTAAACTTGAAAACGGGGTCACTTGTCGCATGAAGGTTTTCGAGTGCGTCTGTATGTGACGCATTAGACGTCGTGTTTAGTCAAATGTCCTCCGCACTATGGTGCTATCACTGTTCGATCTTATTGGTCTACCTAAATCTGCATGCCTACAATAATCAGTCTGGCACAGGGAAGTGGCATTTTTGAAATAATGTTGAAAATAGTTAATAAAGCTAAGACGCTGTAAACTTAACGGCGATACCTAAATCACTTTTCCTCAACAATTATTATACCGACCCGCAAAATTATCGCATTGCCTGACATGTACGAGCACGTAGTGGCGACACAACAAATGATGGGGCAGGGAGGCCACCAGTGGGGAGGGCTGTTGGGCGAGGAGGAACAGGGAATGGTGGAAGCCGGACGCCGCTAGACTAAACAGTTGGCTTCTCACAGTTTATTAACAGTACCAATAGCGTTAAATTATATTTACGTTCTACGTTAGGAATGCCATGTCGCCCACACTTCTCAAAAAATAAAGGTAGAAGAGGAGCCACATCATACAATGTTGAATGGGAATTGCTTTACTTTCAGTATTTCAAGTCTATGGAAGGTGCTTAGCCGCAGAAAAACTACAAAATGTCCTGTTTCATTCCCTACTACAGTCGTATATTGTACGAGGGCTTAGTAATCTAGGGTTAATACACCATCTCACTGTTTTGAGCTGAAAAAAATTCACTGGACCGTCATTTCGCTACCTGTCGTAGAGATGAACTTGTCTCCTAACGAACGAGATTGAACGCTGGCTGAACTTTAGGCGGCTATTATAAGAAAACTTAGTTAATGATTGAATACGTTTAAATAACTGAAACATTTAATCGTGAGGTCTGAAAAAGACTCAAAGAGTTTGCGCATTGAAGATTGATTATGATTTATTTGTCAGACCATTCTCGCTTTTGGCTGCTGATGTACCTCGTTATTATCTCCAACCTGAGCTGATAGATGAACGGTGTAGCACCCGCCTGAATGACCTGTTTGTCCAATTACAAGAGCAGCATCCTTATCTGCAGACAAGCCACCAAAGGTACTTCATTTTTGTTTCAATGTATGGGTGTGAATGGTTTTTCTTCTGTTATCCAACTGTCATAGTCCTGACAAAGTTCAGGTTTAACAGATTTTAACCCTACAGCGCTAAAGGGGGAAAACGTTTCGTTATTGCTAAACCATCGTAAATCATACTACTCCAAATTTTATTCAAAAACGTCATAATCTGTACGTTATGCAATGGTTAACTACAATTATTACATCTCCAGTGCTATGTTACATACAAAATAAGAACAAAATTCCTTGTTTTGCACCCTATTATGAAAATTTTATTGCGCAAATTGTTATGGAGAAAGATGTCACGATATATGCTATGCACTAGGTACAAATTATTAGCCGGCCGTTGTGGCCGAGCGGTTCTAGGCGCTTCAGTCCAGAACCACAGTGTTGCTACGGTCGCAGGTTCGAATCCTGCCTTTGGGCATGGATATGTGTGATGCCCTTGGGTTAGTTAGGTTTAAGTAGTTCTAAGTCTAGGGGACTGATGACCTGAGATGTTATGTCCCATAGTGCTCAGAGCCATTTGAACCATTTGAACAAATTATTATCATGATTATGACTCCAAGAATACTTTATACACAAAATAAGTATAGAGCCTTCTGCGTTCTTTCATGCTCACCTAGGGATTCTTCACCGTTTGCTCAATTTCTGCTTCAACATCTGGCTGTACATTACTGTCATCTATACACGCAACATTACCTTCTTCAAGAAAATATTATCCTTCACTAAATTCTCCATTGTCTGTTTCTTCATCAGCTTCTTGAAGCAAATCGCCCAATATATTAGTGTCAATATTAATACTCGTAACCATCCACATCGTCCTAATTTCGGTAGCAAGATAAGCACTAAAGAGGGCCAATGTGATATAAGTTAACACTGTTCCAACTGCCACTGCTTGATAGTTCACGTACCGTGCACACTGAGATAAATTCTAAGTGGTAAATCAAGTATACCGACTTATAGCAAAGCACACCATTACTAAACATTAGTAATATTTACGACCAGGACTCCAGTGCCAGCAAGCGCTTGGAGGCAGGCTATAAATAATACAGCCATTGTTAACACCTATGCTTTCTAAAAAGGTCCTCAAGATCACGTGCCGCCAATGTGTTATGAATCGTGGGAACCTCGAAGAGAAACCAACTGCAGTCGTAAACTTTACTAGGATTTAATAACCTAGGGTTAAGATGCGTAATTCCGTGGGTTAGACTGTATTAAGAACCATAGTTACAGATATGTTACGTATTGTAGAATCTAAATGTCTATAAATTTATAAAAATCACAATTTAGAGTTGGATGCTGCAATTTAAGGCTTTATGTGGCACTACTCACTGTATTAGCACTTTCTAATGTACTTACTGAACTCAGCAGCAAAATTATTGCTTTTGTAGAAAAATTATACCTTTTTTTTTTGGAAATTTGCGGTAAGGTTTTGCGGGACCAAACTCCTGCGATCATCGGTCCCTAATCTTACACACTACTGAATGTAACTTAAACTAACCTACGCTAAGGACAACACACACACTCATAACCGAGGGAGGACTTGAACCTCCGACGGGGGGAGCCGCGCAAACCGTGACAGTGCACCCAAGACCGCTCGGGTACCCCACTCGGCTAGAAAAATGAAAAGTTGAGAATAAACACTAGTGATAATATCTTGCTTATGAAATTAGAGAATGTTTCAAAAGTAAAGATAAGATTTTAGTCGTTTATAACAGGGAACACAGTGCGCATGTCACTAGTGATAATATCTTGCTTATGAAATTAGAGAGTGTTTCAAAAGTAAAGATAAGATTTTAGTCGTTTATAACAGGGAACACAATGCGCATGTCACTGGATATAGGACGGTTCACAGTTTTATGATCGCATAGACGCTATGCTACACACTTGACGTGAGCATCATGCCTTGCTCGATAAATATGAATACGGTAGTCCTCTCATTCCAAACATGAATCCACAGGTCCCTCTTTATTAAATCGACAGCTTCAACAATACCATTTCTCTTCTCTTGAAGACTAACTGCCATAGTTGTGATACAGGCTCAGTCCCTCATGTAGCCCCACAGAAAAAATTGCAAGGTGTGGGGTCTAGTGAACTGGGAAGCGAAAAGCAGTAAACAAAATCTTGTCCATCTCTTCCAATCCAACGTTTCGGTATGGCTTTGTTAAGATAACGCTCACCTCAACGTGAAAGTGAGGTGGGCGCCGTCATGCATTAATATGATATCACTGGAATCTTCTTGAAATTGGGGAAAGGGTGTCTTTCATGCTCGACAACGAAGGCAGGATTTTGTAATTACCATATTCTTACATTATGATGGTTTACTTTATCTCATAGATGAACGTCGATTCGTAATCAAAGCCCAGTCGTTCGGAATAACGTATGCCTTGCCATATCCCGGAAAACGGAAATGCAAAAGTCATGTCTTCTGTTATGGTCACCGGGCGCAGTTGCTCCAGTAGCTGCAGCTTTTAAGGCTGCATATCCAGGCGTCGTTTCAGCACGCACCACACCAATTTTTGAGGATGTTGACGTTCCTGGCCTGTCCGACATGTGGACTTCCGAGTGTTCCGTGTGAACGCATCTCGGATACGCTGCACATTTTCATCAGATATGCGTGGCCGGCCAGTGACCTTCTCTTTGCGTATGCAATCAACTTCCAAGAATTTTTAATGGCAGTCACAGCTCTATTTGTGCGGAGGCAGCTTCTAGGTAAATCGACGACGGAATGTATGTAGCACTTGAACAGTGCATTGACTTCTCGCAAATTCCAACGTACAAAATGATTTCTCCTGTGGTGTAACCGTCAAGTTGATACAATCGAACAACAGAGCTACGAGTGGGGTAGCGCATCTGTTAGCATACTGGACTCGAATTCGGGAGGACGACGGTTCAAACGAGCATCCAGTATTCTGATTTACGTTTTCCGTGATTTTCCTAAATCGCTGAAAGCAAATGCCGAGGTGAGTCCTTCGAAAGGGCTCTGTCAGTTTCCTTCTCCATTCAACCCTAATGCAAGCTTGTGCTGCGTCTCTACTAACCTCGTTGTCGACGGGCCATTAAACACTAATGCCCTCCTTCTCCGCCATTAACAGTGCACCTATGTCATAACTTCAAACCATCTCCTGTCGACTGGTATGCACAATGTGTTTCTGTCCTTTATACGAGGACTGGAACTTAAATAGTGGCCACTATTTATTCACAACCGATTCAAAAGAGTTACATGTCTACACCTGTTACTGTCCTTCAAAGTAGTCACCAGCGTTGTGTAGAACCCGTTGCCAGCGATGTGGAAGGCGTAGTATACCGTTAGCACAGCCTGTTCCGTTGATGGTGCGAATGGAGCGGTCTAAAGTTTTGGTGATTCTCGTGTACGACTGTGATGGTATTATCCTAACTCATTACGTTCCTCCACGGCCGACCGTCAGTGCACAGAATTACTGTTCGTCTTTGGAGTATCACCAGCGACAAGCTCTGCGAAAGAAGCGGCGACATTTTCTGCGCAACCGACCCATCATTTTACACGACAATGCGCGGGCGCATATAGCGCAAACTGTCGCTGCTCTGTTTGGCCGATGGAACTGGGAAGTACATTACCATCACCATACTCCGCGGACTTAAGTCCTTGTGACTTTGATTTGATTCCGAAGATGATGGAACTACTTCGTGGCATTCGCTTCAGAACTGTTCCAGAGATTCGACAGGCAGTAGACCGCTCCATTCGCATCATCAACAAAACAGGCTCTGCTCATGGTATACTACGCCTTCTACATTGCTGACAACGAGTTCTACACAACGCTAGTTACTACTTTGAAGGGCAGTAACAGGTTCAAACATGTAACTCTTTTGTATCGGTTGTGAATAAATAGTTGCCACTATTTAAGTTACAACCCTCATAGTTTGGTTCAAATGGCTCTGAGCACTATGGTACTTAACAGCTATGGTCATCAGTCCACTAGAACTTAGAACTACTTAAACCTAACTAACCTAAGGACACCACACAACACCCAGTCATCAAGAGGCAGAGAAAATCCCTGACCACGCAACCCTCATAGTTTGTTGTAGTAAACAACTAAAATCTATTTTTTCTTATTGAATCACCCGTTACGCTGCGTTATTCGCTTCTTAGAAGTAGTTGCAATCTGTTGCAAATGGTCTCCTGTGGTGTCGTTCGCTATCGACACCACGTTAGGCAATTTACGTCTACAGTTTGGCAGGAATACGCCACACCGACGTCAGCCAGTCTAATTGCGAAGTTCACTTAGAGCCTTTGAGCGCTAGTAGTTTGCATCTCTGTTGTTGTGATTGTGTATGACGAACTTGCCTGTGTAACGGACTAGTGTGGAATACCTCTTGGACTGGCAGAAGGAAGTTAAATAAACGACGTTACATATCCATCACGTTTGCTTCTGAATATTTTTCTCTTTGTTTCAACATCCACCATTTCCTCCGCATCCACACCTGGATCCACCGAACAACAGGTGACGAGACTGTATTCGCGGGTGTTCCGAACTCTGGCCGGCGCTTGCCTCTACTTTATTTTTAATTTCGCTTGTCAATGCCTGATCCATTTTTTTCAGTGTCTATACCTTTTCGCTGAAATTTTTGTGCGTTTTCATCATGGTTAGACCTTCGGAAGACGTGTCAGTAATACACACTGTTCAGTTTCAGGCACGGAATTTGTGGACTTTGATGGAAATGACAAGACAACTCATGGCGCACGCTAATAAGCAGCTGCCGATTACGCCTGCCGCAGCACAGCCACCACCAGATGTGCCTGTTTCCGTACCACTACTCCGAACTTTTAACTCAACACACAGGGAATGGTTCGAGTGCCGATCACAGCTCGACGAGCACATCACGGTGCATCACATCGAAGGCAGGGTCGGCCAATCTTGTTTTCTTACAACAGTCGGCGTCTCACTGTACAGGTTTGCCTACAAACGTTTCCCCACCACCTACCCCGAAAATGTTTTCCATGAAGAATTTATTGCTGCGATTGACAAATAGTTCGCTAACCAGGTTAATGTAATAGCTGCGCATTACAAATTCTTTCGTTTGCTTAGGCAACCTAATCAGACTTATCAATATTGGGTAAGAGTCTTACAAGTGCTTATACACGACTGATAATTTCAGTGGGAGTGTGAGCATTATTACACTAATGCTACGATTACTGACGCCATTACTCAAAATGTACCATATCCTCGCATACGACAACAACAGATTCTTAAGTATCCTGATCTTAGTTTCCAACAGGTTTTCAATTTAGAGGAGCGTCAGCATTTGTATGACAGCGCAGCGGTTGACATTGATTCCGCTGCTGTTTATGCCATACAGAGCAGTAGTAAACAAGTTGTGCCCACTCTCCGCCAGCGCAGCGACGTAAACATATTAAGTATGCTAGGTAGCAGACTGGCGGTGATAAATCTTGCCCTCGATGTTTCACAGTTCACAAGCGCCAGGCGTGCCCCAGTCGTGACGCTATGTATTATCATTATGGCAAGCACGGTCACTTTCAAGCTGTCTGTTTGCAAAAACTCATCACGCACTCTGAACGTTCTCATAGATCTCAGTCAATTAAGGTCAATGCAAATTTTTCAAAGCCAAGTAGTGTCTCTAGTGCCAGACCGTGCAAATCTAGTGCAACAGTGAAGAAGTCACACACTTCTTCCATCCAGCGTCATGCTGATACTTTTTTTTGTCATTCTGCAGATTGCCAATTGCCATACACGCATGCAGTTGGACACTGGTGCCTCAGTGAGTTTCTTGAGCAGAACACTTAGGAACTCTCGGGAAAACCTTAGCTTCTTACATTAGTCACAGAAAACGCTTTCGGTTTATGGTGGAAGTGTATTTAAGTTTCATTCTGTTAATTCCTTCGTGGTACTTTTTTTTTCTTTTTCTTAGAGTGTGCTCTAGGAACAGCTGAAGGCCTATGACACTCCCTTGGGGAACGCCAGATATCACTCATTTGTGTTAGTCAACGACTGTCATCTTTATGATTGGAAATCGTGAACCCTGTCACAGAACTTGACCATACTCCATAGTCATGTAGTTTGATTAGAAGTGTCTTGTGATGAACTGTGTCAAACCTGGTATACATCTGACATCCCCTGTCGTTAGCCCTGTCGTTAGCACTCATTACCCTGTGCAAATAAAGAACTAGTTTTGTTTCCTAGGAACGATATTGTCATATTCCGTGCTGACTACGTGTAAAGAGCTCGTTTTCTTCTAAGTGATTCCTTATGTTCGAACACAGTATATATTCGTAAATCTTACTGCTAATCGACATCAATAACAGGGGTCTGTATTTCAACAGATTACTCATTTCATTTCTTATATATTGGTGTGATCCGTGCAACTTTCCCGTCTTTAGGTACGGAACTTTTGTCAAGTAAGCGGTCGTGAATGATCGCTATGTATAAAGTTATTGGGTCAACACAATGTGAGAGAAACCTAAAAGATATACCATCTTCAAAGAAAGACTATCCTTTATTGATTTGAGTTGCTTCTCTACACCGAAGACATCTAGGCCTACTTTTAAGCTATTTATATTGTTCTTGATTAGAATTCTGGGAAGTTACTTCGTATTCTTTGGTGAGAGAATTTCGATAAACTGTGTTCACTAACTCCGCCTTAGTGGCACTGTCATTGGTAATTTTACCATTGGTATCGCGCAGTGAAGGTACTGATTGTGTCTTGCTGCTGGTGTATATCACATATGATCAGATTCTCTTGGAACTGTTTGCCAGATTTCGGGAGAGATTTCGTTTTGGAAGCTGCTAAATTCGTCACGCAGTGAAGTCCGTAGTAAGTCTCGAGCTTCAGTAAATTATTACCAGTCTAGGAGTTATAGAATCTGGCATGTTTTTTCTTTGCTTCTGCAGTGATGTTTTCACCTATTTGTGGAATTAATACAGTTTTTATTAATTTATTTGCTATAAGTCCCTCAACTGCGGCCGATGCTATTTCTTTGATTTGAGGCCGCATGTGGTCTACATTTATATAGCTACTTTGGAAGGAGTGAAGACCTTCCCTTAGGAAGGCGCCAAGCGAATTTTTATCCGCTGTTTTGAACAGGTCTGTATTGATTTTATTTTTGGTGCAGTTGGATATTACGGTATTCAGTCTCACTGCATCGACCTTTATGGTCACTAATCCCTGTGTCCGACACGAATGCTCTTTATTTGCTAAGGATATTTGTTGTTAAAAGGCCATATATGTTTTCGCAACCGTTCACACTTAGAGTTGTCTCCTGAACTAACTGTTCAGCATAAGTTTAGGAGAGAGCATTTAGTACGATTTCAGAGGAATTTTTATGCTTATCACCGACTTTATATATGTATAAAGGGTGACCAAAAGTTTCGTTTGAACGGATTGCTGAAGCGTATATCCAATCCAGCACGATTGAAGTGCGGGAATACAAGCAACGATATGTAGGCAAGGGGCTACTATGGCCTTCGAATGGAATCCTTTTCGTCACAGCCAACTATATTTGTACATGTGTGATAACTATCTGATATGAGGCTCACTTTTTTTTTTTTTTTTTTTTTTTTTTTACTGTTCATCAAGTAAATCCTCCGAGTCGAGGGGTCCGTAAAAGGAATCACGTATTAATTTATTCCTGTTTGTATTATATCCTCTTCCCATAATAACTCACAGAAATTATCTACTTAAATTTCGCTACAATTCAGACTACTTCTAAAAGCAACAAACACTCTATGTGACTACGTAGGCTTTCCCGGCGTAATAAGTCTTGAAAGTCTCTTCGGGTTTGCTGCCGGATCCTAAAATCAACTTTCAGGATCCGGCAGCAAACCCGAAGAGACTTTCAAAACAAACACTCCACCTCAAACGGCTTTACCTAACTTTCCTGAACGCGGTTAGCTACTCCGTAAAAATTTCATCTTAGCTTGTCTCCAGCTCCAGCTAGTTTTCGGTACCTATAACAACCTAAACTCCTGTGCTTTCTATTAGCGCTTGGAGCTCTGGTTCTTTCCCAACACACTTACGACAGTTTACAACTGCAGCACTGATTGTTCCTAGCTGTACCCTCGACCTTTGTGTGACCTGGATCCTTCGAGGCTGTAGTCCTTTCTGTACTCTCCTGGGATCGTCTAAAAAAGCCACTCAGTCGATTACAGATAACCCGTGTCTTCCCGTGTAGCCGCCTCATGCGTGTAGTGGACCCGAGACCTTTTAAGTCGAAGAAACCCACCACCGTATGGAGCAAGTCGAGGAATCTGCAGCCTACACGGTCGCAGAAACGTCTGAGCCTCTGATTCAGACATTTCGCCACCCACCCCCCCTCCCCCTCCCCCCCGCCACACTTGGCTCTATAACACTATCGTCCCTGTCGACTATGCTAAGGATGGAGAGCTCTGCTTTCATCTCACAAGCAAGACTGGCAGTCTGGAATGACTCCACTCTTTATGCACACAGACTGGACACTGGATTTATTCGTCTATTTGGCAGCCATATGACCTCCCACTCGATCATGGGTGCGAATTCTAAGTCAATGAATGCAGTAACCAGTGGGGACATGTTGTACATCTCTTGGGCCGTCACATTCAGTCTCCCACAGTGATGATGCCCTTTGACAACAGACTCAAGCTGTGTGACCATAGCCAGCAGCACCTGGAGATGTGAGCTAATGGTCCGTATCCACAGTAAAGCTGGTGGAACTATACACTATAGAGAAATTAAGACGTGGAACTGTGGCTACTAGATACACAAACAAGAAATTAATATAAGAATTTAAACAGATATGCACACAGAAACACAAACTAAGACTCTTGCTTTCAGAAGCTCTTTGACAAATGAATATATACAGGGTGTTACAAAAAGGTACGGCCAAACTTTCAGGAAACATTCCTCACACACAAATAAAGAAAAGATGTTATGTGGACATGTGTCCGGAAACGCTTAATTTCCATGTTAGAGCTCATTTTAGTTTCGTCAGTATGTACTGTACTTCCTCGATTCACCGCCAGTTGGCCCAATTGAAGGAAGGTATTGTCGACTTCGGTGCTTGTGTTGACATGCGACTCATTTCTCTACAGTACTAGCATCAAGCACATCAGAACGTAGCATCAACAGGTTAGTGTTCATCACGAACGTGGTTTTGCAGTCAGTGCATTGTTTACAAATGCGGAGTTGGCAGATACACATTTGATACATGGATTAGCACGGGGCGATAGCCGTGGCGCGGTACGTTTGTATCGAGACAGATTTCCAGAACGAAGGTGTCCCGACAGGAAGACGTTCGAAGCAATTGATCGGCGTCTTAGGGAGCACGGAACATTCCAGCCTATGACTCGCGATTGGGGAAGACCTAGAACGACGAGGACACCTGCAATGGACGAGGCAATACTTCGTGCAGTTGACGATAACCCTAATGTCAACGTCAGAGAAGTTGCTGCTGTACAAGG
Source organism: Schistocerca cancellata (assembly GCF_023864275.1). NCBI lineage: Eukaryota > Metazoa > Arthropoda > Insecta > Orthoptera > Acrididae > Schistocerca > Schistocerca cancellata. The sequence continues at coordinate 353,188,478 of NC_064629.1, read as the reverse complement.
TAACGTTTATCAGGTCACTGTATAGAGAGTGCTAAGGGAGAACCAGTTGTTTCCGTACCATGTACAGCGTGTGCAGGCACTATCAGCAGCTGATTGGCCTCCACGGGTACACTTCTGCGAATGGTTCATCCAACAATGTGTGAATCCTAATATCAGTGAAAATGTTCTCTTTCGGGATGAGGCTTCATTCCAACGTGATCAAATTGTAAATTTTCACAATCAAGAGAATCCGCATGCAGTTGTGCAATCACGTCATCAACACAGTTTTTCTGTGAGCGTTTGGACAGGCATTGTTGATGATGTCTTGATTGGGCCACATGTTCATCCACCTACGCTCAATGGAGCACGTTATCATGATTTCATACGGGATACTCTACCTATGCTGCTAGAACATATTCCTTTAAAAGTACGACACAACATGTGGTTCGTGCACGATGGAGCTCCTGCACATTTCAGTCGAAGTGATCGTACGCTTCTCAACAACAGATTCGGTGACCGATGGATTGGTAGAGGCGGACCAATTCCATGGTCTCCACGCTCTCCTGACCTCAACCCTCTTGACTTTCATTTATGGGGGCATTTGAAAGCTCTTGTCTACGCAACCACGGTACCAAATGTAGAGACTCTTCGTGCTCGTATTGTGGATGGCTGTGATACAATACGCCATTCTCCAAGGCTGCATCAGCGCATCAGGGATTCCATGCGACGGAGGGTGGATGCATGTATCCTCGCTAACGGAGGACATTTTGAACATTTCCTGTAACAAAGTGTTTGAAGTCACGCTGGTACGTTCTGTTGCTGTGTGTTTCCATTCCATGATTAATGTGATTTGAAGAGAAGTAATAAAATGAGCTCTAACATGGAAAGTAAGCGTTTCTGGACGCATGTCCAATTAACATATTTTCTTTCTTTGTGTGTGAGGAATGTTTCCTGAAAGTTTGGTCGTACCTTTTTGTAACACCCTGTATACATAGTTTTCTGTTTGTTTGTAGGTATATGGCTGCAGTCATGGTATACACGAAATCACTGCAATCTAATATGCCATCCCGCTACTGAAGGAGCCAAAAAATGGTGCAGCACATTAAGACAGTGGAATATTGTGTGGTGATTTTTTTCTGTATTTGAAAGGGGACAACGTCGCAGCTATCCACGGTGTATTAGTTTATGTCTGTGGACGCAGAACACCACCGTATAACACATCTACATCTACATGATTACTCTGCAATTCACATTTAAGTGCTTGGCAGTGGGTTCATCGAACCACAATCATACTATCTCTCTACCATTCCACTCCCGAACAGCGCGCGGGAAAAAAACACCTAAACCTTTCTGTTAGAGCTCTGATTTCCCTTATTTTATTTTGATGATTATTTCTACCTATGTAGGTTGGGCTCAACAAAGTATTTTCGCATTCGGAAGAGAAAGTTGGTGACTGAAAATTCGTAAATAGATCTCGCCGCGACGAAAAACGTCTTTGCTTTAATGACTTCCATCCCAACTCACGTATCATATCTGCCACACTCTCTCCCCTATTACGTGATAATACAAAACGAGCTGCCCTCTTTTGCACCCTTTCGATGTCCTCCGTCAATCCAACCAGGTAAGGACCCCACACCGCGCAGCAATATTCTAACAGAGGACGAACGAGTGTAGTGTAAGCTGTCTCTTTAGTGGACTTGTTGCATCTTCTAAGTGTCCTGCCAATGAAACGCAACCTTTGGCTCGCCTTCCGCACAATATGATCTATGAGGTCTTTCGAACTGAAGTTGTTGTAATTTTAACACCCAGGTACTTAGTTGAATTGACACCGTTGAGAATTGTACTATATATCGAGTAATCGAATTCCAACGCATTTCTTTTGGAACTCATGTGGATCACCTCACACTTTTCGTTATTTAGCGTCAACTGCCACTTGCCACACAATACAGCAATCTTTTATAAATCGCTTTGCAACTGATACTGGTCTTCGGATGACCTTACTAGACAGTAAATTACAGCATCTTCTGCGAACCACCTAAGAGAACGGCTCAGATTGTCACCCAGGTCATTTATATAGATCAGGAACAGCAGAGGTCCCAGGACGCTTCCCTTGGAAACACCTGCTATCACTTCAATTTTACTCGATGATTTGCCGTCTATTACTAGGAACTGCGACCTTCCTGACAGGAAATCACAAATCCAGTCGCGCAACTGAGACGATACCCCATAGGCCCGCAACTTTATTAGAAGTCGCTTGTGGGGAACGGTGTCAAAAGCTTTGCGGAAATCTAGAAATACGGAATCAACTTGAGATCCCCTGTCGATATCGGCCATTACTTCGTGCGAATAAAGAGCTAACTGCGTTGCAAAAGAGCAATGTTTTATGAAACCATGCTCGTTCCCTTCGAGATGATTCATAATGTTTGAATCCAATATATGCTCCAAAACCCTACTGCAAACCGACGTCAATGATATAGGTCTGTAGTTCGATGGATTACTCCTACTACCCTTCTTAAACACTGGTGCGACCTGCGCAATTTTCCAATCTGCAGGTACAGATCTATCGGTGAACGAGCGGTTGTATATGATTGCTAAGTATGTAGCTATTGTATCAGCGTAATCTGAAAGGAAACTAATCGGTATACAATCTGGACCTGAAGACTTGCCTGTATCAAGCGATTTGAGTTGCTTCAAAAATGGTTCAAATGGCTCTGAGCACTATGCGACTTAATTTCTGAGGTCATCAGTCGCCTAGAACTTAGAGCTAATTAAACCTAACTAACCTAAGGATATCACACACATCCATGCCCGAGGCAGGATTCGAACCTGCGACCGTAGCGGTCGCTCGGCTCCAGACTGTAACGCCTAGAGCCGCACGGCCACTCCGGCCGGCTGAGTTGCTTCGCAACCCCTAAGGTATCTTTTTCCAAGAAACTCATGCTAGCAGCTGTTCGTGTTTCAAATTCTGGAATATTCCATTCGTCTTCCCTGGTGAAGGAATTTCGGAAAACTGCGTTCAATAACTCCGCTTTAGCGGCATAGTCGTCGGTAACAGTACCATCGGCACTGCGCAGCGAAGGTATTGACTGCGTCTTGCCGTGTGTATACTTTACATACGACCAGAATTTCTTTGGAATTTCTACAAAATTTCGAGACAATGTTTCGTTGTGGAACCTATTAAAGGCATCTCGCATTGAAGTCCTAGCCAAATTTCGCGCGTCTATAAATTTTAGCCAATCTTCCGGATTTCTCGTTCTTCTGAACATCGCATGCTTTTTCCGTTGCCTCTGCAACAGCGTTCGGACCTGTTTTGTGTACCATGGGGGATCAGACGACAGAAGACAATCAAGACAACTGTGGTGTCACCGCCAGACACCACACTTGCTAGGTGGTAGCTTAAATCGGCCGCGGTCCATTAGTACATGTCGGACCCGCGTGTCGCCGCCATCAGTACTTGCAGACCTAGCGCCACCACATGGCAGGTCTAGAAAGACGGACTAGCACTCGCCCCAGTTGTACGGACGACATTGCTAGCGACTAGACGTACGAAGCCTTCCTCTCATTTGCCGAGAGACAGTTAGAATAGCCTTCAGCTAAGTCCATAGCTACGACCTAGCAAGGCGCAGTTAATCATATCTGGAGAGAGTCTTACTTGTATTCACCATAGAGATGTACCACACAAGAGAATAAAGTTAAGTATATGAGATGCTTCGTTCTTTTCTCTATAGCATTCATCAAGTATCCTGTTCCAGAACTCACGCCAGCCGGCGTGTGTGTACGCGTGCCTATCGGTAACCTCACCCTGTGTCTAGACTGTCTTGTATAGACACAACAACAACAATCGAAAAACGCAAAAATAAGTCATTCATCAGTTATCAATACTTTGAACATGTAAAAGGTCATGGCTTGCTGGTGTGCGTGAAAGATCACCTCCATTCAAAAGCCACGTCTTCCTTAGTTGGCAGTGGTAAGGGAGCAGCTGTATGAGGCCAACCGATATGTCGTCCTTAGCACCATAATCACCACAGACGAGTGAATGGGTATCACCATTACCCTGAGACAAATGTGTAAAGGAAACAGTAGAAACATGTCGATTCATATCACCGAAAATTAAGAACACCGAATTATGAATGGGTAAGCAGGTTCTGGCTGTTTTTGGGAATATCACGCTGTGCTGAGAACAGATTTCAAAGTAGGAATTATCACTGAACAGTAGTACTTCGAACTGAGCCTTGATAACAAGCAAAGACATGTCTCTAGACGCCTTGGACAGCCGCGGGATACCAACATGACTGTCGCCCGCCGTACGACCCGACATCCAGGAATGACAGTCTGGGCTGCCATTTCATGTCATAGCAGTATCCCTTTCGTTTTAATCCGCAGCACCCTTACCGCACAGCGGTCCTCAACTATATGCTACACCCCGTTGTATCGCCTTTCAAAACAAGCCGTTATGGGCTTACATTTCAGCAAGACAATGACCGCCCGCACATGGTGATAGTTTCTACTGCTTGTTTTCGCATTCTGAAACCCTACGTTGGCCACCAAGACAGTTTTATCTCTTCCCAATTAAGAACGTCTAGAGCATCATGTGAAGGGTCTTCCTACGAGCTCTCGATTTTGACCATCTAATGCGCCAGTTGGACACAATCTCTCACGATATTCCTCAGGAGAACATCTAAGCACTCTGTCAATCAATGCCAAACCGAATGACTGCTTGTATCAGGGCTAGAGGCTGACCGACGCGTTACCTACTTGCTCAGTTTGTGACGCTCGTTCTTTTGAATGAATCACCAGATTTTTTCTGCAATTATAATCTTTTGTTTTTCTGTACATGTACATTGCATACACTGATTTCTGACGCATTCCGAATATTGCTTCGTGGTGTGTCATTTCCTTTTCTTTCCTTTTTGTCTTAGTGTGTGTCTATCAGCGGAAATTTGTACGGGGTGTGTCCACCCTTTGCCTTTATGGTTGCTTGAACTCTGCTGTAGACACTAGCAGTGAGGTTTCTGAATGTCTGTGGAGGAATGGCTCCCCATCATTCCTCAAGAGTCAAAACTAGAGGAAGGTAGTGACGCTGGACGCTGGTGTCTGGAGCGAGGTCGATGTTCTAACTCATTCCAAAGGTGTTACATAGATTCAGATCGGGGCACACGACAGGCCAGTCCATTTCAGGAATATTATTGTCCATTATGCACTGCCTGATAGATACAGCACTGTCATGCTGATACAGTCATCGCTCGGTTGCTGTTGCTTTACTGTACAGAGTGCGAAGTGCTGTAATATGTTCTCATATTCTTCCTCATTTAGCGTTTCTTTAAGGACAGTAAATGGTTTACTAAGGACCGTGGTACCATCTCATCTGTACCACAGTGTCTATAAGGTGGCCGAGTCGCTGTTCTTGAAACCTGTGCTACTCTCCACCTAGGCCCACCTGAAGTCATCCAGTATGTGAAGCTGTTTGATACAACGATGTACAACTGGTCTGAATCATGCTCAAATCGATTCATCAGATACCGCAGATACCTGGTTACATTCCCGATGTTCCCTTGTCCACCTTCTTTGCTTTCCACGGTGCTGAGGGACTTTTGCTTTTGACCCTATTGATCGGGAAGTGGCAAGATATTTCATATTGGGGACTACCTTATCCACTGGTTACATAACTCCTAAGCTCCGTCTACAAGCCCTGGTGGTCACCGGTACCGACCATCCGCCAGGGTCCTCACTGGATGGGATATCAAGGTTTGCAGGGGTTGCGTATCGGTCGCTGGCTGTTGTCAGTGTCTGTTATCTGAAGATGCTAGTGTTACGTGTAGTAGCTCCTCAACTCCCATCATGAGGCTGAGTGTGCGGAGCAGAGCTGTAATTTGTTGGCAGCAGAAATCAGCTGCTGTTGGCTCCGCAACAGCACCTGATTGTTCGAATGACGCCCTGTGCTGTGTCCAACATAGTCGGATAATATTCCGTGTCTTCCCATCTTGTTACAACGTAATAAACTGCGCAGAGTCTTGTCTGAAACGAAGCTTCGAGGCATAGTGGCATAATGAACAACTTATGCAAGTCACATTACCCCAACCTTGGGCGGGTATGATCTTAGTTGATTTAGCGCCCTAAAACAAAACAAAACATTACTCCAACCGCTAAAGTAGACACAGCGCACTATGCTTACTGCACCGTGAATGTGTTTTTCCTTTTACCTCAATTAGACGAAGATTTTCCCATATTTCTCATTTTTTTTAAGAAAAAGAAGAAGAAGAAGAAGAAGAAGAAGAAGAAAGAAAGAAAGAACAACAGATACTGAGGAATATTCGATATAAGTCGTCGACTTGGACCAGTGACTTCATTCTTAATGGTAGCTGTGACGTCACCTTTTGGTTATACTGTGAACTATATTGCTCTATAGCCTTACGTTGTATTGTAATCTCGTTTGTTTGGAGAGGAAATTATTTTCTACCCTTTGATGTTTATGAGAAACAAAATATCCTCCTCTTTGTACCCGCGCGAATCGAATATATTCTTCATTTGTAAGTCCTTTTAGTATCAAAATATAGAAGCCGTTGCTTGTTCAAATTCTGTGCCTGATTTAGTGGTTATTTTGAAGGTAATGTGAGTGGTGAAACGGAAATTCCTCGCTTACGTTTCACTGCGTGTAAATTGGCGGACGAAGTTAGGGATCCTGACACCATTATTAATTTTGTTATGAAGATCAACTTCATTACCAGTGAGCTCAAATGTAGTCTACGTAATTGTGACGTGAAGCTGTCTAAGATTCCAGAGAAATGTATTCGAAACATACAAATGTGGCAATATAGCACAGATCATGTGTGGCGCTCTCTTCGTCTAGGTACATAGTTGAGAAATCAGAGCTAACTATGATATTTTTTTTATTGAACTTTCCTAATACCGGCATTTTTTTGCTTTACTGAGTACCACAGGGGTCGTAAACACCCCCAAGCAAAAAAATGAAAATGAGCGCATGACATCGTTGGCCGGGAGGCCCCAATCGGGAAAGTGTGGCCGCCAAGTGCAAGTCTTATTTCAGTCGACGCCATTTTGGGCGACTTGTGCTCCGGGGATGAGGAGGAAATGATGATGAGGACCACACAAAATCCAGTCCCCGACCGGAGAGAGTCTCCAACCCGGCCGGAAATCGAACCCGGACCCGCTTGCATGGGAGGCGAGCACGTTATCACCCAACTAAGCAGGCGGACACCCCCAAGCAATTTACGGTGGATATGTTGGTAGTATTTCATACATTTTAAGGAACTGGCCTAAAAATATTCATTACTAAATTGAAAATAGGGAATCTCTGAGACTCTAACTTATTGTCTTTGTCCCTTATCTTAAACATCTTTACATTTAAAACAACACAACTCAAAACTTTGTTTACTAGAAAACCATCAGAAGCAAATTTCTGGATGTTATCTATTCACGGAACATTCACATAACGACCACCGTCCAGGACTTTGCGCTTGTGCTGAGTACGAACGATGAAGTAGAAGAGGATTTTTGCTGAGCAGACTTCTGTTTTTCTGTACTAGATACGTTCCCAGTTCAAGTAGACATTTTCTTCTTTTGTGGTTGGTTTCCAGAACGTATTGAGGGTACTAATATCCAAAATAGTGCAGAAAATAGTCATGGGACATCTTCTTGTCACACGTTTTGATGTGGAAGTTCTGACTAATTAGTTTACTTAGTGTCAGTATCGTCTAGGTATATATTAGATTTTGCTGCTTCACATTCGCCAATTTCCTCTTTGAACAGTGAATTACAGAACATTGGACAGCCATGCTCTTTGCTCCATAAATTCACTATGGCCCCATAGTCATCTTTGTATACTCGCCTAAGTGTAAGCAGGTAAAAAAGCATTCAGATTCTTCTCCATCAATATCTATCCATTTGTTCCTGAAAGTAACGTTACCGTGTTTGGTGGTCCACATGAAAATATTCCGGAAAATGTTGCGCTTCATAGAAAGTTCAAGTGCTAAATGCATGTTATTATTATTATATCAAATGGTAAATGAAATATACTTCCATAAAAGTATTCTGATTTGAGATGGCTTCAGTTTCAAGAACAGTGGTTTCCCAAATTCCTCTCTCATGACCATCAATCTTCAGCTGATCCGCTGCTTTTAGAAATAATATTATGTAACTCTCTATCTTCATCAGATGATACTTCGCTATATTCGTCTTTACCATTCAAAATAGCCTGTATTTCAGGAATACTCAAACGTTTTCTATTCCACGGCACGCTGAGGCAACACACTAATAACAACTGAGGCAATACGTAACAACTGCTGAGGCAAACAACCCTAAAATTGGTAACAAGAGTAGGGTGATAATGTTTTCAACGTAATACTCATAATTCTATTTTCATAACATTATATATAAAAAAATCAAGAAACAGTTTACATAGATTGGGATAATACTGAACCCCATGGTATAGAGGGCAAAAACCAAGCATACCTTTTCATGTGTTTTGTATATAAAACTGGACAAACATCATGGGATATAACTGAGCCAGAGGGTGAAAGACGTATGGTTAGAAAACAAACGTTTCAGAAACAAAGGAGAGATACATTTCAGATGGGCTTACGGGGCCATATAGACCCCAGTGGTTCATAAATGTTAGTCACTTCTTTTTTTGTCTACGGCGTCCTGTTTCGTTTTCTGCACGTGGAAGTCAGACGTATCGAAATAATAGTTGTACGCTAGTTTCCATTACTCACGGATATTTGTTCTTAATTTATTTCGTAAACTGGCAGAATGGGGCCTGGGCATCATTATTAAAATAGACGATTCTCATTTGTCAGAATGAAGGATGGGGAGGGTAAGACACTGTCGGACCTTCGGTGTAAGGGGCAGACTTTGCGGGTAGCAATTATTTTCCTTACATGTTATTTAAAGTAGAACAATACGGGACATCAACAACTACATTCTACCTTGTAAGGAATTATATAGTCAGTGGACCAATCATATCAGCTGGGTGCATGAGTTTTAAAGGATTATACGAGGCTAATTACATGCATTTAACAGTCAGTCACTCCATAGAATTTAGAAATAAAACAATGGGGCATAGAAGAATATAATCAACAGCTATCGGCGGGCAATAGAAGGTATTACTCGACGAGGGAAGCGACGAATGTTGCTATTTCAGTCTCACGTAGATGAGTATTTGAGGTGGAAAAGTGTACTACATAATCGAAGTGTTTTTCAATAATTATTTCAGGTACCTGTGGATTAAGATTTTATTTTGAAATGGTAATGACTATTTGGGTGAGTTTCCTTTAATTTTTGAAATTAATTACGTTGTATCGTTTTGTTTCTTTTCTATTTAAATCTTAGTTTTGAAGTGCTAGGGATTCTGTTATACAAATAATTTCATAGTTAGCTTTTAATTGTTGCGTGTCACCCTATTGGACACTTTGTGCTGGTGTTGGCAAGTACTGGCGTATGTCTTCCTACCGTAAGTTTTATTTCCATACTAGTTTTGGCTAATGTGCACGGTGTTAGCGGATCATTCGTTAAATGCTGATGTTGGCAGTTATTTGAAATTTTCTTATCCATTCAGGTGACACTATTTGAGTACATGTTGAAGAGGAGGCGGAACGAAGGAGAGGTTTATTAAGTAAATGTGTGGAGGCAATTGGGAGAATTTATAATTCAGAATAAAATTTCACATTTTGTTCCGTTCAATTTTTTGTAGTTATTAGTATAATCGCAGTAATTTTCGTTTATTTCAGTTTATTGATGTTGTAGTGTGCTGGGCACACTGGAGGATGAGTGAGTGGACGTGACAGGCCATGCGGCCCAGGGAAAACTGTGTTAACAGTTACAAAGAGCTTTATCGATCTTGATACATGCCATAACCAGGAAGGCATACCCCTCCTCGCTGACCCTACCTGGGGCTGCTGTATTGACGGCGGTTCCTGCCTGGCGCTTGTGCTGAGCAGGCACCAGGCGCTGCTGAGACCGGCAGCCTCTGTGGGCCACGAGCGTTGACATAAGGAACGTGTCATGGTGTGCTGCTATGTATATCCACTTAGGAAATGGCCCCTCGGCTCCACAAAGCTATTGTGGAGATTTGAGGAGAGTTGTGCTTGTGAAGTACACCTCGCTGCTCTAGGACAGAAGTCATCTGGCGGCTGGCGTTGTGACGACTAGTTTCTCAAAGTACTCAGCGTAAAATTCGGCTGTCATGGATAGATTCCAGATCGTCAGGGATGTGAAATCAAGCCCCATGATGGAATTATCACAGATGGCAGGCTAAGCCTGGTCTCCTACCCCTGGGAAGCTGGGGGAACTCTATCATCTCACTGTCCAGCAGCGCTTTGGTGTCGTGGTGGTACTACCGACTTACGGCGCTGGCGAATGAACCCGACCTTTAAATGCAGACTTATTTATATACATTCAGAGCGCTTTTGTTCCACTAAAACCAAGTGCCTTGTGATGTTGCCAAAACAAGAGACTTTTCCTGGTGTGGTGACAGTTCCCCACTTGTGGTTCTTCAATTTCTCCAGGCGTATTTTATGACGAAATAAATCTCAGATGAGCAGCCTGGTATGAGTGTGCATAGGACACAATATTTCGGCAATCGACTACGTTGCCATCATCAGGTGCGGTGATGTACTGACCGGCGGTGGGCCGGCGCCAGGTATATATAGGACAATCCCCCTCCTCCCTCAGGCGCTTCCTATGGGTCGGTGCGGTCCGCGCCCAGGGCGCGGTCCAGGTACAGCGTCGGATCTCCCGCCCTCTGGGCGCTACGTCCTAGGTCTTCTCGTTTAGGAGGATCTGCCGACAAAGCTCTCATTATTCTTCCCTCCTCCCCCGAAGTCGGTGCACTCTGGGAAATATCCTTTTTCTTCTTAATCTGGGTGATCGCGGGTTCCAACGCCTTGCTAAGGATGTAACCGCTGTCACGATTTATTTGTGGCTCTCTTACTCTAATCTCTATGGCTTCTTTGATGTCACAGTCTCAGTATTTGGAACTCTGTGCCAGGACCTTGGTTTGGTCATAATCCATGCTGTGGAGTTCCGACAGGCAATGCTCAGCGATTGCCGACTTACTGGGCTATTGCAGTCTAGTGTGCCGTTGATATTCTCGGCATCGGTACTCAATGGAACGAATGGTCTAACCTATGCATACACTCCCGCATTGGCAAGGTATCTGATAACCCCCTGATTTACGTAGACTAATGTTGTCCTTGACACTACCAAGAAGGCTCTTGGTTTTGCTTCTAGGACGGAAAATGGTTTTCACTTGGTGTTAACGCAAAATGCGTCCAATTTTTCCGGATAAGGCCCCACAAAACGGAATAATAGCCAAGGCCTCCTCCTCCTCAGGTTCATCCTTAGTTTCCGCTGGGGCTGCAGGTATGGGATGTAGAGCATTCCGAATTTGCCCTTCCTTGTAAAAGTTCCTCCGAAACACGGTCTTCAGATGGTCCAATTCTTGTTGGAGACTGTCCCTGTCGGAGATGGTGTGAGCTCTGTGTACAGGAGTTTTGAACACGCCATTATTTTGTGCCGGGTGGTGGCAGCTATCCGCATGTAGGTACAAAACGGTGTGCGTCTTCTTCCTATACGCGCTGTGGCCCAAAGTGCCGTCAGCTCGTCTTGTAATCAAAACATCTAGGAAAGGGAGCATCCTATCCGTTTCGATCTCCATAGTGAACTTAATATTTTCGTGTCTGGAGTTGAGATGTGTGAGGAAGTCTGCCAGTTTATCTCTTCCATGTGGCCAGATAACGAAGGTATCATCCACATATCTAAAGGAACAAGTGGGTTTTAGATGTGCTGATTCAAGAGTTTCTGCTCGAAATGTTCCACGTACATATTTGCGACAACGGGTGAGAGTGGACTACCATGGCTACTCCTTCTGTCTGCTCGTAGTATTCACCGTCAAATAAGAAGTAAGTTGATGTCTGAAAAGGTTGTTGGTCTCTTCGTCAAATTTCTGGCTGACGTAGTATTCACCGTCAAATAAGAAGTAAGTTGATGTCTGAAAAGGTTGTTGGTCTCTTCGTCAAATTTCTGGCTGATGAGTTCCAAGGATTCTTGTAACGGGACTTTAGTGAATAGAGATACCACGTCGAAGCTCACCAGTATGTCAGATTCCATAAGCGTAAGGTTGTTGATGCGTCCCAGGCAATTCACGAGTTACGGATATGGTGTGTACATCTCCAAACGTAAGGGCTAAGCAGTTGTTTGAGGTGCTTGGCGAGAAGGTACGTTGGGGCACCAATATTGCTGACAATGAGACGTCACGGAATCGATTCCTTTTGCACCTTCGGCAGTCCGTAAAGTCTAGGAGGAACAGCAGCCCTCGGGCGTAGTTTCTTGGTAATGTCAGGGAAGCCGGAATCCTTGAGAAGCGCCAGAGTCTTCCTCTAGACCCTCTTGGTAGGATCGGTGTCAATCTTGTAGTATGCGCTGTCACCAAGTAGGCCCCGCATCTTCTCAGCATAACCCTGTCGGGATAGGATCACTGTTTCGTTGCCCTTGTCTGCAGGTAATATTACTATGTCTGGATCTTCTCTTAGCTCCCGTATGGCGGCCCTCTCCCTGTAAGAAACATTCGGTTTCATCAGCTTTGTTTTGGTTAGAGCTCTGCAGGTTTCACGACGAACTTCTTCAGCAGCTTCAGGTGGAAGTCGAGCAGCTGTTTGTTCCAATGTGCTAATGATGTCAGCAATGGGTACATCTTTAGGAGTCGGAGCGAAATTCAATCCTTTCTTAAGAATCGAAATAGCGTCATCATCCAGTTCCTCGTTAGTGAGATTGATGATGGTCTTTCAGCTGCCATCAGAAGGTTGTTTCTCCGATATACGTTCTAACTTGGATGCCTGTCGTTCGGCTGACTTCCTCTGAGTTGAGTCCGCTGTGGCCCACGTGAAACCACAACCGAATCCCACGTCCAGGGGTTGAACCGGTTGGCCACTTGCAGGTGTAACTGTGGGAGTTCTTTGTTGATAGTGTCCAAGCGCCACCGTGTGAAGCGAACTCTCTCTCGTACCAAATCTAGGCTGGCACGTTTCTTGATTCTTCTGGCCGCCGCTGAGTCGATGTGATGCTTGACTTTAGCAAAATTCGGTACAACACATTCTTCTCGGCACTTCATAAGAAAAACAAAAGAACTCAGTAACGACTTCTCCGATGACGCAGTTTGTCGATCCTTTTCTTGCTGCGATGCATCTTCTCCCCGTAGAGGTATGTGATGTGATTCTTCAATTTCTCCTTTTAAAATACGTAAAACATTCAACGTGGAAGAACTGAAAAACTGTTACTCTGATCGAAGGCGGGTTTGCACGGGTGCATTCGCCGTATTTTTGTGTTTGTAACCATGTTGCTTGATTCTCTGTAACTGCTTGGGTTCAGTTTTTGTTCGATTTAGTCTTATTTTGTATTTATTCTGGACACTCAGATCAACCATGGTGGCTACCCCACCACGCTAGACAGCTGGTGTTTCACCACCACAAGTCCAGAGTATGGATTTATCTGGTAGCAGCTGTCCAGTGGTCTTGGTAATTCTCACACTCAAAGTGTTCGCCAGTTACTGAGGCTCAATGGCGGTGCCATTTAACGAAGACACAGTGAGACGCACGTGATCACTGAGCTCTACTCAGTTTAGGCCGATCCGCTTTCCTGGCTATCAAAAGACTCGCTGCTCCTAACGTCACCAAAGGACGCGCGAGCGAGGCTGCATAACTTTTTAAAGTTTCTAGTTACAGTTACAGGTATGTAACCTCTCGCCACACTGTGGTTGCGTGAAGATAATGGGGTGGGGAGGAGAAGTGTAGAGAGGGAGTGTGATATAGCATCTTCAGTTGATGCATACAGCCGGCTGGATGGTAATTGTCTATTCTGCTTTAAGTGCAGTTATAATTTCTTCTACACTGCAACCATGTGTCCAGTACGTTGGACATCTTAGCTGCCTCCAGAATTTTTTTCTCAGTGATCCTTTTTCTGCGCTGTTGGCTACATTGAGATGTTTCGATGACTGCGTCACGGCAACCACTACAGGCTATCTCTCTGCACTGTTTGTGCGAAGGAAACGCACAAGTACGAATGTCACAATCTGTTTTCTGTCATTATTTATCGTCGTTGTTGTTGTAAATAGATCAACAAATTGAATGACAGCAAGCTAATATCGTTACTTCTTAATTACTTCCAAGAGTAAACTGTGAAGTCCATCTTCTGGTCATAGGAAAGTCTCAACCCGGATGAGTAGTTACTGAAAGCTACCATTACAATCCTCATTCCTGACGTCCATATGCCACACCCTTATCAAAAAATATTTGCAATAATAGAAAAAAATTACTTGGGTCTGAACAGGACAAAGCACATTGAGGTTGATGGATTTTGGATACTTATATTTATTTTATTTATTGATGTATTGTGGACATCAGAGATAAGAATGATGGCATCAGGCATTCAGGGTCGTTGATGACATCAAATTTGCCCCTCGTGATCATGCCACAGTCTCGCAGGTCGCCCAATTGCCGTCCTAATGGCCCGGAGTCGATTCCCGTCTGGGTCGGTGATTTACTCCGCTCAGGGACTGGGTGTGGTGCTGTTTTCATCATCATTTCATCCCCATCCGGCGCGCAGGTCGCCCAATGAGGCGTCGAATGTAATAAAACCCTCTCCAAGGTGACTGGACCTGTCCCGCAAGGAGCCTCCCGGCCAATGACGCCAAACGCTCATTTCCATTTTTTTGAAAGACAGTCGACTTTCTTCCTCATCCTTGAAACATTGAGAGCTAGTGCTCCACATCTAGTAACCTCATTGTCGACAGGACATTAAACCCCAATCTTCCGTACTTCTGGACTGTAGACTTTTCTTTGACATCGGAAGCTAAGTTTTCGAAATTCTACAGGCCATTTTCGTTCTGATATTTATTTACCTCGCTCACCATCCAGTCTTCAGTTCCACTGAATAAAAAATATAGTCATCTGGGTCTATAACGTCATTATTCCTTAGTAGCATTTTCTTTTCAATGTGTTAGTAACTGCCGGTCGGGGTGGCCGAGCGGTTCTAGGCGCTACAGTCTGGAACCGCCCGACCGCTACGCTCGCAGGTTCGAATCCTGCCTCGGGCATGGATGTGTGTGATGTCCTTAGGTTAATTAGGTTTAAGTAGTTCTAAGTTCTAGGGGACTGATGACCTCAGAAGTTAAGTCCCATAGTACTCAGAGCCATTTTGTTAGTAACATCTTACTTTAGTCCTACCATATTTGAATTACTTTTGCACTTATGAAATTGTCTTATTAAGTTTATCCATTGTGGCGAAGCAGTTTATCTATACTACACACGATCAGAAAAATATATTTGTCGAGACGACTGTGATTCATATACATTACATGTAAACGGCTTCCCGAATATCACCAGATACAAGTTTCTCTTACGGTAGCTCAAACAGATTTTGTGCAATGGAACCTCGTTTACATGACTTTCAGTTTCGAGTTTACAACGTATTTATTTATCAATTTACTGGAACCGGTGCCTCGCTTCTGGAAAGCAATTAAGTAGAGATTTCATTGGAAATACAGTCATAGGCTTTCTCACAAATACTAAATTCCGTGACAAGTCCTGTTCATACTTTCAAGTTAAGCCAATTTGCTATATCAATTTTTAAGCCATTCTGGTTCCTTTGGCTGACTAAAATCCGATGTTCCCACAACCAGTTGGTTACCAATTTATGTAAAATCTTTCATGTTCAAAACAGATGGTCGATAGTTCTATAGTTCGTATTTGTCCTTCATCTCCTCTAAGGTTCATAAATTACATCATACTTCCAGTATTAGTGAATTGCTCAACTAGAAATAATTCCCATGTATGATTTTGCTGTCGATATTTGTACCACTTTTCCAGGCTTTAATTATTTCTTTCGAATTATCATCATTCTGTGGCACTCTGCCTTTCCCCATGGTTCACATTGTACTGCTGCTAACCAAGTGTAAGACTTCTGGGCTACAGGCGTTCATAGCGAACACGTCGTTGATACCGGAGAACTGGACTGAACGTAATTATAGCGCGATTCTAAAACTAAGTCATATTTTACAGGGGAATTAACTACCCGATATTCCAACTCATTTTCCATGTGGTAACGTCGTGTTTCTTCTGCAGCCATTTGTGGTCGATGTGTCGCAAGCAGGTCGTTGTTTAGAAGAGAGCGTGGAGTTGATTGTGTTTATTTGTGGTCCTCTAGGTGATTTACGGGAAGTAATTGAGTCAGTGTCTTCCACTGATATTAGGCTCTGGCTCTACTATCGTGCGACGAAATCCCGCAGTTCTGTAGCCAACAGGAGATTCTGCGTGCGAGGCTCACATGTTTCAAAGGCAGAATACTTTCACTGTTGAGCTACTTAATACTAAGGCGTGATATAACCATTTTCTAAGACCACCGTAGTTTCGATAAGGAAATACATAAGGTACATGTGACGATACTGTTCATCCGCTAAATACTTACCGCTAGCTAAACTCGTTGCATATGTTGTAAGCAACTTTATAAAATAATTAGACGGTGTAAATTACGTAACTAAAATGTAATATAATGTAGGAAGACTGTTAACAGTGGAGACTACTCGGAGTGTTTTGACCGTAATCAGGCAGCAGTAGCCGGCAGCGACACAAGCAGCAACAGGGAAGTAACCGATTTTGTGACTCTGACGACTTCCTAACCAGGAGTGAATGTTATAATATCATCTGTGTGATTTAATAGTTTAGTTTCTTGTGTTTCTGCGTGTTTATTTAATGTCCAATAGCCACAGTTCTCACGTTTTCGTTTGAGTCGAAAATTAAATCGATTTTGTGACATATTACAAGTTCCTAATCAGGGGAGAATTATTTAGTATCACCTGAGTGTATTGGTAGTTAGGTTCTTGAATCTCTGCATGTTAATATAATTTATTAGACACAATTCCTGCGTTTTCGTCAGGGTCTATAGTAGAGTTGCGCAGCACGTACCGATAGTCCGTTTATCTGTACAGTTTAGTTTTCACGTCCTTTAGAATGGACAGGGACTGCGATTGTTGTGTGCGGATGAGAACCGAGTTGGTGACACTTCGCTCTCAGCTTCAGGCTGTGATGGCTTCGGTTACACAGCTTGAGGCTGCGGTGGATGGGCACCAATGTTGTGGGCCGGCCGTGGGGATCCAACGGACCTCCAGCACGGCCGAGTCCTCCGATCAGTCCTTAGCGGAGGACAGCCCAGTTGCTGCTCACACTGACTGAGGTTGAGACCTCACCTGTGGTCGAGTGGGAGGTCGCCCCTGGGTGTAGCAGGCGGCGAAAGACATCCCAGGTGGCCGCACGTAAGGCCTCCCCGATTTGTCTGACAAACATGTTCCAGGCGCTATCTGTGGCTGACGCTGTCACTGAGCCAGATGCTGTCGGCTGTTCAGAGGAAACCTCACAGCCTGCAAGATCCGGAATATCAGAGAGGGTGGGATTATTGATAGTTGGGAGCTCCAACGTTAGGGGCGTTATGGGGCCCCTAATGGACATGGCTGCCACGAAAGGAAAGAAAACCAATGTGCACTCCGTGTGCATACAGAGGAGACTCATTCCAGATGTGAACGGGTCCTCCCGGAGGCCATGAAGAGCACAGGGTGCAGCCAACTACAGGTGGTTGCTCACGTTGGTACTAATTATGTGTGTCTTTTTGGATCAGAAGAAATCCTCTGTGGTTTCGAGCGACTAACAGAAGTAGTAAAGGCTTCCAGCCTTGCTTGCAAGATGAAAGCAGAGCTGACCATTTGCAGCATAGTCGACAGGACCGATTGCGGAACTCTGTTACAGAGCCGAGTGGAATGCCTGAATCAGAGGCTTAGACGGTTCTGCGACCGTGTAGGCTGTAGATCCCTCGACTTGCGTCGAAGAGTGGTTGGGTTTCGTGTTCCGCTGAATAGATCAGGTGTCCACTATACGCAGGTGATGGCTACACGGGTAGCAGGGGCTGTGTGGCGTGTACTGGTCGGTTTTATAGGTTAGAGTGTCTCCGTAAAACACAAGAAGGGTTTCAGTCACAAAGGGTGCAGGCCGAACACAGGAAGAACGTAGATACAGGAACCATCTGTATAACAGTTGTAAATAGTCGTAGCTGTGTTGGAGAAGTACCAGAGCTCCAAGCGCTGATAGAAAGCACTAATGCTCAAGTCGTTGTAGGCACTGAAAGCTGGCTAAAGCCAAAGATAATCGCAGCCGAGATTTTTGCGAAGAACTTCACGGTGTTCCGAAAGGATAGCTTAAACACTGTTGGCGGTGGCGTGTTTGTTGCTGTTAGAATTAGTTTATCTTGTCGTGAAATTGAAATAGATAGTTACTGTGGGTTATTATGGGCAGAGGTCATTGTTGCCAACCGGAATAAAATAATAATTTTATGCTTTTACCGACCTCCCTATTCAGATGATACTATGTTCAAAGAAAACCTTAATTTGATTTCAAACGCGTACCAGACTCATACGACTGTAGTCGGTGGTGACTTTAATTTACCCTCGATATGTTGGCGAAAACACATGTTTAATTCCGGAGGTACGCATAAAACATCATCCGAAATTGTGCTAAACGCGTTCTCTGAGAATCATTTCGAGCAGTTAGTTCATGAGCCCACGCGAATAGTGAACGGTTGTGAAAGTACACTTGACCTCTTAGCAACAAATAATCCTGAGTTAATAACGAGCATCAAATTGGATACAGGGATTAGTGAACATAGGGTTGTCGTTGCGAGATTGAATATTGTAACACCCAAATCTTCCAAAAATAAACGAAAAATATACATATTCAAAAAAGCAGATAAAAATTCACTTGACGCCTTCCTGAGAGACAATCTCCACCCCTTCCAAAATAATGATATAAGTGTATGATGTGGCTTGAACTCAGAGAAATAGTATCGGCAGTAATTGTGAGATTTATAACAAATAAATTAACAAACGACTGAGCTGATCCTAATGGTACACAAAACGGGTCAGATCACTGTTTCAGAAACAACGAAACAAACATGCCAAATTTAAACAGACACAATATCCCCAAGATCGGCAATCTTTTACAGATGCTCGAAATTTAGCGCGGACTTCAATGCGAGATGCTTGTAACAGTTTCCACAACGAAACTTTTGTCTCGAAACCTAGCAGAAAATCTAAAAAGATTCTGGTCGTATGTGAAGTATGTCAATATTTTGTTGACACCGACCTACATAGTGCGAAACGATCACCACGATAAAATTAGGGAAATCAGAGCTCGGACCGAAGGATATAGGTGTTCGTTCTTTCCGCGCGCTATACGAAATTGGAGTAATAGACAATTGTGAAGGTGGTTCAAAGAACCCTCTGCCAGGCTCTTAAATGTGATCTACAGATTATCCATGTGGATGTAGATGTAGATTTATATGTAATGCCCATAAATGTTTCGTCTCAGATAAATAATAACATGAAATTTCAGGGGAACGTGATACGATGTTAATGCCTCATTAGTGCTGACGAGAGTGAGTGACACATACAGTGTGTCAGACCATCAATAACACACTTTGTGTCAGACACTGAGGTTCATTGGTGTTTACTACAGCAACGGAGTCATTCAGTTCAATTCCTGCCGACTTACTTGTGTTTAATCGGTAGGTAATTACAAAAATTAACTCGTACGTCCCTCCGACGGCAGGGATAAGTAATCAACACGGAATAAATAAAATAGACGATCATGAAACGACCCGCTCTTCCTGACTATTGTCACTGGAATCGAAATAGTTTCAAGAATCAAGGCACTATTTATCGTGTCTTTTTATTTAAAGTATAGCCTGCCTCACACTGTAGCAGTTTCAGGTGTGTCTGATGTTTGAGGTATCACGTTATCATATGAATAGCATAACATGAAATTGTGATTACACAATGGTGATTTCACTCTAATTTTTGTCAGAGAACAATCTTTAAGGTGTAATATTCTTGTGGCGGCAAGAAGTTATTGCTATTAGCTCGTTAAAGAATAATGGACCAGCAACGCCTGAGGAGCGAGGGATTTTTAATTTCTGCAGCTAAATGAGGCTATGCCAATTATGGAGCCAATTGCCTTCATTTCTTTGTATACTGCAGCTAGAGTGCGTTCTATTAGACAAGGTTTACAACTTAAAAATTTAGGGAAAACATCGATGCTCACTTAACTATTACGAAAGCATAAGTTTAACTGGAAATAAATGCCATAATAAGCATATTTTATTTTAAGAAGTATCTTCTTGTATGGTAGCTGTTATATCAATGTAATGACTTCTTTTTGCTTAGTTCGTCAGCCATGAATATCCCTCAATTAGTAGACAGAAGAAACTTCATTTACTCCGAAGAAATATAACAGTTATGTTAACCAGTAAATTTGTAATAAAGCATTTTATACTATTTACTAATAAAAATACGAAGTGTATTCCATTAAACTATAATTCTATTATGCTGCATTAGAAATAAATAGTTATGAATTCACTTATACCACAAGATCACTACGGTTGATTAAACAGGTATTATGTTATGGAAAATTAGTTACGTAGAAAAATACATGTGTTCGGCAATCACATACATCACATACCTTGAATTACGCATCCAACAGACAGCAAAACACCCTTACGGCCATACTTATTCTAACAAGCAGTGGCACGCGTACTGTTCTAATGCGGGTTAATAAAACTTCTGTTTAACTGTATCTTCAAACTCCGGTGTTCTCACATTACCATTTGCTTCACGAATATGCGCAGAGCGTAGGCTCCCTGACTGTCGAACAGGACCACAAAGTGCTCCTCATGTGTTGTGATGTCGCTATCTTTAATTAGGAACGTCATTTTCATTGCTTCATCTAGCATTTGTTCAGTTACTCCTCGTTTCACCTTAACGTCTGCCATTCTCAGTAAACTCAAATGTTTCATACTTTAAGTTAACTCCGTAACGGCAGATCTCTCCAACAATTAGTAGTGCTTACTAAAGGCTTGGACACAGATAAGCCATTATAACGCTTTTGACTACGGTGTGCTATGTACCAGGACTGAAGTGCTCAACTCAGGCACATAGAGCATTATTAGAAAGATTATAGTCCGTAACAAAATACGTCCATCTATGTGTCACCTATCGTTCTTCAACGTGTGGCATTAACATACTGCAGCTCCCTGTACTTTCCCGAAAATCCTATCGCATCTCCTCTGTGGTCCTCATGACGTGTCCTCTGTGACTTAATAAATGATTAAAAGTCAGATACTCGTGCCAACATCTTCTAACTTAATCTATTAACGTCAGCAAAGTGTTTAAGTACTCTTTTCCTAATTGATGACATTCCTTGAATAAAATATGGATCTTTCGAGTCCTAAATTGTACCTCCAAACAGAGGCAAGCTCTCTCTCTAGAAATACACACACAAAGCCATTTTATGGGGTTTTATGGTGGCAACACTACTATTTCTAAGTTTCCTCTTGAAACCGCCCGGGGTTTCTGGGAAGAAAGACTGTTAATTAACCGTAGTTGAAGAACACTGATAGAATTTGCGTTTCACAAAACATCAGTACGAGCTCTGAAAAACAAAACCGCATGGAATGGCGTAGAGAGCGTCTGGTGTCGAACTCGGTTGTAAATAGAGGCGTTAGACCAACAATAATCCACTGTCTGGCTGGAATCTAGGCAGCGAGAGCACATAAGAGCCAAACTCTCAAGCACCTGAAGACGACGGGTGGGTCGCATGTCGAAATATAGTGCATGAAACGGAAACAACTTGGCGATAAAGCTGGGAGCAGTTCGCTCTCGGTAGCTGAGAGGTCGGCGCGATAGCATCTCAATGCTAAAGCCCCGGGTTCGATTCCCGGCTGGATCGGAGATTTTCTCCGCTCAGGGACTGGATGTTGTGTTGTCCCAATCATCATCATTCATTCCCACCGACGCGCAAGTCGCCGAAGTGGTGTCAAATCGAAAGACTGGTACCCGGCGAACGGTCTACCCAACGGGAGGCCCTAGTCACTCGACATTTACATTTTGCCTGGACGCACACTATTAACCAATAGGGTTGAGGAAACGTGGGAGGTCACCCCTGTATGATGTCTTAATCCTCTGATTACCTAGTAGCAAGACATACGTGTGAGGACGCAGTATGTTGCCCTACTCTTCTTAGGAACGATCTTATACACCGCTTCTATTGTAGCGTCTGCCTCTAGAGTTTGTTGATCAGCTTTGTAACGCTCCGGTTGTCACTAAACGACGTCGGGACGCAACCTGAGAGATCACCTCCATACGAAATCTTAATCCGCAGATTATCTAGTATCAGGTTATACGAGTATGTGTGAGGATGTATTACGCTGTCCGACTCTACTTGGGTACGTTCTGAAACTTAAGACTAGACTTCTCTTTGTTACACAACACTTCTCTTGTTGCGTCTGTCACTGAAGGAGGGAGGGAAATTAGCGCTTAACGTTCCGACGACAACGAGGTCATTAGAGACATATTAGGGAAGGATGGAGAAGTAAAGCGGCCGTGCACTTTCGAAGGAACCATCCCAACATTTGGCTTAAGCGATTTAGGGAAATCATGTAAAACGTGAGTCAGGATGACCGGAAGCGGGTTTGAACCGTCGTCCTCCCGAACGAGAGTCCAGTGTGCTAACCACTGTGCTACCCCGCTCGGTTTCTGCCACTGGAATTTGTTGAGCATCTTCGTGATGATCATGTTGCCACTAAACGATATCCTATAGTAGCGTGTCACTCTGCGTAGGAGCTTCTCTGCCCTTTACGGCAATTCTACTTAATAAGGATCTCAGACTCAAGAGCAATATTAAATGAACAGCCGAACTACTGTGTTATAAGCCTTCTCTTTGGAGGATGAGTTATACTTCGTTAAGATTCTTCCAGTCAATTTCAAACTGACATATACTTTAGCTATAAGTAGTTGTACTGGTAATTCTACTTCAGGTGGCTGAGGACGATCACTCTTAGTTATTTCGCGGTCGTTACTATTTACAGTGATCCATTGCGAATAATGGAATCCAACCATAATGAATCTCTTCGCATATTTATTTGCAAACCATTCCGTTTATCGCCTTTGAGGCTCAACTTGTTCGTCCCTGAACCAGTTTCGACCCTCCGCAGGTATTTCTGCATTTCACTACAGTTCCATAGAACTGAGTCCTTACCGACTGCGAACTGACTCATCTGGTTTCTTCCGATGTCATACAAGAGATCAGCAGCATATACTGTAAACAATAACAACAATACAGAAATCCCTTGAGTCTGTCGATTTGTTCCTGGAATTATGTCTGATAGAATGTATCATAATCCATCACAAACATGGTTCAATACTCGTCATGATCGTACAATTTTCCCTAAGTGACTGTGAGGAACTGTATCGCCTGCCTTCCAGAAGTTACCGAACACGGTATCAACCTGTACGCCTCTGTCTACGGCAATCTACAAATCATGAATGAACTTGGCTAACTGTGTTTTGCCAAATATCTTTTCATAGAATCACTGTTGAATTTTATGGAGGAGATTATCGTTCTGCAAAAGCATTTTAATACGTGACCATAAAACATGTTCAATACTTTTACAACAAATTGACATTAGCGGCATAGACCTATAGTTATGAGCATCTGTCCGACAGCGTTTCTTGAAAATTCGATTGATGTGCAGTTATTTCCAGTCGCTTGGTATGCTTCGCTAATACAATAAACTGCTGCTAGAAACAGAGTAAGTTATTTGGCATAATCTCTGTAGAATATCAGATAAGCGAAGGACCTAAGAACCCCAGAGTCTTACACTAAGTTAGCGGACCACTTGCCTGGAGCTTGTACTAGGGTTCGTCTCTACATCCTGTAGAACCCAGTCTGGTGTACCCACAGTCCGCGCCTCCTTGCATTTTCGACTGTCTGGAGGGACCTATGATCATATAAACACCCAAAAAGTGCTGGAAGTTTTGTGCGATGTGATTGGTGTCTGTGATGGTACTTATTTTGGAATATCTGTGATGCCCCTTGACCGTTTTCATCTGCTCGGCCGTACACAAAAACTATCTCAGCTTGTTCCCAACATGAATACTGGACCATACTGCTGCTTACAGTATGCTGCGTCTGACACACATGGTGCAACACACAAGAAACACACGGCACGTGGGCAGAAGAACTGTCACTCGTCAGCACCATCTACTGTGGCAACAATGCATTGCTGGACGAATGAGCACAGGACCTTCCTTTATATTTCTAAAATTGAATAGATACGACAACCATGATCCATTACATAGTTGCAACATCAACTATATAAATTTCTGCTATCCAGCACATCCACGTTTCACTTCATACTCGTGATTAATTTAAATATCCTACCCTTCATGTATACCACAAACGTAATATACTAATTAAATGATTTCATGATGATTTCAGCTTATTTTCCTTATTTGATGTACAATTGTACAATTTCAGCCTTAGGCGCTCTTGAAGTATCTAAAATGGAAGCATTATACAATGGATGCATTCGTATTTCATATGAATTTAACATTAGAACAAGTGATATCTCAAAATGTACCTAGAGAACTATAATTTACTTTATAGATGATTCGTTATTGGTATCCAGTGCCATGTACATCTTTGCTCATGTGACTGCACAGAACGTTATAAAATAAACTAGAAATAGACTTTCGTAATTTTAGGAGCATGTTACTTCTGAGCAGCTGTTGCAAAGCTCTTACGATGCCTAGTGAGCAGTTTAGTATATATTTCCACTAACGATTTAGAACAAGTTGAATACTATATATTCCATTATTGAAATTTTTGTATACATATTAGAGATATCGAGTGATAAAAATGTTCTGTTTTCAGGTGCGTTTGTATTTTTTATTTTATATTGTTAGAATTTATTGCAGTTTACTCTTTCCCATGGTGTAATATTTCTTAAGGGGTAAATTGAGCTTTATAAAAACAGCATGTGTTGGGCTACTGATCAGATTAACAATATAATAAACGGCGATTTCTTGTTCATGTATCTACAGTTGGGCACAAAACGATGGTGTTATTGGTTTCATTGCCATGGGATCTCTAATATTTAATAATAGTTATCTTGATTTGTGCCTTAAATATTTTGGTTAGGCTTGGTGAATACTTTTAATATAATTTTGTTCCCAAATCTGTAGCATTTTTCTTTTGTAATCTTCTTATGACCTACTCACCAATGTATTTCCTTTATGTGATTTCACACTGATAACGTTATGTTCAAGATTGTTATTAATTTGACATATGATATCACTTTCGTTTGTTCTTATATGGGTCCTACTTTCTCATTTTACTTGTGTTTTAGCAATTTTGCAAATAATGTAGTTTTGCTCCTGAGGTGACAACTGGGCGATATTGAGTGCCGCTTTAGTATTACTAATAATATTTTTAATCGTACTGTTTAACTAATGGGGTTGTATGACCAGTTCCAGACCCTTATTTAGTATGTTCATTTCTGTAGGAATGAACTGAATATGTGTCAGATTTTCTACTATCTAGAAGAACTGGAAGTTATTTTACATGTAATGTGTTCGCTGTGTGTATATATCAGTGTTCCTTGCTTGACTATCTTTACCTTCGTTTTATGTCTTAGATGAATGTTTGAACCCATATATCACAATAATGCATTAGTTGAGGATGAAATGCGATTTATCCATTATGGTGAAGTAACACTAGGCAGTTATAAATGAGATAAATACATCTTAACAACTAAAGTAATTTTACATTCAAATTTATCACGAATTTCACTTGTTACCCAGTTACATCCACACTGGTTTCTGTTATGATGTACTACAGCAGTTTTGTTTTTAATTTTGATCCTGCCTCGCTTTAGTATAATATCGTTTCATATACGTTGTTTATTAAACTTGATTGCTTCTGTGGAATTCAGTATCTCCACTTTGATGCAGTGTTACTGTAGTAATTTACCATGAGCCGGGATGGGCAGTGATTCTACAGCACTCACTATGACAGGGAGTGCAGATGTAATGATTTTTTAAGCGATTTGGCGGTGAGTTGATCTGACATCTTCTAACGAAATTCAACAACCCTTTACTTACTGTTGCGTGTGCTATAATGTTTTCCTTCTGATTTGGAATAGCAGACGTTTCACATATCATGAGAAATGTGCAGTGACCCACTGGAGTCAGGCGGAATGGCCCAAAAATTTCCATTATCATTATTTTAAAAAAATTGGTTGCCTCTGGCTACTATTGATGGAGCACTTCTGATCACAAAAATCTGCAAGTTGCACTAAAGCGATACAGTTTGTCATATACTGGTTCATTTCCTTTTTCAATGTTCTCCACCTTAATGCTCAGACGGTCTCCCGTCTTCTCTCTTGCTTTTCTCGTGGCAAGATAACACATGACCATTTCGAACTTTCAATGCCTCCTTCTGATGTACAGTAGGCAATATGCTGAATGACTGAAGCCTCATTGCGCTACATAAGAAACCATCACGACAATTGAACTGTAGGTACATTTTGACTTGCTCAAGAACTGCATCAGCGGTCTGTGCCTTCTGCCGTTCCACATGGTTATGATCCAGTACTCGTAGTGCACCAGTCTTTGTGCTCAGTCCATCTTTGCTACAATACTTTTTACCAAGTTCGAAGTCAAACTCACTTAACTTCAGTGTTCATCATATACGCCCTCGTGATGAATCCGTTAAATAAAAAAAAATTAGATGCTCTTTGGTCTGTCAGTACTTTACATTTAATGCACTACAGACAACACCTTAACGTTTGCTTCTCAGTGGTCTTATAATTCTGCTCAGCGTTATTCAACTGCTTTGAAGTATAAGTCACTGGATGTTCCTTACCTTGTATTTCTTGGCTCACAATGCATCCTTTCACATGGTTCCTAGCATCACAGGACAAAAAAATATTTTCATACTCCAGGAATATCAACAAAGGGGTAGTTTTTAGTGCCTCCTTCAATATTTAAAATGTGGCCCGGAATTTTGCTGTCCACTAGAACTTCTTATCACTTTTAACAAAGGGGTAGTTTTTAGTGCCTTCTTCAACATTTCAAATGTGGCCCGGCATTCTGCTGTCCATTAGAACTTCTTACCACTTTTCAACGCTTTCATAAGTGACTGTGAATTATCTGAAAATCCCGTCACAAGTTTTTCTAGTACTTACCTTATGTATGCTTCCAGGACTTTACTTGTCTGTAGTGCCAGGAAACTTTGCACAGGAAATAGAAATCTCGGATCCATTTTCACATCATCCTGGTTAATCAGGTGCCCCATGTATTTCACTTCTTAGCACAAAATGGCATTTACTGATGCCTCAGACCAGGTATGTGGATTGTAATCTGTTGAAAATTTCTCACAACTGTTCGCATATTCCTTCATATCCTCTAAAAATACCATAATGTCATCAAGATACATAATATATTGTTGTGGCTTTAAACCCCCTTAACACACCATCCAGCGACCACTGAAACGCGAATAGTGAATTCTTCAAACACATGGCATTGGCTTATAATTGGAATGACCCAAGCGGCTGTAAACACAGTCTTCGTCTTGTCCTCTGGCACTAGATCCAGTCTAGCATCTAAAAGTATTTCCTCTGTCCCAAGTTATCCAGGGTGTCTCTAATATTTGGTATTGCATATGCATCTGTAACCTTTCTCATGTTCAAGTATGTGATAATCACAACAGTACCTACATTTTCTTGTACCAGCTGACGATTTTTGAGTACTAAAATGACTTGTGCTCTCCTCAGAGTAGCACCCTCTTCCATCACGCCGCCATTCAGTTTGGGGTCAATAAACGTTTCCTTTTTTGTTTGTCAATGATGCGGCGTTCCAATTGTTTTTGGTACGCAGGTGGTTACTGTCAACTCAAAATCGTATGGTGTGTTGCAGGGGTTGCCAACAACCGGTCACAAGGGTTATATATGTCCTCAAACTCTAATAATTGCTTCCACAAGGGTACCCCGTCTCCTCTCAAATGCTGTATACTTTTGCAGTTACACTGGTGGTTTGCTTATGGCTAAGGTCCACATTTGAGCTTTCTAGGCAGTCCACACTCACAACATCCAAATTGGAAACTAATTATCAATTTTCTAAGCTTACTTCACTGTCAGTAAACTTATCCCCACTGACAGGAACACATGTTCACAATCTACACCCTGTACAAACACAACATTCTTGTGTACAAAACATTGTGATGCATGTAATTCATCATTGTCCTCTGGTGGTTTTATTTCACACAATTTGTTGAAATATAATACTATTCCTGCATTTTCCACAAGTAAAATCTCTGTGTCCTGCGGTAATTTAACCTTCGTATTGAGTCTCAGAGTGTTGTTGTAGGCAGTTTAATTGGTTTGTCGTTCATAATAGGATAGCCTGACAGCAGTCTACCCCTATTGAAGCAACGTCCCACTGAGTTCCACCAGGCATAGCCAAACCTAATTTTTGCATGACTTTTATTCAAAAAATCAAAACCTACGATTTTGTAGTAACCTTCATGTTCTTGGGCAAAACTTTCACAATCTCTCGAAACTTTTTTCTCCTACCCAAAGACCTAATATAGCCAAACTTTGTAATTGCACATCATTATTCCCTACCTCACGTAACATGTAATGTGTGGATTCAACCTGCTCATACACAAGAGGTCCCGACACAACATAGATACCCAAGCCCCTGCGTCTAACAATATCATATTTGACTGTATTGGCTTTCCGTGTAATAAATATAGGTACCCCTCTCAGGTTTACTAATGGATTCTAAAATCAGCTTGACTCGATAATTTGGCGATCAATCTGCCCTTCTTCTGGTGCTACTGAGTCCCACAGAAAAGTTATGTCAAGGCTAAAAATCGTCTTCCTTCATAGGACTGCATACCGTAAACGGCGCATGCACCACGCGGCAGTTTTTTCGCACTCCTCTTCCTACCTAGTAGAACACCGCTGATACATGGCAGTGAAAGTCTATACTCAAGCACTTTGGCTGTCCGCACCAAAGTGCGTTGTGTTTTGATGTGAGATGGTGTTGGGTTCACGCCCTGCAAAGAGGGCAATCCTCTTCATTATTAATCAAATTGTTTGCGTGCCTAATTTCAGTTCCTCTTTATAAACGCTGGAGCAAGTCCCAGATGTACTGATGACTATAAGATTCTCGTAAAATTTGATCCCATGTCACTCACTTAAACACTGTTCCGCTGCCACCTATATTTTAAGTTTTTGTAGACTCATGTGATGGTGATGTTCCATGCACATCACCTGAACTGCCCAAACTGAACGGCTTATGTGAGCCTTCGCACATTGACACGGAATTATGTATATACCACGGTTTCTGTTTTTCACAGGACGAAGATTAGTAGATCCCATCGGTGTTCAACGACTCATTGCTTTATCCTTGCCCTTCTTGCTTCTTATTACACCACTCACGTTCCCGATGCACAACCAATTCACAGCTGGTTGACAACACTAACTCTGACTGTACCCCAAACGCCTGTATCTATAACGCTCTTCTTCAAGAGAAGAGACGCACTGTGTTCTCTCCCCACCCCTCCATTCCCCCCCATTCTCCTGTCACTACTTCTCTCTTTTCACGATATCAGCTCCTTGGAGTTCTTTGTATGTACTCTACATACGGGGTAAAAGCCACGTTAGAAAACTATCCAGTGCACCATACTCTGTTCCTTCGAGAATAACTGTGTTTGTTTCTTCATTCCCCACGAACTTGTAGGTTTCATCATTTTCTGGTATTCTGTCAACAAAAATTTGTACCGAATAATCACGCTCTGACATACTCCACTCAGCTGTTTACGAATGACGATATTTTAGTGCCTGTGGTGTTAAAAATAACCAGGCAATTTTCTTCTGATATTCATGTACGCCCAGATGAACAGTCACAGCATCTGCACCCATTATGAAACACATGAAATGTATTCGCAGTTACGAATACACAGTCGCCTTTACCGCTTTGGCTGTCCTTAAAAGAGTCACGGCGAGACCCAAGCTTTCATACGTCGTCTTTCCTAAGTCAAAACCTGTACTCGAACACACATTATGTAATTGCTGGATAGCGAAGGAGATTTTAATTCAATGGCGCTGCCTGGCATTGGCAGAAAATTAGAATACTGTTGTGTATGCGTTCTTAAAAGGAACTATGCACTGATCCTTCGAACAAGCACGCATTATTGCTCCATTTTTCTGTCAAGTCAGCAACTGCATTGCCGTGTTAATGTAGTAATTGTGTGGCATCCTTCCCCTTCAGAAGCCGCGGCGGCGAACTGAACAAGGTCAGCGTACCGAACACATTCTTAAGCAGGCATAACTACTATTGAGGTTTTCTGCTCCATACTTTCAACAACTTATTTTTGCTGAGATACACTATGTGATCAAAAGTATCCGGACAGCCACAAAAACATACTTTTCCCATATTAGGTACATTGTGCTGCCACATACTGCCATACCACCGTCCTCAGTAGTCATTAGACTTCGTGAGAGAGCAGAATGGGGCGCTCCGCGGCACTCACGTATTTCGAACGTGGTCAGGTGATTGGGTGTCATTTGTGTCATACGTCTGTACGCTAGATTTCCACACTCCTAAACAGCCCTAGGTCTACTGTTTCCGATGTGATAGTAAAGTGGAAATGTGGAGGGACACCTACAGCACAAAAGCGTACGTGCCGACCTTGTCTGTTTAGTGACAGAGAACGCCGACAGTTGAAGAGTGTCGTAGTGTGTAATAGGCAGACATCTATCGAAACCATCACACAGGAATTCCAAACTGCACCAGGATCCACTGCAAGTACTATGTCAGTTGGCGGGAGGTGAGAAAACTTGAATTTCATGGTCGAGCTGCTGCTTATAAGCCACACATCACACCGGTAAATGCCAACGACGCCTCGCTTCATGTAAGGAGCGTAAACACTGGACGATTGAACAGTGGAAAAACGTTGTGTAGTGTGACGAATCACGGTATACAATGATCCGATCCGATGGTAAGGTGTGGGTATAGCGAATGCCCGGTGAACGTCATCTATTAGCGTGTGTAGTGCCAACAGTACAATTCGGAGGCGGTGGTGTTATGTTGTCCCGTTTTTTATGGAGGGGACTTGTACCTCTTGTTGTTTTGCGTGGTACTATCACAGCACGTGCCTACATTGATGTTTTAAGCACCTTCATGCTTCCCACTGTTGAAGAGCAATTCGGGGATGGCAACTGCATCTTTCAACACGATCGAGCACGTGTTCATCATGCACGGCCTGTGACGGAGTGGTTACACGACAAAAACATCCCTGTAATGGACAGGCCTGCACAGAGTCCTGACCTGAATTCTATAGAACACCTTTGGGATGTTTTGGAACACCGACTACGTGCCAGGCCTCACCGACCGACATCGGTACCCCTCCTCTGTGCAGCATTCGTTGGTGAATGGGCTGCCATTCGCCAAGAAACCTTACAGCACCTGACTGAATGTATGTCTGCGAGAGTGGAAGCTGTCATCAAGTCTAAGGGTGGATCAACGCCATATTGAATTCGAGCATTACCGATGGAGGGCGCTACGAACTTACGTCATTTTCAGCCAGTTGTCCGGATACCTTTGATGACATAGTGTACTCGGGCACTAGCAGCGCCTGGCGCTAATGGGGCCGTTAGTTCGACCTTCAGCCCTTCAGGCGGCGGCTGTACCCTCTTGGTAGGCTGTCCTATTAGGATGATGTCAGAGTAGCTGCGACTTCACTGCTGATGCCGGCACAACGATTTTTCACAACTAAGTGTTTTGCTGATACGACCAATCGACGTTCTGATGACCTGCATTGTTGGACTGCCAGTACTTCTTCGAGCCTAACTGGCCTGCTGTGGTGTTGAGCCTACTAAAATCACGTACACCGAATGTTAAAATGCTTCCTGGTTCTGGTAATTATCTGGACACTGACGAGCATATGGATGGCGACACGCGGTGAGAGCTTTGGCGCTTAACTTGGTCAGCTTGTTGTCCCAAGTGGCCCACCTAACGGCATGGTGCTTATTTACCTACTGTAGATAGGCCTCTTTACATTATTCTTCTAGGAGATTCCAGCCCACAAAATTCTTTACAGCTAATTGTAGACAAACGTGGTTAGTCTTCGGCTTACAACCTTTTAGAGCGCTCTTTTGTAACACTTCAGTATCTGTGACAGTTACACACAGCAGTATTCTCCAAGTTGTCGTACTGATGTCTCTTTGCCTCTCCTTTGGTCTATGCCGGAAGCTGTGTGCAGCTATCTCGTAGGAATACAGAATTCAGGAGGCGTCCTACAACAGTACTCCCGCTAACATTACGAACGTTCGTCCCCACCCTTTTCCACGTTTTACCTCCACGACACAATACTTAGCTTTAACATGTCATCTTCGTTCTAATTGTTTTGTCATTCATGTTGTACACTATCATTATGGCCTGTTACACCTTGTCACTACATCTTAAGAAACACCCAAGTTCAGGAAGAAACATACAGCGTGACCTATTTACAAAATGACATCCATCTTAAAGTCAATACAGTCGCATTTCTGATCATAAATCTCTGAGAACTATCAATGAAACTCTAAACTTCACCACTGATTCCCGACAGAAACGGTCGATACCATAGATTTATTTTATTAGCCACTGTATCTTCACCGGCTGAAACCTTTGACCCTTAATACAAATCCGTAGTACTACATATTTCTCTATTCTTCATAATTCTACGATACCTAATTGTTCTCTCATTATACTATACAGCGCATCAGACAATTACCTTACGTGGATTTTTTTCTATTATACCCCCTGAACTTCCACAGACCTAGGAGGGCATGAGGATGACGTCATACAAGAGCCTTCCTCGCCACAACCAAACACACTCCCTTCACTGAGCGGCATAATACACTGTATTCCAGATGACCCATCTCGCATTTTGTAAAGAAACGCACTACTAACGGCGCATTATTTGCGGCTATTTGCCTGGTACACAGGTCAGCTCGAGAGATGTTTTGGCTGATTACTGGCATCCGAATATGAATTCTCTGGCTGATTTCTTATTTACATGGATACTCTCCAGATCACATTTAAGTGCCTGGCAGTGGGTTCATCGAACCACTTTCACAATTCTCTGTTATTCCAATCTTGCATAGCCCGCTGAAGAAACGAACACCTATATCTTTCCGCGGGAAATCTTATTTCCCTTATTTTAGTATGGTGATCGTTTCTCTCTATGTAGATCAGCGTCAACAAAATATTTTCGCTTTCGGAGGAGAAAATTAGTGATTGAAATTTTCGTGAGAAGATTCCGCCGCATTTAATTATGTCCATCCTGAATCCTGTATCATTTCAGTGACACTCTCTCCCCTACTTCGCGATAATACAAAATGTGCTGCCCTTCTTTGAACTTTCTCGATGTACTCTGTGAATCCCATCTGGTAAGGATCCCACACCGCGTAGCAGTATTCTAAAAGAAGACGGACAAGCGTAGTGTAGGCAGTCTCTTTAACAGATCGGTTACAATTTATAAGTGTCCCGCCAATAAAACGCAGTCTTTGGTTAGCCTTCTATGTGTTACTTCCAATGTAAGCTGTTCGTGATTGTAATTCCTAGGCATTTAGTTAAAATTAAGGCTTTTAAATTTTACAGATTTATCTTGTAACCGAAGTTTAACGGATTCCTTTTAGCACTCATGTGGATGACTTCACACTTTTAGTTATTTACGATCAATTGCCAATTTTCGCTCCATACAGATATCTTTTCTATATCGTTTTGCAATTTGTTTTGATCTTCTGAAGAAGATGAATGACAGCTTCATCTTCTCAGATTGTCTCCCAAATCATTTATATAGGTAAGGAACAACAAAGAGAATATAACACTACCTTGGGGAACGCCAGAAATCACTTCTCTTTTACTCGATGACTTTCCGTCAGTTATTACGAACGGTGCTCTCTCCGATGGGAAAATCTCGAATCCCGACACATAACTCAGACGATATTTCATAAGCACGCAATTTCAATACAAGCCGCTTGTGTGGTACAGTGTAAAAAGCCTTCCGGAAACCCAGAAATACGGAATCAATTTGAAATCCCTAGTCGGTAGCACCCAACGCTTCGTGTGAGTAAAGAGCTAGTTGTGTTCCACAAGAACGATGTTTTCTAAACCCGTGTCGAGTGTGTGTCAATAGACCGTTTTCTTCGACGTCGTTCGTAATGTTCGAACACAATACATGTTTTAAAATCCTGCTGCATATCGACGTTAATGATACTGGTATGTAATTTAGTGGATTACTCCTACTGCATGGCTGCATAAAAAAACCTGCGGAGGAGCAGCGCATCCATCGGTCTCCGCTGTCACTCATGGGTGTCTCTCACATACAGGAGTCATTGACCGACTCGTGAAGCGCCCCAGGACTGCGCACTGGTTAAAAAGCGCATGCTGTATGGAGATGTGAGTCATAAATACGTGTTCTGGAATATGACTCAGTTTTGTAGGACTTGTACTGAAGAATGCAATTTTCTTGCGAGAATCGAAGTAAACCATTACTACTTTACAATTTACCAGCTGAGAAACACGGCGTTGCCTGGGTATTATTTATAGCTGTGTCCTAGACGTCGTATGTATTTCTTTTTGGCTTCCCTATATCCATTATTTGAAGTAGTGTGGTTGCGGACATGACCGAAGACCTTGCTTGTTTCACGGACGCATGAGAGGTTCATGTAGAGCTGGCCATGTGAAAAGGAACTGACACTAAGGTCCACGCCCGCAAAATGTAGATTCTGGCCTTGTGCTTTATTTAGGTGGGTGGCATAACATAAGCTCACTGGGGACTGAACACGTTTAAAGCGAAATGGTTAACTGTCAGGAATAATTAGGATCTGGGATAGAAAAATTCCTTAACCTTTGCCACTTTCAGTCAGAATTTCTGCTTCTATGTTGTTACGTTAGAGAGAAGCAACTCCACGCCTCTTTGAGTGAAAGATTGTGAAGAGCGAGATAGCTGTCTATCAGAGTTACTTCGCGTCACCTTTTCGGAAGGAGTTTCCCGATAGCGAGTTAAAACCTGATGTTCTTGAGCAACAGCAAGTATCTATCACCTAATGAGCTTAACAGGATTCCCATAGTCGTCAGTATTTAGCCGTTCTGGTGTACGGAAAAAGTTCACTCGTTTACCAGGCATTTTTTTTGTTAAAATCTAAATATAATGAAAAAGCACCCAGATAACAATGCAGTTCTAATAAATTCGTATTTCCTAGTAATGAATACAAATAAAGCATATCAGAAGAAGCATACAACTGTCTTTAAGTTTATAATACACAAATTGAAATCAGTAAATCCCTATATACTAGCTAAATAAATTTACTGTTAGTTTCTATCTATAAAGATAAGGTTGTGGAACTTTATTCAGCCATTGACATAAACTTCCTAAAATAAATCTGTCACTCAGTTAAAAAATTAAGGGTGCCTCTATTGGTTGTTCGGTATGCTGTATGTGTGTGAAATCTTATGGGACTTAACTGCTAAGGTCATCTGTCCCTAAGCTTACACACTACTTAACCTAAATTATCCTAAGGACAAACACACACTCCCACGCCCGAGGGAGGACTCGAACCTCCGCCGGGACCAGCCGCACAGTCCATGATTGCTGCGCCCTAGACCGCTCGGCTTGTTCGGTGTACTACAGCGTCATATGTTGGTTATTCGTGTACTGCGTCGTGATGATTAAACATCCCAAATATTAAGCTTAAATAAAACCTTAAATTACGATCATTTAACTGTTCCAAATTGTATGAGTAAGGCCTACATATTGCCCCAAGCTACACTTAAGTTACCTGTGGAAGCTTCATGAAAATTCATCTGGCAATTTTGGAAATTAGCGTGTACAAAGAGACACACAGGCAGAGACGACGGGTTTAGCTACTACCCCACAGGCGTCATAGTAACAGAACTGTAAGTGCCCGCGTCCACTCTACGCAGAGCCTGTGAACGAGTATCTCGAAAACGTCGAATCAGGCAAAATTTTCATGTGCTACTGTCGTGAGCATTTACATAAAGAGGGAGAAGGACAGTGAAAGTACCATTAGACTCTAAATGGTTGGACGTACACGCCTCTTCACACATCAAGGGGTTCAGAGGCACGCCAGCTCTGTAAAGTAAGATGGTGATCTGTGGCATCTCTGCTGAAAGAGCACAATACTGGAGCACACAAAAGTGTTTCGGAGCGCACCGTTCATCCTACATTGTTGAATATGGATCTCCGCAACAGACCACCGACTGCTACGGTCGCAGGTTCGAATTCTGCCTCGGGCATGGATGTGTGTGATGTCCTTAGGTTAGTGAGGTTTAAGTAGTTCTAAGTTCTAGGGGACTGATGACCACAGATGTTGAGACCCATAGTGCTCAGAGCCATTTGAACCATTTGAACAGACCACCCCTACGTGCTCATACTGTATGTTGACCCGACGACATCGTCAATTACGATTGCAGTGGGCAAAGGACCATTGCGACTCGACTGTCGATCATTGGAAACGTGTGGACTCGTCGAGTGAATCATATTCTTGCTACACTAGGTCGATGGCCGTCTTCAGAAACGCCGTCATCGAGGTGACTGTAGCTACAAACGTGCAGCGCCCACGGACACAGGATGGTGGGAGCAGTATTATGCCATGGGAGACATTCTCTTGCGCTTGAATGGTAGTAATAGAAGACACACTGACAGCTGCGAACCACCTATATCCGTTCTTGCGTGATGTCTTCCCCAATGGCGATGTCATTTTTCAGCAGTATAACTGTCCTTGTCTCGGAGCCAGAACCGTGCTATAGCGATTTCAGGAGCATTATAGTGAACTCACATTGATGTCTCGGCGACCAAATTCGCCTGACGTAAATCTTATGGAACCTATCTGGGTCGTTGTCGGGAGCCGTCACCGGGTACGCAAATTATCGGTCCATTGTTTTCGCTAATTACGGGACCTGTGCACAGACATCTAATGCCACATATCTCTACAAGTCTACCAACTGTCGGATCCGTGATACTCAGAATCAGTAATGTATTTCATTCCAAAGACAGACAAGGAAGCTATTAAGCAGGTGGTCATAATGTTTGGGTTCACCAGAGTATGGAGATTTACATACAATATTTCTTTACATGTGCTAATTACAAATGAGAAAGAGATGAGGTATAAACGATAGAGGTTCCAGAAGCTTCGTCATCATAAAGTAATATAAATAATGGCTTCCTCTATAAAACAACTTTTTCTGCTACCAGTCACGTTCTTATCTTTAAACAGAGAATGCACAGCAACGATACATGCACAATATTTTAATAAATAAGTCAGCGTCGCTCTATTTCCTTAAAAAAGGAGTCAATACAGCTTTTATAAGTAGAACAATCAGTGGTAGCGTGACAGAGCTCTGTCTATGTGTTTACTAACAATGAAACAGTAAAACCATCGTGAATGTCTGTTTGTCAGTTTGAACATGATCATTTTCTAAACAGCGAGACGAATTTCCCCCATGTTTTCGCCGATAATTTCAACTTTGCTTATGGCAATGTGCAGTCTTCTGTCCCCAAAATAGTATCACGAACAAAATTGAGTGATTTAAGGCTGTATATAAAACCGTCACATATGTCTATTTGTCTGTTTGAACACTGTAATCTCCACCACAACTAGATGACTTTTCATGAGGTTTCCACAGATTACTTGAGCATGGCTTGGAGCGAAGTATCGACTGGTTTTCATCAAAATAGAATAGCGTGATTTAAAATTTTATGAAAAACCGTCGAGTCTGTTTGTCAGTTCGAAAACGCTATCTCCAAAACTACTAGACACGTTTTAATGGGGCTTTCACAGTTAACTTGACCGTAGCTTGGGGCAATATATAGACGTCATTTCATGAATACTGGATCGTGAGAAGAACATACCGAGATTTAAAATTTTACTTAAAACCATCATGTCTGTTTCCACACGCAAATCTCCAAAACTACAAGACAAATTTTCTTGGGGTTCTCAGCAGGTAACTTGAGCATAGTTGGGACAATATGTAGGCTTTATTTCATCAAAGCTAGAGTAAGGGGAAAACTACAATGACGTGATTTTGTTGAATAAGGGAAGGATAGCTGGGATGTAGAGTAGAACAGTAACTGCTTTCAAAGGAAAGCTCGATAGGAGCAGAAATGATTAGTGCACAAATAACACACAAACAGAAGATTTACTCAACTGGCATATGTCAAAACGTTTAAAGGCTCATGACAAATGATGCGACAAGTCCAGCTCATACAATAGCAACAACGGTGATATTCGACCTACGACCAGGTGGCGTCGGTGTGGGTCCCTGTAGTGAAGTGGCTTCAAGTGTGAGTGGGCTGAGCAGTTGGCACTGGTCATCCAATTGGGGTGGCAGGGGGAGCTGTTGAAGGTGTGGTTCAGTGGGCGTCCTTCATTGGGCCCACCGGACCTCTCGCGACTGCTGTCAGTCACTTATCTCAATGGTTTTCACCTTTTGCAGCCCTATCTTTAATAGGGTGATCTCCCATCCATGTCTTCTTCCATTAAAAACTTTTGATAACGTGTCACGTGTCTGCAACACCACCAGGCGGCATCCCACTTCGCGGTGTATTATAATGCGCAGTTAGATGTGAAGAATACTCAGTATTATAGAACAGTCAGTATAATGTCGTTTATTGAAACTGAACTACACTTCTCGAACAATCACTATATACACACAAAGAAAACAAATAACAAGTAGGCGACTATTCATCGCCCGCATCTCGTGGTCGTGCGGTAGTGTTCTCGCTTCCCACGCCCGGGTTCCCGGGTTCGATTCCCGGCGGGGTCAGGGATTTTCTCTGCCTCGTGATGGCTGGGTGTTGTGTGCTGTCCTTAGGTTAGTTAGGTTTAAGTAGTTCTAAGTTCTAGGGGACTGATGCCCATAGATGTTAAGTCCCATAGTGCTCAGAGCCATTTGAACCATTTGACTATTCATCAAGAGCGTCGGTGAGGTCCGTCGGAGCTGGTCCTAGCTCGGTGAGGAACTGGTTGTACTGCTGCTGCGCTGGCCTTATAAAGCCGGCGGAGGTCGGCGGAGTGCTCCAACTTCCCTGTGTTTGTGAGGCGACCTCTGCAGAAAAAGGTTTGCATTACTCTCTAGCAAGTTCTGTTTATTTTTGAAGAAATTTTTTCCTCTCGGTTGCGCCTGCAAGTGCTTGTATATGTTATATGGTACACAGAGGTGTCTTGAGTGTAGTCTGCCTGGCAGGGGCCGTCTGTGGCAGACGTAACTAGATGAAAACTGGATAGTTGCCACAACAGGACAATGGAAAGTTTCCATTCAACAATAGTCACCACACACATTAAGTCGTTTATTCCACTGGGGAAAGAAACGATCGTTCCTGTTTCACAGAACACAGTCGACCGCTGATAGATCCACAACTGCGTCCCTCTTTCATTTCCTCATCTAACACAAACTGGTGTCCACACATGTCTTTCTTTAGGTCGACAGAGTTGTGAAAATCACATGTTGAATCATCTTGGGTGTGTGGAGCATATTTTAGTGTTTCCCAATCAGATTCTTGAAGTGTAGCTATTGTCAGACTGACGGTGTGGGGGCATGCATTGTCGTGGAGCACATTGATTCTGTCTGACAGCACTCATGCGCGTTTTGAGTTTAAGGGATGTAGCAGTTTCTGCAAAGTGTCTTCATAGCACTGCATATAGATGGTGGTTATACACTCAAGGAACACGACGAGCGGAGGGCCCCTGTAATCTAAGAGGGAAGTCATCATGACATTAATAGGACTTGTGTGAACAGCTTTTGATTTCTATGGCGGAGGTATGTGAAATATTTCCACTTTTGGCTTTTACCATTTTCCCTTGGACTCGAAATGGTGGCAGCACGAAAGGTCATAAAGACACAAAGAATAATATGTATAGACATATGTTAGTCAGATGAGGAGGTAAAAGAATGGGTGTGTTTGTGGATCCAACAGTAGTCAACACCGCCTGTGAAACCGAAATTGATCGTCTCGTCTCCCAGTGGCATAAATGTCTTAATGCACACGGTAATCTGTTTTTAATGGAACCATTCCATAGCCCCCTTTGTGGTGAGTGTTTAGTTTTAATTTGTCTGTAATGTATACCACTAATTCCTCGTAATTTTTCACTGTGGTCATATCATGAGACATATGTTGGAGGAAGTAATATGTCCCCACCCCCCATCTCTTCCTGAAACGTAATCTCTCGGATTTTCTGCAGTAAACTTGCCCATGGTACACAACACCTCTCTTATAGTGTCTGCTACAGAAGTTAGTTTACCATCTCTGTAATCCTCTAGCCCTGTCTAAACACCGTGTGTGCGAGACACTCTGCATTATACACTACTGGCCATTAAAATTGCTACACCAAGAAGAAATGCAGATCATAAACGGGTAGTCATTGGACAAATATATCATACTAGAACTGACATGTGATTACATTTTCACGCAATTTGGGGGACGTAGATCCTCAGATATCAGTACCCAGAACAACCACCTCTGGCCGTAATAACGGCCTTGATACGCCTGGGCATTGAGTCAAACAGAGCTCGGATGGCGTGTACAAGTACAGCTGCCCATGCAGCTTCAACACGATACCACAGTTCATCAAGAGTAGTGACTGGTGTATTATGACGAGGCAGTTGCTCGGCCACCATTAACCAGACGTTTCCAATTGGTGAGAGATCTGGAGAATGTGTTGGCCAGGGCAGCAGTCGAACATTTTCTGTATCCAAAAAGGCCCGTACAGGACCTGCAACATGCGGTCGTGCATTATCCTGCTGAAATGTAGGTTTTCGCAGGGATTGAATGAAGGGTAGAGCCACGGGTCGTAGCACATCTGAAATGTAACGTCCACTGTTGAAAGTGCCGTCAATGTGAACAAGAGGTGACCGAGACGTGTAACCAATGGCACACCATACCATCATGCCGGGTGATACGCCAGTATGGCGATGACGAATACACGCTTCCAATGTGCGTTCACCGCGATGTCGCCACACACGGATAAGACCATCATGATGCTGTAAACAGAACCTGGATTCATTCGAAAAAATGACGTTTTGCCATTCGTGCACCCAGGTACGTCGTTGAGTACACCATCGCAGGATGCAGCGTCAAGGGTAACCGCAGCCATGATGTCCGAGCTGATAGTCCATGTTGCTGCAAACGTCGTCGAACTGTTCGTGCAGATGGTTGTTGTCTTGCAAACGTCCCCATCTGTTGACTCAGGGATCGAGTCGTGGCTGCACGATCCGTTACAGCCATGCGGATAAGATGCCTGTCATCTCGACTGCTAGTGATACGAGGCCTTTGGGATCCAGCACGGCGTTCCGTATTACCCTCCTGAACCCACCGAATCCATATTCTGCTAACAGTCATTGGATCTCGACCAACGCAAGCAGCAATGTCGTGATACGATAAACCGCAATCGCGATAGGTTACAATCTGACCTTTATCAAAGGCAGAAACGTGATGGTACGC
Source organism: Schistocerca cancellata (assembly GCF_023864275.1). Classification (NCBI taxonomy): domain Eukaryota; kingdom Metazoa; phylum Arthropoda; class Insecta; order Orthoptera; family Acrididae; genus Schistocerca; species Schistocerca cancellata. Next base: position 353,147,034 of record NC_064629.1, on the reverse strand, counting down.
ATTTCTCCTCCTTATACGAGGCATCACAACAACGTTTCAGCAGGCAACGCCGGTCAACTGCTGTTTGTGTATGAGAAATCGGTTTGAAACTTTCCTCATGTCTGCATATTGTAGGTGTTGCCACCGGCGACAACCTTGTGTGAATGTTCTAAAAAGCTAATCATTTGCATATCACAGCATCTTTTTGCTGTCGGTTAAATTTCGCGTCTGTTGCACGTCATCTTCCTGATGTAGCAATTTTAATGGCCAGTAGTGTATGTTGTCTACCTCTTCTAGTAATGATACTTGGTAGGGGTCCAAACTGAACGCGGTACACCTATTTACATTCAGTGTGAGCACCTAGTCCCTGAATAAATCAAGAATCCTCTGCAGGTCTTCCTGTAATTCATTATAATCTGCTTCCATTGCAATTTCCTTATAGACAACTGCATAATCGGCACCCAGGCTCATGGAGAGTCCAACATTGTACTCTAGATCATTTGTAGTGGTGCAGCTGTTTTGCAGGGCTGCCACTACCAATCACATTATGCGATTTTATCAGTAGTTCCAGCATTTCAGCCATTTTTATTTTTTTAATCTTATAGAGGATTTAAGTTACAACAGTAATGCTACACATGTGTTTTGTACACGAAATATTACGTAGTTTGATAAATAATACAATCATTTATTTAGGAGCCACAACCATACTTGTATACTACGATAACCAACCAGCATGTACTTTTTCTACGTAGATTGCGTTTCATTACCTCAAATCATACACATGCGTGGGGGGGGGGGGGGGGGGGAATTTGGAGTAGTACATTTACTAATGTTCACAGAATGTGGTTTTAAAGGAATATTTTTTATCGACATATATCGCGTGCACATACACTGTTTAACGACTTTTTTTAAATCATGGAACTAGTGGACCACACACAATAGCCTTCTGAATTTAAGGATATAACTGGACGTGACATCATGATCACATGACCAGAGTTATCGTCACCTTGGATACTTAGAGTAGAAAAGAAGCCTCTACGGTCTCATCTAATTTTTACTCTATGTTGTCAACATACGAAAAATTAAATATATGGATTGGCTTTAGTAAGTGGGAATCTTATCAGAGTAACAGAGGTAAAATGAAGGACGGAAGATTGGTTTTAACGTCCCATTGACGTCAAGGTCATTACAAATGAAACACAAACTTGGATATTGTCAAGGATGGGGAAGGAAATCGGCCGTGCCTTTTCAAACGAGCCATCCAGACATTTGCCTTGAGCGATTTAGGAAAATTACGGAAAACCGAAATCTGGATGGCCAGGTGAGAAATTGAACCATTGTCCTCCTAGGTGTGGGGCCAGTGTGCTAACCGCTGTGCCACCTCGCTTGACGGGTAATGAAAGTGGATAGGGAGTGATATTTCGTAAGAATCAGTAACCACGAAGTTCATTGTAAAAGCCAACACACTCACAGTGCGGTAGCTAACATTCTAACGCGTTCCACATCCACCACAGCCCATGTATTTGTGTGCATATAAGGGTTTGCTTCGACAGCTAGCTTTGTGATGGTAGACGGTTGTCTCGGTAGACATTTGGAGGATGAAGTTCTACTGTGAACAGTTTGAAGATACTCAGGTAGGGCAAGGAATACAAATCCCAATAGTGTACTAAAGAAACCATCGCACTGGTGATAGGCTAGGAAAAAGAAATAAATATTCCTGTTGAACATGTTTATTAATTTTCCATATAAATGTACACATGCTGATAGACATAACAATTTGCTACAACTCTGCTATGGTAACTTACTGAAATTTCTTTTATAACCTACGCTGTATATGGGTAATTTGTTACGATTTTGTGTAACGATGCTAGTGTATGAGGTTTTTTGTTACAATATTGGTATAACATGTGAATTTGGGGTATAATTTGTTGTAATTTTACCAGATCATAATAAGCATAATGATTTTCACCAGTGTGTTCATTGGAGTTCCCACTTTCTTCAGCAACATAAATATCACTTTCTTTGAATAAAAAAATGCTGTTAAATATTTTATATTCAATACTATTTGCGGATGGTGAATTTATTACTCCAAATATGCTGTCACTGTAGCTGAAACAGATTTCTAACACATAGAAAACGAGGAAAGTGGAGATGCACTTTCAGGCTGGCAACTATGTGCCTGTGTAGATGAAGTAGCAGTCCCATGTCTTCTAGGAAGCAAATTTGACCCAGACGAGCAATGACAAACGCCCTTACAGTCAGATACTGTTCTTATATTGTTTTGCGATAACAGTTTCGTCAACTTTCTCAAGGTTTAGTGGAAGTTTAATACTAGCTGCATGCTTTACTCTAATTATTGTGTCTATATTCTGACAAATATTATCCACAGGATCTTTGTCCTTCACAAGAATCATAAACAATCTAGGAAATGCAAGTGGAAGTAAAGTAGAAAGCATGACCAGAAGTGACATCATGACCATGAGCCTGGAAGTGTCAACGTCTTGGATTCCAAGTGAATATAAGAAGCTTTAAAAACAATTCTCCACAGCATAGTGGAGGTAAACCTGTAAAAATAGATCTGTCATGAGTCAAATGTTAAACAAACCTTATTTGTACGGTGATTGTAGTCTTTACAGAATGGAAAAAAGTCTGTATTTAATCTCCTGAACTAACACCGTTGCGCAGTCAAACATGATGTGTGAGATATCGTCACCTAGTGTGGATCAGCTCACCACAATACTGAACATATGAGCTGAGGCTGTCATCTTGAATGACTGGTTGTACGCTCTTCAGACAAGCCAATCCAAGTGATGATGGATTTTATCATAATGCTGTCAGAGATAGAACAGTGCGTTTACATTGTGGTGGGGGCGTCAAAGATTATGAAGATAATCACTATGTATGGGCTGAACATGATAAGTGGTTTTTCCAGACTGTTTAGCCACCAGTTGCCACCAGCCAGCTCTGTGCATTGTAGCAATGTACTTTGCAGCGTACAAATACCTGATTACACATTTTAACGTTATTTTAAGCATCACCACACCTCCATAGTGTAACTCTTAATGTAGCAAGGGTGGACATCGGTAAAAGACTGAATGACAACACCACCACAACGTAGATGCTATGTAACAGGGGTGCACTTTCTCTGAGAAAGAAGCATACACTCATACCCTTAATGCCCAGGAACTGGATGGTTGTGTTGCCCTCATCATTTCATCATCATCATCATCATCATCATCATTCATGACTGTGGCTAGATTGGACTATGCAAAGAAACTGGACTGTGTAAAATTGGGACTTTTTATGGGCGCTGATGACCACACAGTTCAGTGCCCCACAAACCAAACATCATCATCACCCAATGTAAGCTTTCACGGCCGGTATTGTCTTCACTTAAAACTTCCGGGCTGATAGGCCGTGGTCGAAGTATAAAACACTCTCCTGACGTTTCGTCTCCAACTGCGGGAGACATCCTCGGAGGTAAAGAGGCGAACTGCCGCTTTACCTCCGAGGATGTCTCCCGCAGTTGGAGACGAAACGTCAGGAGAGTGTTTTATACTTCGACCACGGCCTATCAGCCCGGAAGTTTTAAGTGAAGATCATCATCACCATCATCATCATCATTATCACATTAAAAGTTGTTGTGTATAGCGTTGTGCTAAAATATTCGAAAATATTTATGCAGACACACCATGCAATATTCAGCTGTCAAACAACCTATCTCATTTCGATTTTTTTTAAATTTTACATTGTGTACAGTGCTCACCATGCCTTATGTACCTTCAGCGTATGCATTACGAGGGTTGCCCAGAAAGTAATGCAACGAATTTTTTTTCTCAGCCGTAAAAAATGCTACGAATTCGAAACGTTATGCATGTACTATTTGGAGTCTCCTTAGTGAATGCGCAAAGTTTCCGTCACTGCTGACAGATAGGGCAGCTGCAGGACAGTTTCAAAATGGCAGGTGATGTACGTTACAAGCAATGTTCCGTTATTGAATTTGTCATTGCATGGAAGAAATTGTGGGGAATATTCATAAACGCTTGTGCAAAGTCTATGGAACATCTGTTGTCGACCGAAGTACAGTTAGTTGCTGATCACGGAGAGTGAAGTCATGAGAAGGCTGTTCGGGAGAGTTCCACGATTTGCAGCGGTCGGGGAGACTTCCACGGCTGTCACACCTGCCATGTTGCAGCGAACTTCCACTTGTTTTGGCCATTAACGGATGCCATTCGTGGAAGCCAATTTGAGGACGATGAGGAGGTGATTCGCACAGTGAAGCACTGGCTCCGCCACCAGAACAAGAATTGGTACCAACAGGGCATGAAAGTACTTGTTTCGCGCTGGAGGAAGGCCGTAGAACGGGATGGAGATTACGTGGAAAAATAGGGTGTGTAGATAAAACACCATTCTTTCGTGTGTTTAATTTCCATTATGTTCAATAAAGAATTGTTGAAGAAAAAATGCGGTTTATTACTTTCCGGACAATCCTTGTATGTGCCTCTTCCTTCCGTAAAATCCTTAGAAAAATGCACAATCATTATATACTGACCTGGGGGGGGGGTAAGTTAGTAATAAGGCTACTCTATTTGGTGTAAATTTCTGCGGTTACCATTATAAGTAATAAAATTTGAAAGGATTGGGGGAAATAATATGTATTACAGTTTTTGTGAGACATATTACTTTATTACATACAGCAACATTTTGCTGGTAATTGTTTTATATACCTTTACCTCACTGTGAACTGCGTTGAAACCAATAGGAACAACGTTAAATTTAGGTATTCCATCTGTAAATTCTGCATCTATGAAATTAGTGTGTATGGGAGTAATGGTAGCTGACTGGGTACTGCATGAGTACATGCATGTATACGTTTATCTAACTGCTCTTCACGCACGCTATCCTCGTGTATATAGATCACAGAATCACTGAGTAGGGTCTCGTTAGTCGGTAGCCACTGACTCAGCCTATCTGTCACAGTCCAGAATGCACTGTAGCGACTACACAAGATCACAACACCTGAGTGATATAAATAAACGCACTAGAAAGAATATCCAGATATTAATCCCTGCGTTAGCTCTCAGTATATATCGATGCTGGACGCATTCTGATTGACGAGGCTGTAGTCTGGAGGAGGATGACATTCAGTCACCATCACGTTCTCTATTCCATTACGTTACGTAGACAGTCCAACTCCACCTCAATAAACTGCACTTTAGTACTGTGTTGAACATTCTCGATTTCTACTATTACTTTCCAGTTACATTCTGGTGCAATGCCTACAATTACACATTCACGTCAGATGGAAGTCAAGAGCTAAGTTGTGTTTGTGGCTCGATGAGCCATGGTGCAGCATTGCATATACTGGAAGTTTAGTGTCAGGAAAGAGTTTTGTGTCCCGCTCCAGCGTATCAGGTAGTGAGGCTCTTGATTTCTGTTCCAATGCATCAGGGAACTGTTACGCTGAGGGAAAGATATTGTTAAATGAAAACACGTATATACTATAATTAATATTAATAACGAATAATGGGAGAGATGAAAGGGTTCATACTTGTCTGTGCAAGTCATTATCATCTGTTTCAATATGCCAGATATCTGATGTCACTTCTTGATGATGATCAGCTTTTCACTACGGCGTACTGAGCATGAGTGCCAAGTCCATCTGATAGCTGCTACGTGTAGACGCTAGGAATGGGTGTAGGGACTGCAGTGCTATGCAAACAGGCACAACCATTTGCGACTGGGGAAAGGTAGTGGGAGGAAGTATCCTTGGGGACTGACTTATATGACACTTTAAGTACCCGTAAACTTGGTGACATTATGAGATTCTGCCATTTTGGGTACTTATGTTTGATAGTTACATCATGGTGTTGGCCATATTGGACGCCATTTTGGGTGAAAATTTGGTGTTATGGGTAATAAATATCAGCAATAAGGATCCCAAATAAACACCCACAGCCTGCATAATTGGAAAATAAACTGGATCTTATTTAAACATCAGGTAACAACCTATATGATCTAATAGGATTGGGAAAGAGAAACGAGGTTATAAATTACACAAAAATAAACACCATTATCTGACAACCATGCAGGATGGGCTCGTATCCTCAGCCAATAGAATAGTAGACTGATATTACGTTTGTAAGAGAGGTTGTTTGGGGTGAGGCGGAGGCGTGTAGATCTGGCAACTATGCAGAGTGGGCTTGGACCGGCTCAGCATGATACATAATTTCCCTAATGTAAATGTTAATTCGTATTATAGTATCAACCCCATAGTACAAAGCAGTGTGCCTCAGAGAAGTGTAAAATCTTAGTTCTGTGAGATGGACAGATCAGAGAGGAGACAAATCACCGAACTCATGCCTCCATATTTATCGTCGCACGGGTCGTTCAGACATGTTCATCCCTGCAGTTAGAAACTATGTATTTTGAGAGGAGTTTGCTCACAAGACATGTATGATCAGGAGAATACCCATAATTCACTGAGGGTGTGATAACTACGAGGTTGCGCAACTGCTGTGTTCACTACAATTATGGAGTGCCGCTCTGCACATAGATAGCCATAAGAACCAACACAGTCAGAAGACGCCTGCGTGACTCAGAATCAAGTGTACGCATGTTATTAGGACGATTCCGACGAATACTGCGTCACTATCGCATACAGACATGCAGAATAGTAATGGGTCACCTTTAGTGATTGACTATGGATAATCTTCGCAGTAATTTCTAACTTGACCGTCTATGAATGTATTTAGGAACTAGCAAAATGAATGAATACATACTATAGCTTGCCTCATGTTGTGGGACGGAGTTTCATGTGATGTTCGTACACCATTGGCTTTTCATGAAAGGAAGCGTTGACAGTGAAATGCTATTAATGAGGTACTGCAATACGTAAACCTGAGATCCGTCAACACTCACGTCATCACTCTGATTTAACACACTGCTCGATTTTATAACTCTGTCGACATTAATTTTTACCTTGGAGCTGCGAATACACTAGCTTGGTCAAATGCATCATCTATTCGAGAATATGTGGGATGCTATGCAAAAGTTACGAAGTTGTATGAGATGAAAAATTTGTAAATATTCGTTTGGGTGCTCTACGATACCATGTAGCTACTTTCGAAGATTCCATCATTAATATGGAGTTCCAGTGCAATTGTGGTACACGTTATCTCAGTCTACGCATCGTTGTGCATAATTATTCCAATCATCTGACTGAGCGGGGTAGCGCAGTGGTTCGCACAGAGGACTCGCATTCGGGAGGACGACGTTTATAACTCGTGTTCGGCCATCGTGAATTAGGTTTTCCGTGATTTCACTAAATCGCTTAAGGCAAATGCCGGGATGGTTCCTTCGAAAGGGCTTAGGTATTTTCCTTCTCTAACCTTACCTAATCCGAGCTTGTGCTCCATCTCTAAGAAACTCGACGTCGCTGGACGTTAAACACTTATCTCCTCCACTTCTTATAGCCATCTACCTGAAGAATATTTCACATGCTAAATTTGTTATCAGATCTCTATGGATTTAAGAGTAATTGTTAAAGATTGTTGAAAGCTCAATAATCGGTAATATTTAATTAGCAAATGTAATAACCGAGCATAGCGGCTCAGTCGATTAATCAGAGATGATAGGCTGAGCCTATCATCAAAATTTAAGTTTCAAGTGGTTTCTCCCAATCACATTAATCATATTCTGTGACCTACACACTGAATAATTCACTTCCTATTTGCTCCAACTTCATTATCACCCGAGTTTCACTACGCCCTCTAACAATAATGTCGACTGCCATTCGATCCTTCTTTTACTCAGACGTAAATGAACAAGTGTGTGCTGTTTCTTCCTCGTAACAATCAATGCTTTTGACCTAGATACTTATCATCATCATCGTCCTCTTCAAGGATTAGGCCTCTTGGCTCGTTCCACCTCAGAATTGTTAACGCCAACCAACGTTCCCCTTGCCGATTGTGTTATATTGCACTGACACTTTAGTTATTCTATCATTAGACCTATGTTGGACATAATCTTCCCAATTCAGTCGGTATTTTTCAGTTATATTTGTAATGGGTTCAACTTTTAGTTCTTGTTTAATATCAGTATTTCTTTTATGGTCCATCAGGGAATATCCTCTTACAAAGCGGAGGAACTTCATCTCTGATGATTCCATTCGTCACCATTGATTAGATGTTAGGGTGCAATATTCGGTACCACACAGAAGCAAAAGTATCTCTGTTACCTTTTAGAGTTTAATTAATGTTTCTTTTCGTACATATGTTCTAAGGTACGTTGTATAGGTCCACAAAATCTGGCCAGTTTTAGCTCTACACCATCTGACCTGGGAAATTTAAAATTGTATCCTAAATATTTAAACTCTCTTACTTGTTCAATTATTTTTTCGTCTACAACAATTTTGGCTGTTATGGATTCCATTCCTTGAAATGCCTTCACTTTTGTTTTATATGTTGATACTCTCATTCCGTATTTAGGGGGAATTTGACTCAAATTGTGTATTGAAATTTGAACCTTTTCTTCATATTCTTCTTTTATAATCCGATCATCAGCAAATAACATGGTCATAAAATTAAAATTATCATTCTTTATTACGTCATCTAATACGTATAACCATTTACGAATAATTTCGTCAACAGAAATACTAAAACACTGGGGGAGGGGAGGGGGGAGGATAGCTGGTAGCCTTGTCTGACTCCTTGATTGATACTGGCATATTCTGTCCCATCCCTCACAGTACGGATTCTTATTTTATTTTTTGTGATCTAGATTCTGTTATGAATACACACGTGTTGCCATATCTTTAGAGTCAGCACACGTCTCCTTGTTATCTCCCTTAACAGGAGTTCCAACTAGGTGAGAGTATTAAAAGAGGAAAGGAGAGAAGGGGACAACCCGTTGTCGTTAAACTTCTCCAGCAAACTTCTAAGGAAAATAGATGTTTACCTCTACCTTCGCTGCTTCAGTCGTATTCACAAACCGATAGTAAATGTGCTCGTTTAGAGGCGTCGATAACCAGGTACGAGATTTCTCAGTATCATGGGAGAATCTGTATAGAATACAATATTCCGAACTTTCAGCAGGTAAACGTATAAATCAGCCCCGTACATATCGGAGGAGTTACTAAATTCTTCAGGTACTGAAAATAAATTCTACTGCTTTTGGATGATGACTGATGTGACAGAAAATGTTAAAAACTTTTCATGGTCTGAGCTTTAGTGAGATTTAACAGAGGTGCCCACAATCAATGTACTTCACTGTTCAGTAGAAGCATGCTAGTACTAAATAAAAACTGTTTGTCTGGCTTTAAAGTTTGTACTCTAGGTATGGGTTGAAGTGGCAGGCGCTCACCAGTCGCATGATTACTGCTCTGAAATGTCTAGGAAAATTAATCGAAAGGGTGGTATGTCTGGTCGAAAATAATCGCATTAGTTACAGTGTCGCTAAAATTTGGTAAATAAATCTCTTATTTCAGAAAGCTGTTCCAACTGCGAGTGCAACGACAGATTGATAGGCCTTCTGTGTTAGTAACAGTTCAGCGCTCGAATTGTTTTGATTCTTAGAAAGGTAGCATATTTACCAGTCACAAGTAAATCATTCTTTTTCGAACTGGCCGATAAGCCGCGCATATGACAAATGTCACATGCCTTACCTCGTATAGGGCTCGCTGCTTATAGCAACATAAAATATGGCAGCATTCCCATATATCAGTAAATCTTTTACTGGCAAAAATCTCTAATAAGCACTTATTGCACTTACTACAGGTCATACTATACATCTGACGACAGCATAAAGTCTAGCTTATGCACTCATTCATCTGTCACAAAATAATAGTCACTATCTCTGAGAATACTTGTGAGACGATCGGACTCTTAAAGGACAAAAAATTTATTGAAACCTGTTGCAACCACAAACGTTATTTACTTATCTGGACGAGAATTTCGCTTCATTTTCCTTTGTAGCACTTAGTTTCGGATTTATTTGCATATTATGGTGGTTCTCAGTCAAAATTAGTGTTGTCCCCAAATAATAATTTAAAAACCTCAGACAGTTGTGTATGGCTGTAGTTTTTAGAACAGCAGACGAAAGATGCAATGAAAGGAACAAGTCTCAGTACAAGCGTAACTACAAACATCTAACGTATTTTTGCTTTTGTGCTGTATGCAAGCCTAAATACACTCACATATTGCTGTGATGTTGTCTCATACTACCGTTATGCTTATAACGCATATTTTTATAAAAATACATTTACATGAATTATTAATTAATCATCACAATTAACATTATGGCTCATTACTAAATTACTATTCCGTTAATTAACGAATATAGTAATATGATTAGCTATCACGGTTAAACCACTAGCAGTGGACGCTTGGACGCTTTGTTAATTTCGATTGCCTAGACATTAGAAAGTTATTAATTTTCTGTGAGACTTTAGATTCCCTATCGTCTTGAAGGGAAGCAGCATACTCACGCCTTATAAAATTCACATCAGTCTTTCCATTGTGTGCCAGCCTAGTCCACTGTAACTAGCTCTGACGTCATAAATATTACGCAATACTTTAAAAATCAAGTAAATAACCTGAAACGTTTCTAGAATGTCAGGAGTAATACTAAATCAATATGTGTCGTATATCAGTTCAATAACTTTAACCATTTTCGAAATTTGGACGTTTTTCTGTAAAAATCATTGGCGCAACAGAAAAGAGCTAGAAACTTCAAAATTTATATTTAGATTTCTTTTGCATAATAATTTAGTAGAAACAGTATTCTGCATCTGACAAATTAAAATTTTAGTTTGAAATTCATGATTTTCTGGTTTTTGTCTTAGAAATTAAAGAAGCAAGATAGATTAAGTAGGCGAATAAATAAAGCTAGGATGTTTAAATTTAAGTAGAAGGGAAAGCCGCTATACTCATAAAAATGTGAGATGTTTCAACAGAATAACTATAAAACTATAGCTATAGCATATCTCCAAAGAGCAAGTTCAGAGCTCGTCTAATGCGTGTAGTGTAATTAAATTAATTCTCTCACCCAAAATATTTGACTTAGCCACGTCAGACTTTTATTATGATTACTTACTTGTGTGCTGATTGCACATTTAAATTGAGAGCTTCATCGGCCATCAGCAAAGGAAGCAGTGATTTATTCGATAACTTAAAGTGGTGCATTACTAGCCCAGCAGCTAGTCGGGAGAGCAGATTTGATCAGGCGTTCCCTTAGCCGTCCGCACTGCGGCTTTATATGTAAGAACGCTGCGCAAGGAAAAGGAAGGCCCCAGTTCTCTCCAAATGCTGATTAGCGGACCACCTGTGCTGGGAGTCGAGTAGCATCGCGTCGGTATCGTTGATATAAACAGCCTCAGATGCAGTAATAAGTTACTCGGGCTACGTGTAACCATGAAATCGTTTTCGAGTGAAGTGTTAATTTTGGGATGACGTTAATGATCTATCTTTAGTTTCCATATGTCGTATTTTCACGTGCCGCCGCAGGACAGACATTCTACCATTATTAGCGTGGCGTTTGATGAACATTATCATCAAATTATGGCGAGCATTCACTTAAACATTTAATTTGAACAGTTATAGTTGCATCAGCGCATTAGACTCTGAACTTTTCTGGTAGTTGGATTGTGTGGATTCTTTTTGGTCTGTGACTTTCAGAATATAGTGAACATTTTAGAGAGAATGGTTTTTGATTATGAATCCCAGACAATCTCCTAATTCCTCAGAGCTATAAGCTGTAGCTTCTCAGATGAAGTGGTCACTAGGAATTCTAATTACAGGCTTCACGTTTTGCTAATTACTTTCTGGTTGCCAATATTGTAGTTAGAGAGCCAGTGTTGAGAATGGCAAACAACAGCATTAAATAAATAATAGGAACATTAACTATTACTCCACCCGCCGCCCCACATATGTTGCTAATCGTCCGGGAAGGAAACTGAGTAAAAGTGAAAGTGATTTTTAAATATTCCGATTCGGGAGTGAAATGTGACACGCAACTGAGTAATAGAACAGTGATAGAGTTACGTGTGCATGAGGACGACGCCACTGGATTAAAAACGCATCTGGATTGACGGAGCTGGCACTGAGTCTAGCGGCGCTGCCGGCATCGCGAGAAGGCAGTTTCGCCTCACAGCAGTCGTACGCCAGAGCAACCGGAGCCGCGCCTGCAGTTGCGGGCCACGCAAACACACAGCAGCCGTCGAAGTGCCGTCTGCAGTTCAACGCGCCGTGTCGCACCAGTAATCCTGGTACGCCGCGCCGCCAACGCCATACCTCGTGCAGAATGAACTAAGTTAAGTGAAAAGCTGTTAAAATTTTTACTAACCTGCACTAAAAGACTGTCGGCGATGGAACCGCCAGAAGAAATAGAAGTTAAACCTAAATCAGGACCGATGTCTGTTGAAGGAACTGTAAATCCAGACAATGGTTCAAGTGTAAATATGCATGAAAATAGTAATGTCAAAGTGAAATACGAACTAGTGACTCCTGACAGTAGTGTGAAAATGGGCAATGATTCAATAATAGAGACCACTGTAGTAAAGCAGAAATCAGAAATTGTTATTTTATTGGATGATAGTTTATCTGATGAGTTAAAAACGAAACAGTCATCAGAGGTGGTAGAATTTAAAAAGGATAAATTAGATATGACTGATCAATCAGATGTTTCATTTCGTTTTGATGATTCTGGTATTGGAGCTAGTTTTTCGTCACCTGAGTGTGATAAAAAAACCAGCTAGTGAGCATCCCAAAGATACTGGGGCTATTGATTTAAATGTTATATTAAAAGCAATAGCTACCAGTAATGCTAGAATGACAGCTGAGTTAAAATCTGAAGTAATTGAGGTAAATAACAGGACTGTGGCCACGCAAACCAATTTTAATAAATGGTTTGAGGCAATGAACGATAAGTTAGAATCCAATAAAGCTGAATTATTAACTTCCTTCAAGACTGGCTGCAATAAGTTGAAAGAGGATCTGGACAGTTTAGATTATAAAATTGCTTACAACCAAGAGGATATTAAGGAAAAGGTTGCTCAACAGTTATCTGAGGCCGGCCGCGGTGGTCTAGCGGTTCTGGCGCTGCAGTCCGGAACCGCGGGACTGCTACGGTCGCAGGTTCGAATCCTGCCTCGGGCATGGGTGTGTGTGATGTCCTTAGGTTAGTTAGGTTTAAGTAGTTCTAAGTTCTAGGGGACTTATGACCTAAGATGTTGAGTCCCATAGTGCTCAGAGCCATTTTTTGAGTTATCTGAGATGTATAAAACAGTAAAATCCGAAGTTGCTGAGGTTCGCAAAGACTTCCAGATGGAAGATGCGAAGCTGGAGCACAAGTTAACAGAAAAGATCGAGGCGGAATCTGAACTGTGCTCAGATAGGTTTAAAGTCGTTAAAATAAAAGTAAACATATGTCAAGCAGAAGTAGACGTAATCAATACTGGTACTACTCATTTTGTGCAAAGAGTAGATAATGTTGAAATGAGAGTAGAAAATATTAGTACTAATTTTGCTAATATTGAGAGTAAAGTAGCTTCAGTAACTTCTGGTAATGGTAGTATGCAACAAGTTGTAGCTGCAAACGCCGTTTTTATCGGGCGTCGGCAGTTCTTGCGGTTCGATCCAGATAAAAATATCCACCCGCTAGATTTCTGGAACGATTTTGAAGATGTGATTCCACCAACTTGGTCTGAACGAGAGAAAATCTCATTTATTAGAAGCCATTTAGCGGGTGACGCCATGCGTTGGTCAGCTGATGTTATGTTGAGGTGTAAAACATTAGCGGAATTTAAAACAGCTTTCATTAATGAGTATTGGTCTAGCAATAAGCAAAATGAAGTGTTGAGAGAATTTTGGAGTGGAAAACGCTTCAATGCAGGCAAGGAATCTATTAAAGATTTTGCAGGTCATGGATCTCACGTTTGTCACATTTGGCCGAAAAGCTAAAACCTGAAATGATAATACTAGGTCTTGAAGCCAAACTGCCATGGTACTGGCAAACTAGAATTATATCTGCCCCTAGAGACAATGTGGATCGTTTCATTGAATATTTGGAAAGTGTAGAGCGTGTGGCTGCCAATAAGGAGCAAGTACGTAATAACAGAAATGCTAATAACACTAGTAGTAATTTTAAGAACGAGCAGAATGGCAATGTAAACATCAGAACAGTAGGTGTTCGCCATCCTAAGAAAGGTAGGAATTGGAGAAATAATTATCAGAACCAACAACGGCATCCATATGATAGTAATTTTGTTCTGAGCAAAACTATGCAGGTAAACAACAGGGCGGAAAGGAATGCTGTGCCAGTTAACTATAAAGGAAATAAAGGAAACAGTAGTAGGCTGAGGCAGGAAAACTAGTTCCCGTCTATGAGGACACTGGCGCTCACCAGGCGGTTACTTTTCCTAAGCTAGTAATTACAGTAATTGGTAAGACAGATCAGAATACTCAGAGTGAACATGTGGATGAGGGGTCAGTAGCATCTAAGGATACAGCAGAAATATTAGATCACTCACAGATAGATACCGTGTTAGAGGCGCTTTCTGAGTGGGAAGAGAAAGAGAAGGCGCAGCAGTGTAACGGTAGGGAAGAGCTACAAAATACTGAATTGTAAGGTGAAGAAGCAGAAGAAATTCATGCTTATATTTACGATGAAGATGATGTGCTCTGATCTAAAGTGCCTGTGCAGGATGTTGATACTGTACTAATAGATTTAGGACAGAAGGTAAGTGAGAATGTAGAGGATAGCCTGTTGGGGGGTCGATGAAGCCAGTAGCTGTTACCAGTTGTCACTGGTGAAGGAACCAGACGACAATAGTGAAAGTGGTTTGCCTGTAACCAGTGTTATGCTCAGTCTGGAGGCGAAGAATCGCTCAGACTACAGTAATTTGGGTCATGTTCAGCAAACTAAATCTAATGAAGTCGTGCGGTGTTTCGCTTTAAAATTAATAGACCGACTGGAAAAGGCAGCTGAAAATGTAATTCAGGAAACCCCTACATACTTTGACCTAAATGTAATAAAGGCAGATGTCGATCACTTAAGTTGGAGACAAATCCAAAAGGAACTAATGGATGAGTTTGAGGAACCACCTGTACAACCTAGAATAAGCTACCCTATAATACAGGGAATATGTTGGGTATCAATGAACGTTGTCTCTTACACAGTGGAAGTGTGGTGTCACCGCCAGACACCACACTTGCTAGGTGATAGCCTTTAAATCGGCTGCGGTCCGTTAGTATACGTCGGACCCGCGTGTCGCCACTATCAGTGATTGCAGACCGAGCGCTGCCACACGGCAGGTCTAGAGAGACTTCCTAGCACTCGCCCCAGTTGTACAACCGACTTTGCTAGCGATGGTTCACTGACAAAATACGCTCTCATTTGCCGAGACGATAGTTAGCATAGCCTTCAGCTACGTCATTTGCTACGACCTAGCAAGGCGCCATTACCAGTTACTATTGATACTGTGAATCATGTACCGTCAAGAGCGACGTTCACCATTAATGGATTAAAGTTAAGTATTCCACCAGCTACGTCCATTTTTTCTAAATTCTAATTTCCTTGTCCTGGTCCAGACCTCACGTCAGCCTAGGTGAGCTAAAACACGTGCGTTTTGGCTTCCTCTAGTAACACGGTGTTGGCTCTCCTGCCAACCACAACATTGGCGACGAGGCAAAACCGCGTTCTTATCGATATTGCCCTGATTTACTTGTGTAATGGCTTCGCCACAATCTCCAGATGTACTGTCCGAATTTTATCGCTTACAGAATCAGCAGACGCAGGCATTACTGGATGCCCTTGGACAGCTCATCCAGGATCAACGTGCAGTGCAAAACGATGCGGCAGCCGCCGCTCCACCGCTAACGTAGCCACAACACACAGTTGCACAAACTTTTCGTCCTTTTGATGCTGCACTGGAAAGTTGGACGGAGTGGTCACGCCAATTTGGATTCCATCTCGCCGCCTACAGAATTCAAGGTAACGAGTGGTAACCATTTTTGTTGTCTTCGGTCGGCATACAAACGAACCATGTGATAGGCAAATTATTTCCCCCTACGCGACGTAGCAACTCTGTCCTACGACGAAATTTTGTATGCATTAGATGCATATTTCAAAGAATCAGTCAATGTAGTTACCAAACTGTATACCTTCTTCCGTACAAAACTTATGGCAGGTCAGACTAATCGGGAGTGGGTTACAACCTTGCAAGGCCTTACTAGGAATTGTGCTTTTGAGTGTCAATGTGGACTCCCTTATTCAGATACTATGGTACGTGATGCAATTACACAGAACCTTTCTGATGTTCCTATAAGGGAACAGATTTTGAAACTAGTCAATCCCTCCTTTCAACAAGTGATGGACATATTGGATCGGCAGGACACACTTGACTTTGCTCAGGAATCATTTTAAACTTCGCCACCCATGTGTCAGGTTAACCGGCCCACCGGGTGAGCTGCACGGAACAGTAAACAGCCCTCGAGCCCGGCCGAGCCGCTGCCGCCAGGCTCTCAGCCTCGTGAACCGCGCCAGCAAGCCAATGCAGTGCTAAAATCATGCCCGAGGTGTTCTACTATAGTCTGATTTAAAGTAGTTGTCACTTGACAGGCAATGGGTTGCAGGGCTCCCGCTACCAATAAACCAATGACAGCTGGCGCTGTCGGCTGCCACTGCGTTGCCACTTCGCTCTGCTGAGCTGACTGAGGCATTGTGCCAGCCAGTCCTTAGCGAGCCGTTGTAGACGTGCGGGTGAGAGATTTGAGTGACTTGTAGCTTCGCGTGTTTATGATGTCTGATGAAAGCAGTCGCAAGAGAGGGAAGCTGAGGCTACACACTCCTCGGAAACCTCCAAAAAGTGGCGGACATGGCGTCGTTATACGCGTGAATACGTGTGTTCCTTAAGAGACTATTTTGAGAGAGAGAGGGATGCAGGGGGGCTCTCGTTCCTTTGGATAAGGTGGTGGAGCGAACTGCAGCTGCTCTGCAAGTTAACGAACGATCAGTAATAAGAATCTGCAAGGAGAAATTCAGGAAAAAAGGCTCAAGTGAATCATCTAAATTGGAGACACCTGAGAAAAAGAGGTGACTAGAGAAGAGGGTCACAAAACTTGACTCTTTTCAGGAAGATGCCATTCGTCGTCAAATATACGCATTTTATTCCAGGAAGTAGTATCCAACACTCAAAAAACTACATGCTACCCCCACAGCGGCTGACCTGTTGCAGGGTAGTAAATCGTCTTTGTTACGACTCGTGAAAATGTTAGGATTCCGCTATAAATCCATCTCTGGCAGAAAGTTACTAATGGAAAGCCAAGATATTGCAGCCTGGCGATGCCGCTTTCTTAGAGAATTAGTGGGGACAAATTTTGATGATATCGTTTGGCTTGATGAAACGTGGGTGAATGCAGGACACAGTTTAATAAAAGCTGGACAGACGGTACCATCAGCGGTACTATGGCAGCTCCGATCGGCAGAGGAAAAAGGATAATTGTAGCACATGCTGGAAATCCAAAAGGTTTCATTCCAAATTGTCTGCTGCTATTCACTTCAAATAAGATCTCCGACTACCACGAAGAGATGAACCACAATACTTTTGTGAAATGGTTTGAAGACTGTGTGCTCCAGAGCTTTACAAAAAACTCTATCACTGTCATGGATAACGCTCCTTATCACTCAGTAATACAAGCTAAAACACCCACAAAGGCAACGAGGAAAAACGACATTGTTAGCTGGTTACAGAAACATAAGGTACAGTTCGACAGTAATTTGACAAGGGCAGAATTATTAGAACTTGTATCGCAACACAAGCCAAAGAACTCGATTTACATTGTGGATGAAGTAGCAAAAGATTGCGGGCATAAAGTGCTCAGATTGCTTCCTTACCATTGCAATTTCAACGCAGTAGAGCTGTTTTGGTCTCAGGTTAAACGGCATATTGCTGCAGAAAATAAGAAATTCACATTAACCGAAGTGGAACGCCTTTTGATGGAGGCAGTTGAAATTATGACATCGGAAAACTGGCAGAAGGAGTGATACAGGACGCATGGAACAATGAAGGTATCTTATAACAAAGTGTCGAAGACTTGATTATATCTGTCAATATAAGCAGCGACACGGATAGTTCCACTGACTCTGACTCTGAATTAAGCGGTGTTTTCGCATTGTCTGATTAGTGTGTACTGTACTTACTGCCATTAAATATTGTGTTTGTGAATTTATTTCGATTAATTCTTATTCTTGTTGTGAGACTAAGAAATACTGTTTGGCCAGCTCTCGTCATCTCCTTACTGTAAGTTAGACTGAATTTTAATTCTATTTCATTTTGTATATACACAAAGATGTTATTCAATGTGTGTAAGAGTTTTCGAGATTTTCAATCTAAAGAAGAAAACTTTTACGGAAGCGAAAATTTCTCACACTTCAATAGTTAATGTAACAACGGCCCTAATTAAAATTAAGAAAAGATATTTGATATGCTTATAGATACCACTGAGACCGATACGGTACGTAAATTTCAAAATATTTACGTAATATTTATAGGAGATAGAGATTTTAAACGTCATACTTGTTTCGAGTTCAGTACTGATAGGGTTGCTTAAAAACGCTGTTTTCAGAAATTTATATACAGGGAACGTAATGCACTACGAAAACTCCTAAGGATTCTTTGCCGCGTGCATTATTTTGGTAATGAATGGAAAAAATTATTTTGCTGTGACACCAATAGTTTTTGAGTAATGACGTGATAAGTTGGAAGCTGTTTGCGAAATCGAGAATTTAAATGGTTTCAAACAAAATAACGTAACTCTTGTCCTAATTAAAATGAAGAATAGATATTTGACACATTGAGAGACATTGTAGAGATACACATCATATGTGGGTTTGAAATTTTTTACTTACTTTTTGTAGAAGATACAGGCTTTAAAACGATTTTCTATCGCCGGGGGTAGCCAGGCGCTGAGGCGGCTGCCTCCAGCCAGTGCTTGACGTGACAACGCCGCAACTTCGCAGCGCAAACGTCAAGTGACAACTTCTTTAAATCAGACTATAGACATTCGCGTGAGAATTGCCCATCACGCCAAGCTATTTGCTTTTACTGTAATAAAAAAGGACATGTTCAAAGAGTTTTTGCCAGAAAAATCTCTGATCGGAAGCTCAAAATAATTCCAGGCCCTTTGCTTTGCGCCGGAATCGGAATCGAACCAAGGATACTCAGGCTCACGAAACTTCGCCCATGGAAATTCATGTAGTTCATTCCACTCCGCTCAGTGCCACTCTCTCTAACAGTGACTATGTTCGTCCCACAAACAGTGTGCATCGACATCGCCGGAACTCCCGTCAAGTCGCAAGTGATTTTGTACCAGTGTCAGTTCACGTTGCACGAGACAGTCGCTCTTGTCATCAGCAGGGCAATAAACTTTTTGTGGACTTGGACATTAATGGCAAAGTGATACCATTCCAGCTCAATACCGGGGCTGCAGTTTCACTGATCAATGAAGACACTTACAAACTGCTGGACCCACCTCCGTTGCGTGCCGCCACTGTTAAGTTAACTAGCTATTCAGATTAAGAGATCCCTATGTTAGGACAGTCCAGCCTTCTTGCAACATACAAGGGACAAACACAACTTGTGTCATTTTACGTCCTTCGTTCTTCTTCTGCAGTGAACTTGTTTGGTTTCAATTTATTTCAAATGTTTTACTTGTCTATAGTAAATCAGGTTCTATCAGTGAACCAGACTATGCCTTCCGACAGTGTTTCTCGTCTATGTGCAGAATTTACAGACATTTTTGCACCGTGCCACGGTTGCGCTAAGAACTATAAAGCACGTTTGGAACTGAAAGTAAACACGCAACCGAAATTTTTCAGAGCGCGCAATGTTCCCCACGCATTGCGTGATGAGGTCGCAAAAACATTACACGATTTGGAATCACAAGGTGTAATTGAACGTGTGCAGGCTTCTCTCTGGGAATCACCCATAGTAATTTTGCCAAAACCTTCGGGAAAATTGAGACTTTGTGTGGTCTTCAAGGCAACAGTGAATCCACAACTAGTGACCTAGCGGATGCGTACTTGCAAATACCGGTGGACGAAGAATCCCAATGCGTTTTGGTGGTAAACACACATCTTGGTTTGAATCGATTCAAACGACTGCCATTCGGGTGTGCATCCGCCCCTGCATTGTTTCAGCGATATCTACAAACTGTTTGTGCGTCGGTCCCTACTGCAGCAAACTATCTGGACGATATTGTGATCTCCGGAAAGACGGAAGAAGAACATTTAGCCAATCTCAGAACATTATTTCAGGTCTTGCGACAAAATGGTCTTCACTTGCGGAAGGACAAATGTGTGTTTCTTGCTCGTGACTTGCCCTACCTGGGACATGTACTCAATGCCCAATGCATACATCCCAGTCCCGAGCACCTCCGTGCCATACAAGACTTGCCTCCGTCGCAGAATTTGAAGCAGCTACAGAGTGTGCTGGGAAAAATTAACTATTATCACAGATATGTGCCGCATTCCTCTCCCATTTCAGCTCCGCTTCATCGCTTACGCCGTAAAGGTGTTGCGTTTGTCTGGACGACGGAATGCGAACGCGTCTTTCGCCAGTTGAAATCGGCGTTGCTTTCCAATACTTGCCTTACGCCATTCGATCCCCAGAAGCCCCTTTTGTTGATGGTGGATGCATCGGATTTCGGGATCGGTGCTGTGCTTGCGCACAAAGATGGATCGCACGATCGCCCTATTGCCTTTGCGTCCAAATTGCTCTCGTCTGCGCAAAGAAAGTATTCACAGATCGAGAAAGAAGCATTGGCTCTCGTATTTGGTGTTACTAAGTTTCATGATTTCTTGTATGGTCGTCACTTTACCATCATCATAGACCACAAACCTTTGACATCGCTTTTTCATCCGAACAAGCCTGTACCCCCACGTACAGCGCAGAAATTCATTCGCTGGTCTATTTTCCTCACGCAGTACAGCTACGATATCTTGTATCGGTCCACTGCTAAGCACGGAAACGCCGATGCGTTGTCCCGTTTGCCTGTTGCTGAGGATAAAGCATTTGATTCTTCCGAACTTGCTTGCATGTTCATTGATTCGGAAACCGATGACGTGGTCGATTCTTTTCCGATTAATTTTCGTCGTGTAGCTACAGCCACAGCTGCCGACCCTGTCCTTGCTTCCGTTCTGGGTTTCGTTGCTACTCAATGGCCCTTGTCAAAGTCACGGATCGGGGATCCGTTGGTTCGCCGACTTTTTGCTCACCTGGAGAGACTTTTTGTACGACGTGGTGTTTTGCTGTTGCGTTCTGATAATGATCAGTTCAGGGTCGTGGTCCCACGATCGTTACAGTCCTCTGTGTTACGGCTTCTCCACCAAGGACATTGGAGTATAGTGAGATCGAAACAACTTGCTCGTCAGCACTGTACTTGGTTCGGAATCGATGCCGCGATTACGAATATGTGCTCTTCTTGCATGGTGTGTGCCGAACAACAATCGGCACCACCGCGGAAATTCTTTGCATGGCCAAAAGCTTACACATCGATTTTGCTGGTCCATTCTGGAATGCTCGATGGTTGGTTGTGGTCGATTCATTCGGTAATTTTACTTTTGTTGTCCGGATGTCTTCCACGACGACATCTGCCACCATCCAAGCGTTATCTGCAATCTTTTGCATTGAAGGTCTTCCACAGACTATTGTTTCCGACAATGACCCACAATTCATGTCCGCAGAATTTCAGTCATTCTGCAAGGCCAATGGTATTCAACATCTGACGTCCGCGCCGTCTTCGCCACAGTCAAACGGTGCCGCTGAACGATTGGTCAGGACTTTCAAGTCACAGATGTTGAAGTTGAAAGATTCGCATTCTCGGGAGGACGCGTTATTGCTCTTTTTGTCCTCGTATCGCTCTCAGCCCCGAGATGGTCGCTCGCCGGCTGAGTTGCTCCACGGTCGTCCTCATCGAACCTTGATGTCTTTGCTACATCCGCCGCATCAGGTTCCTGTGCAGCGGCAGACACCTGCTTTTGCCCCAGGCGACGTTGTCTACTACCGCCACTATCGAGGTTCACGGTGTTGACTCGAAGGGCGCATTCCTCGCTGCCTCGGCCGCGCTATGTATCTGGTTTTGGGGGCCTCTGGTGAGGTGCGTCGGCATCTCAATCAGCTGCGCCTCTGTCGTCGAATGGGATCTGCCGCTCCCCGTCTGCTTTCAGCGACAGTGCCGTCCGGTCAGCACCCTGGGGACCCATCTACTGGCTCGCCTCGGGCCCAGGTGTTACCGACGATGCCTTCCATTTTGCCCCATGGCGACGCGACGCGCCGCCGCCGCCGCCGCCGCCGCCGCCTGTTCTTCCGCCGTCGATGCCCGCATTGGACGCGTCGCTGCAACTGCCGGGCGCCTCCCTGTGTCACGCGCCGCCGATCGCTTCCCGTGACCACTTGTCCTCCGACATGGAACTCTTACCCGCTCCGGACCGTATGTCGTTTTTGCCCGTCGGGTGCCCCGGCCCGATGGAGGTCGACCCTTCGGCCCCTCCTGTCTCTCCGCGGGCGCATACACCGCATGGTGGCGTGCACTCTGGAGCAGGTTTTCAGGCGTTTCCTAGCTCCCCGCGGTCCGAATGGCAGGGTGCGGGTGGCACAGCCTCGCCTGTTGTTGGGCTCCCCACCTAGTCGCATACGTCAACATGAGATTCTCCCCACGGCGGGCGGAAGCCTTATGCCACAACCGTACGCCGATTTGCGGGGGAGGAATGTGGTGTCACCGCCAGACACCACACTTGCTAGGTGGTAGCCTTTAAATCGGCTGCGGTCCGTTAGTATACGTCGGACCCGCGTGTCGCCACTATCAGTGATTGCAGACCGAGCGCCGCCACACGGCAGGTCTAGAGAGACTTCCTAGCACTCGCCCCAGTTGTACAACCGACTTTGCTAGCAATGGTTCACTGACAAAATACGCTCTCATTTGCCGAGACGATAGTTAGCATAGCCTTCAGCTACGTCATTTGCTACGACCTAGCAAGGCGCCATTACCAGTTACTATTGATACTGTGAATCACGTACCGTCAAGAGCGACGTTCACCATTAATGGATTAAAGTTAAGTATTCCACCAGCTACGTCCGTTTTTTCTAAATTCTAATTTCCTTGTCCTGGTCCAGACCTCACGCCAGCCTGCGTGAGCTAAAACGCGTGCCTTTCGGCTTCCTCTAGTAACACGGTGTTAGCTCTCCTGCCAACCACAACAGGAAGTGAGGTGAGTGCGATATCTCAGTCCTTTGATACATTACCTAGTGAAGACAAAAAATAAATGGCTCCGAGCACTATGGGACTTAACTGCTAGGGTCATCAGCCCCTAGTACTTAGAACTACTTAAACCTAACAAACCTAAGGACATCACATACATCCATGGCCGAGGGAGGATTCGAACCTGCGACCGTAGCGGTCGCGCGGTTCCAGACTGTAGCGCCTAGAACCGGCCGGCCACCCCGGCCGACCTAGTAAAGACAAGCTTACCGTAATGAGGGTATCAGGACTAAGAATAATTGGTGCTACTGGCAAGGTGTAAAAAACGGTAAAGCAAGAAGCTTTGCTCCCCTTTAACATTAATGGTAATTTAATTGATCATCCATGCTTAATTGTAAACAATCTTCTTTCACATTTCAGATCTCACTCTCTCTTCAGCTTTCCTATCCACCTTACATTTTTACCCCTTCTTTCCAATCCGAAAATTTTCTGAAACCAATGAATTCTGTAGCGAGGAGGTTGTTCTGTAACCCCTACACAGTGTGGCATTTGTGCAGTCCCAGCTGTGTGAGATCTTCTTTCCTTTTCAGGTCTCACTCATTCTTCATCTTTCCTATCCACCAAAATTTCGGTTCTTACTCTCAAATACTAAAATCTTCCGGTATGACTATCAAGCCAGCATTAAGCTAATGAATTCTGTAGGGAGGAGGTTGTTCTGTAACCTCTACACAGTGTGGCAGTTGTGCAGTCCCAGCTGGGTGAGATCTTCTTTCCCATTTTATGTCTCACTCTATCTTCATCTTTCCTATCCACCAAAGTTTCGACTCCTTCTTTGCTATACAAACATTTTCCATCATGGCTATCAAGCCATGAGTTCTGTAACCATTCTATCCACCGATTAGTGAAGAAAATACCTAATGTGACAAACCTAACAGTGACATAAACAACAGAGAAGTATGATGTAATTAAGATACAAAGGTATTTGAGTAACAAGTATGTATAGAACCCTGGTAATATTATAGGTACAAAGTTGTTGTTTTATTGGAAATGGTCCACCAACAGTAATTTAAAAAGATATACAAATTCGTGTACAATCAGGATCTGAAGTGGCAGTGAGACCTATTGTATGCTGTAGAGCTAACTAATTAATAGTAAAAGAGATTGTTTAGTGTTATGAAAAATATGCAGATAAGTTGTAAGAATGAACTCACGTTGTGTAGCAAGGAATGGCAGTGTAATAGATTTGAACAGTGTTTGTGGTTGAGACGTGAAGGACACGTCCTTGAAATATGTATAAGGTTGGAGCTGGCCGTTATTTGATGTAGTGTGTGACAGGACACACCTACACGTATTGTGGTTATGAGTTGGAGGCGTGAATGCGACAAGAGGTACCCTTGTGTTAGATGAGACAGAGCAGCTCATGGTGTCCTATAGGTTTAAGGAATTTAGCATTACGCTCGGCCATAATTACTTAATGCACTTTAGTGGTAGGTCGAGAGAGACTACCTGTGGTTTCAGCATCCAGTCAAGTGGAAATGGATTGCAACGTGAGCAAACTGATCAGCTGCAATACACTATAGATGTGAAATAAATGTGCTATCCTATGCGTTAAATGTTAATAGAGAGAGTGTTAAATAAGTACATACACTAGCAACATAATTGAGTAACATAATGGTAGACGTGAAACATTATTTATAGCTCAGCATAAATACACTTCGATGAAGTTAGTACATAATTGCAGATGTGGAACTGACACAGCAGCAGAGGACCAATAAGTCGATTTAGTAGTCAACTAAACGTAGTGTGTTTTGAACACCCAGAACTGTACTGTTACCACAAGTTACTCACATGTACAAAGAGGCTGAGAAGACAACTGCTAATCAATTATACTCATACTATCTCTAAGAATAAGGTAATCGAAGATGAGTCAGTTAAGTAAATAAAATACAGATTTGTCAGGAATGTACCGAGCATTGGTTCAGTGTTCCGGCCCAGAAATAATAAATTGAGATTAAATAGGATTTATGATTGTATGCCTTGAGCATAAATTTTCTGTAGTATGTGACTAACGGCGTTTTGAGCCATTTGTTTACCGATTTTATGACAGTTAAGTAACCGCGAGAGTAAAATTGAAAAAGTTCTGTTAACTTTGTTCCAGTAACATATTTAAAGATAAAATGTATATATCCCCATTTCATTGTGACCCACCCTTAGATATTAAGTGAACAGAGTCTGGGGCACTCTTTTCGTTTGTTCTACAGGGCAAACCAGATAATGGCAGCCTGGTAGCTGCGTGAAAGCGTGGAGTGACTTGGACACAACTCACAGTGACCCCTCCCCTTTCCCCATGTAATTTAGAGTGAACGTGAAGGACGCACACCATAGCAACTTCCCCTCCTCTACCCTTGTGAATGGAAGTGTAGAACGCCAGCCAAAGCGGCTACAACCACGTGTGTAAAAATGAAATTGTCATGACTTGTGAAATTTTCTTTCAGGTTTAGAAAAGACTGCTAAGATATAATGTATCTGTTTATGTATCGTGAATAACTGTGTTATTTTCTTTGAATTTGTGTATGTAAAAATGTATTTAATGGATTTAAGATTTTCATAATTTTACATATTTTATGTGTTTGTGTGTCTAAGGCAATATGTATGCCAAAGTGTTTCATTGATTTTGCTTAAATTTTGAGTGATAATGTTGCTTAAGAGGCAGTGAAATGCCAGCAATTTAAATAATTGAAGTAGGTAATAAGTTCTCTTTTAATATTTCTATATGTTTACATTTCAATTTTAATTTTCATAGGGAGTTAAGCTGTACTTTTGCTTCCCTTTTTGTAATTAATTTTTTTTCATTTACATTCAAAGAAATTAAGTAGAGGGTGACGTAGGGAAGCAGCATACTCACGCCTTATAAAATTCACATCAGTCTTTCCATTGTGTGCCAGCCTAGTCCGCTGTAACTAGCTCTGACGTCATAAATATTGTGCCATACTTTAAAAATCAAGTAAATAGCCTGAAACGTTTCTAGCACGTCAGGAGTAATACTAAATCAATATGTGTTGAATATCAGTTCAATAACTTTAACCATATTCGAAATTTGGACGTTTTTCTGTAAAAACCATTGGCACAACAGGACAGAGCTAGAAGCTTGAAAATTTATATTTAGATTCCTTTTGCATAATAATTTAGTAGTAACAGTATTCTGGATCCCACAAATTAAAATTTTAGTTGAAATTCATGATTTTCTAGTTTTTGTCTTAGAAATTAAGGAAGCAAGATAGATTAAGTAGGCGAATAAATAAAGCTAGGATGTTTAAATTTAAGTAGAATGGAGATCCTCTATAATCATAAAAATGTGAGACGTTTAAACAGAATAACTATAAAACTATAGCTATACCGTGTCTCCAAAGAGCAAGTTCAGAGCTCCTCTACTGCGTGTAGTGTAATTAAATTAATTCTCTCACCCAAAATATTTGACTTAGCAACGTCAGACTTTTATTATGATAACTTATCTGTGTGCTGATTTCACATTTATGATTACTTACTTGTATGCTGATTGCACATTTAAATTGAATGAACATTATCATCAAATTATGGCGAGCATTCACTTAAACATTTAATATGAACAGTTATAGTTGCATCAGCGCATTAGACTCTGAACTGCTCTGGTAGTTGGATTGTGTGGATTCTTTTTGGTCTGTGACTTTCTGAATATAGTGAACATTTTAGAGAGAATGGTTTTTGATTATGAATCCCAGACAATCTCCTAATTCCTCAGAGCTATGAGCTGTAGCTATAAATGTATTTCTCAGATGAAGTGGGCACTAGGAATTCTAATTACAGGCTTCACGTTTTGCTAATCACTTTCTGGTTGCCAATATTGTAGTTAGAGAGCCAGTGTTGAGAACGGCAAACAACAGCATTAAATAAATAATAGGAACATTAACAATTATTCCACCTGCCGCCCCACAGTCTCTAGTTAATACGCTATTTAACCTGAAGAGAGTATTCTTAAACATGCTTCCTTGCCTTATTTCTTCCTTCCTATAGTGCTGTCTAGTATTTAACTACTTTTTTAGCACTGGTTCTATTCTGGTGGCAGTCGTGAAATAAAACGCTCGCTGCTCCAGTTCTCACTTTTGGCAATCCTCGCACCTTCCCTTGAGTCCATACAGCCAGTTGCTTATAGAAAACCACACAAATAACCCGTCAAATTCCTACTATCGCCCTCCTAGCCATTGTTACATTGTGGGCAGTTAATTCTCTAATATCAGTGGTGCTTAAATCTGTGTTCTCCAACTGGGAGCTCTGGACACCTGCGTCGCCCTTGTTAAGCTTGCACACACACATGTCATATCATAACATCCTGATAATCCATAAGTGAAGTAAATGCAGTCACAAGTAGCAACAACGAAAAACCATATTACCGCGGTTCACACTTAAGTACACTACTGTTACCAGTATAAAATAAAATAATGAATGGAACTATGGTTCTCACTTTCTATCTAGCTGTGTCTCTTCAGTGCTGGCAACTAAACAACAGTATACGTTAGTAACTCTGCATGTTACTGTGCAAGATCGGGAATACATCCATAAATAAACAAACAATAATGAAGAAACAAATAAAAAGCATTTAGTTGAAGGGAAACTCGTGATTCTCTGGGTATGTGTGTGCGGTACAGAATTTGTCTCTTAAAAAATATGAAATCTGTAATACCGTAACAGAGTGGTTACAGTACTAGATAAAGAAATAAGTGGTTCTATCATTCTTAGTATACGGTCAGCTGAAAACTTGTTTAGTTTTCAGTCATGAAACAAACTGTTCCTTTAGTCACACCTTTGTCCACTAATTACATTTTTATCGCCTTACAATACTGTTACGATAATACAGCTTTACTTATCGTCTGTGTCAACATCCATTATCATTACATGGTGTGGTGTATTTTGCACATTAGGTGAATAATACGAGTAGTTTAGAATTCTTGCTCGTATAATATCAAGGAATATATTTTTATTTTTATGTCAGGTAATTCACATGTACACCTATGGATTGCAAAGAAAGCACAATCTGCGAAAATAGTTGAATGGTAATACATTTTTTTGTAGCACCCTTTTTTCTTACATTTGTACTGAGAAATACATTAACTGTCGCTTAAAAGAATTTTTATTTCAATACATTTTCCAATTATATCAACTGCATTACTCAGAGACTAAGTCAAAATCACGAAAGAAAACTATAACTAAACGAATTATCTGTTAATCAAGACGTCTGCAGGTGTTTATCGTAACTTGGCTGTAAAATAGTTAAGACAAAATTTTTCACTGGCCTCGTCCTTATATGGAACCTAATACCTGGTGAATTTCCCTAACACCCGTCACTTGTGGTATTATTCTGGAGTTAAACATTCCAGAAACACTTTTGCATTTATACTATTGCAGACGTAACCAGTGTAACACTACGAATAGCGACCGTCGACGTGAACAACCGTGATCACGATAACTGAATTCGTTGCGATGTGTGATATTTAAAGTTATGAAGATAGAATGTCTTGTATGAAAATAATTACCTTTTCTTTTCTTGTATGATAAAAAATGTACAGTGATGTATGAGATTATAGAACGAAACGTACGGAATAAAGAAGTATTGCGAAAAATTAATACTGACGGGAAGATCAGAAACATGAAACTAGCCACATATCAACCAAACGAGGTAGTCTAATTGACTTTAACTTACTCTGCTTCACTCTCACCATTATTGAAGAAAAGTGGTTGTAACTTGATCTGACAGCCGTACACGCCTTTTCCTGTACAGTTAACATCAGTCAAAAATTTTGTCACATTTGAGTAGCATTCAGTAATGACTGAACGATTTGTTGCTAGAATGCTCTATGACGTGCGCTTATAAT
Organism: Schistocerca cancellata; assembly: GCF_023864275.1. Taxonomy (NCBI): domain Eukaryota; kingdom Metazoa; phylum Arthropoda; class Insecta; order Orthoptera; family Acrididae; genus Schistocerca; species Schistocerca cancellata. The sequence goes on along the minus strand of NC_064629.1, from coordinate 353,117,894 downwards.
GATGTGAGCTTATGTTTAGCAATTATCTTGTGGTATTTACCCTGTTCCTTTCAATTTTCGTTAAACCTAGACTGATAAATTTATTTTTATATATTTTAAGAAATGCCATACATTAACGTTATATCTGACGTAGGGTAAACAATAAATGAATCTGCCAACACGAACGAAATAATTAATCAGAGAAATGTCGTGGGTAGCGAAAGTGAATTGACATACCACCGGTGTGATAATATTTCACAAGGAAGTGACGAGCGAAATTTGTCACAAAATTCTCTTGAAGCAAAGGTTTCAGGAGAAATACCTATTCATAGAACTGGCGCCGCGTCGTCAAAATTGCTGGAACACCGACCATAAAAAAGTGGAGTTGTTAAGCAATCTTCTATTCTCATTTTTGTTGTGAGGAACCAATAGAAGTCAAAGGCATGGAGGAAGGCTGAAAATCTCTTCCACACCGTGGTACAGTTCCGTAAAGGGCCTATCTGAGGTTCTGCAGATAGACACAGCAAAAAGCGCAGGCTCTCCTGAAAATAACAGTATGACCCTAGCAGGAATCTGGATTCAAAAAGTTTAAACGAATGATATTCCGAGGCGTTGTGACGAAGATTTACATGGCCTGTAGGAAACCAAAGGTGGCTACTGATCTCTTATCTTGGTAAAAGCTTCCTACAAAGAATTTAAAGTTTCTTTCGACAGAGAAAAGGGATCTCGTATCCCACCTGGAGAGTGAGCAGGAGAACGAGATTTGACGCGAACGCTGATCTAGCTACTTCATGCTGCGACTCTATCTAGGTTTAAATATTTTTATGATGGCAACAAGCATAATGATCTATAGACCATCCCATACCCAACCATACTGGCGTAATAGGAATTTTATTTCAGGGAACGTATAATGAGAAGGGAACGCCAGTAACTACTATGTTGCACATTCATAATCCGCTTTTTCTTGTTTGATGGAAGCGCTAGTAGAGATTCACACACACGCCCACAGATATGGTTTGTTGTTAATACTCTCATGTACTCAAGGCAGTTTACAGCAAATAAACTCATTCATACCACTTACTTTATAACATCACATCAATCACTCTGTTTAAATCAGAGCCTACAGCATAATGTATGATGTTACATAGAAGAATGTCTTTTACAGTACATAGTATTTCACACTGAATACAAGGCATGACGAATAGTAAACACAGAGGTGCAGTAATTTACATTGAATCCATAGAAGAATGACATTTAGAGAAAAACATATGCAGTGTAACGTATTAACGATAATTTCACAGTATTTCAGGTCGAATACATGCATAACATGTACAGAAACACAGATGTGCAGTCCATCACATCGAATAATGAAAGAATGACAATTACGCACATGTTCAAAAGAAACAAGATATAAGCAAGACACCACTTATTAATTTTGTGTTATTATATTGTTTTTTTCAGTAACAATTTATAAAGTCTAAAAGACAAACAAAAAACAAACGAACATTATAAAAGCGACTGCTGATGCTCTCGGTAACTGCTCATATGCAAACAATTGTGTTACTGTGTGGATAATGTGATGTGCATATCGGTAAATGCATAAAGTAATAGGGGCTGCATCGAGCATAAGTGATACCGATATTCATTTCAAAAATGGGAAATTAAGCAGCACTAATAAATTGCGACACTGCTAATGGCACTGGCATGCGTAAGGGTTACTACGTGAGTAAGGAAATAAAACATACGACATGAGACATCTTAACAGTTACCAGTTTTGCATTAGAACTGATAGTGTGCTTAAATTTACATAATAATGTACGTTGGACGTGATGGGTAGTCTTTACAAAAACGTCACTGCAAATTGCAGAAAAAGCGATAGGAAATATAACGTATAACAAATACTTCATCGATCTTTCACAGCACGGATTGATTCTGCCGAAATTTTGACACACGAGAAACGCAGAAACGGTATGTCTAGTGTCCACAGTTTCACTGGATCTTTTCGAGGAAGTGGAACAAGATTTACGAATTCAAATATATCAGTTCGTCCATTGGATACAACTTGTGCTGACAGAATGAAGTTTACGTCCAAAATCAGCTCCTTAGTATATCTCCGCCCCACTCACAGCATGTAGAAACATACAGTTCAGAGTTGACTTGCTCTAAAAGCTGACCAGTCATCGGTACATTACGTGAGCAATCACAAAAGTGTTTATGACTCACAAGCTCTGTGGAGAGTATCGTATAATAATGTTCATTCTGCCACAACACACAATAGCGAAATTATCCATGTTAACAGCGGTGCTCTTCGTGTCTCTCAATAGCATGACTTAGGGTCATAGGGCGTCATACGAGACATGATCATTGATAAATCGTAACATCTACATGTGTAGCATGATCCAATGTTGTTTCAGTGTTCATGGAAAACTTTCTTCCAAAGATCCCTCACACAGGTTTGCTGATGAATCAGGTCGACTCAAAGCTTGTCTGAAAGTTCATACTGCTGCCCTTGGGTTCGGTGACATCTCTAGCATGGACTTCGGGGCAGTTGGGTTTGCATTGCAGTAGGTAGGTCAGGTGCTCCTTACCTTTCGTTGTGGCACCGGGCTTGGGTTGAATGGTACATGTGTAAGCCTATAGCAGACACAACTAGTTACGCAAGGGATGCAGCGCGCCACCTGTTGGCAGAGGAAGACTCCTATCGCAGCCGGTCTCAGTGGAAGTTGAGGATGGGGGGCAGTATACCCGACAGGACATCTCCCGCAAGACGTCTCCTCTTGGCTCAACACTCAGCCAAGGCCGTATCGCATCCACTCCACTCCAACAGCTGTCTCTGGCTAGGTGCAAGCCGCTCTTTCACGTGCGATCGCTTGTCTCTCGTTGGACGTGATTGATTTGAACAATGTTACATCGCGACAGTCGCCCTTTATCTAACCCTGCCTTATCTCATAATTAACCTTCAGGTAAAGAGCTCAGTAATTGCCGGCCGCTGTGGCCGAGCGGTTCTAGGCGCTTCAGTCCAGAACCGCGCTGCTGCTATGGTCACAGGTTCGAATCTTGCATCGGGCATGGATGATGTCCTTAGAATATTTGAGTTAAGTAGTTCTAAGTCTAGGGGATTGATGACCTCAGATGTTAAGTCCCATTGTGCTTAGAGACATTTGAACCATTTGAAGCTCAGTAACTACTTAGTCGATTTACATATATTGGGAGAGTCCTGAAACATATAAGGATGCATAAACATATCTTAATGTGGATAATTTTACAAAACATTTGCCTTTATCATTTTATTCATCATAAATTGCACAAACTCAACACTGAGGTGACAAAATTCATGGTATATCCCCTAATATCGTGTCGGTCATCCCTTAGCCCCTTTAGTGCAGCAACTCGCATTGGCATGGACTCTGAAAGTCGCTGGAAGTCCCAAGCAGTAAAACTGAGCCATGCTACCTCTATAGCCGTCTATAACTGCGAAAGTGTTGACAGTGCTGAATTTTGTGCACGAACTGACCTCCCGATGATGTCTCATACAAGTTCGATGGGATTGACATCAGGCAAGCTGGGTGGACAAATCATTCACTTGAAATGTCCGGATTGTACTTCAAACAGGTGACGTAATGCACTGTGATCCATAAAAATTCCATCGATGTTTGGGGATATGAAGTCCATGAATGTCTACAAATGGTGACCAACTAGCAGAACATAACCATTTCCAATCGATGACGGGTGCGATTGGACATGAGGATCCAGGCCATTCCACGTAACCACCTCCCAAATTATTATGGAACCACCACCAGCTTGCACAACGCCTTGTTGACAACTTGGGTCCATGGCTTCATGGGGTTTAAACCAAAATCGAACCCCACCATCACGTCTTACCAACTGAATTCTCTGACCAGCTCATGGTTTTCCAGTCGTCTATGGTCCAACGATACAGTCACCAGCCCAGGACAGTGGCTGCGGGTTATGTCTTGCTGTCAGCAAAGACACTCTTGTCGATCGTCTGTCGCCATAGCCCATGAACGTCAAATTTCACCGCGATTTCCTAACAGGTACGTTCCACATTGAGTTCTGTCACTATTTCAGGCAGCGTTGCATGTCTGTTAGCACTGACAACACTAGGCAAGCGTCACTGCACGCAGTTGTTAAGTGGAGGCCGTAGGCCTCTGCGTTGCCTGTGGTGAGAGGTAATGCTTGAAATTCAAAGTTCTCGGCACACTCCTAGCACTACGAATCTGTGAATACTGAATTCCGTAACGATTTCCGAAATGGTATGTCTCATGAATGTAGCACCGAGTACCATTCCGCATTCAAAGTCTGTTATTTCTGGTCGTGCGACCATAACCACGTCGGAAATTATTTCAAATGAATGTCCTGAGTACAAATAACAGCTCCTCCAATGCACTGCCCTTTTATACCTTGTATGTGAGACACTATCGCCAAAGGCTGCGTTTGGTTGGCAGGACACTTAGAAGATGCAACAAGTCCACTAAAGAGACAGCTTACACTACACTCGTTCGTCCTCTGTTAGAATATTGCTGCGCGGTGTGGGATCCTTACCAGGTGGGATTGACGGAGGACATCTAAAGGGTGCAAAAAAAGACAGCTCGTTTTGTATTATTACGTAATAGGGGAGAGAGTGTGGCAGATATGGTACGCGAGTTGGGATGGAAGTCATTAAAGCAAAGACGTTTTTCGTCGCGGCGAGATCTATTTACGAAATTTCAGTCACCAACTTTCTCATCCGAATGCGAAAATATTTTGTTCACCCCAACCACATAGGTAGGAATGATCATCAAAATAAAATAAGAGAAATCAGAGCTCTAACAGAAAGGTTTAGGTGTTCGTTTTTCCTGCGCGCTGTTCGGGAGTGGAATGGTAGGGAGATAGTATGATTGGGGTTCGATGAACCCTCTGCCAAGCACTTAAATGTGAATTGCAAAGTAATCCTGTAGATGTATATGTGAATATGACTATCCAATAACTTATGTCACCCCAGTGTATGTGTATATACAACATATCCGTACGGTCTGCTATATTTTGCATTCATATTGTTACTTTAAGACGTTCATCTTTAGTTTATAGTATCCATTGGCGATATTTATCTGGTTGTTAGGTTGTTACTGTCGAGGATGTAGGTTTGCCCCTGCATATTTCGGCCACCAAAATTATGTGAATGTTTCGCAGGCCACATAATGCTCGTGCCACACCTAGGGGACTATCAGTAGACAGAAAAGGCTAGGTAATGTGTACAGTCAAGCCGCCAGCAATGGTCACAGCGCCCAGGGGCGTCACTCTCGACACTCTGTGGCGTGCTTTTCACTACACACAGTGCTACAGCCGCAGGCACTAATTTTCGTCCGAGCCGTCACACACTAACGTCGTAATACGTGTGTATCCTTCCTCAGTCGTGTACATAAGTCGGCGCTGCGCCCACGAAGAGTTAGTTACGTCCCGAGCTTCTAGCAACCAAAAGCCGATTCAAGTCTGGCCTGTTGCTGCCACTTCGCTGCCCGCCAAGGAGCCGTGCCGCCCTCGTCCTGAGCCACGTCCGACGCTGTGCTTCTACCAGCCGCTCCGCTGAGGACCCCGCTTCGCAGTATTTGCAAAGTGCAAATGGCTCTAAGCATTATGGGACTTACCATCTGAGGTCATCAGTCCCCTAGACGTAGAACTACTTTAACGTAACTAACCTAAGGATATCACCTACATCCATGCCCGAGGCAGGATTCGAACCTGCGATCGTAACAGCAGCACGGTTCTGGAATGAATCGCCTAGAACCGCTCGGTTACAGTGGCCGGCTCACATAATTTGTTGTGACTGCCCACTTGCTCATCGCCTTGTAGCAGCGTGTCAGTACCAACTGACTGCCGATCTTCAAGTCTTTTTTAGTCGTTTGATGCATCTTACTTCGTTTGCTGGTAAAGGGTTGTACATGTGGTTTTTCAACCGCGTGGATGTTTTCTTATGTGGTAGTGTATTTGTTAGGGCAGCGTCTTATGTTTCTTGTGTTGCTATGGTCTGTACGCCGTGGTGTCCAACGCGTCTTGCATTTCCTACGACAAGGCGAGTTTCTCAGTCTATGCACATTCGTGAACCAAGTTTCATACTAGCTAAAGTCTTTTCAATGTAGTTCAGGCGGTCCGTGTTTATGTTGTTAGAGTGTGAATTCTCTCAACTGAAGCTGTTGGTCGAGTTGTTTTCGGTACTCAAAGGGGCACGTTTCAGTTCGCTGGTAGTGTATTTACGAGTAACAGTTGAGTGTCTCTTTCAGCTATAATGTCTGTCCCATCGTCGGAGCTGTCTTGTCTCAAGTAGCTCCGTTACAGGAGCAGAAACTTCAGTTTATGGCCTACGATACACGAGGTGTGCAACGGAATGCTCATCTTCTTGCCAATGCGGATGCTGAAGTGTTTCGTTTGTGTTTTCAGGTTTATACAGGCTCTTGTCTGGATTGTGATTTGTTAGTGGAACGGTTAGGTCGACATTTTTGTTGTGACATTAGCCTTCATCTAAGTAGTGTGAAGGCCAGAGTCTTGATCAATGTCAGTCAGTCGTCACTACAATGTTCCAGTGAGCTCGTTGAAGGAGAGTGTCCGGCTCGACGTCCAGAAGTTTTGTGTGCGGCCAGATGGACCATCTTCAGTCAGGTTGTTTGCAGTGTTGCGGCTCTTGGGTTTCGGTTCGCAGAGTTCTACGATAAGAGTCCCGCCACCCTTGGCCCAAACCTTGCCTATGGTGCCATCGGACCCGCATTGTCTTGTCGTGGGCGTCAGTCCTGTTGGCGCCGGCGCTGCTAGGGCTGTTCCTCCTCTAGCTGTCAGTGCTACCGGTGCCGTCGTTAGTTGTCTTGTCAGTGAGTTCCTCTCCGGCACTGCCACCGCCACCGCCACTGCTACTGCCGGGACAGTCATTCCCGATGGCATCGCCGCGGCCGCCCGCGCAGCCGCATCCGTCCTGTTGCCGGCTCTCCCGCAGGTCTCACTGTTCCAGTTGATGCCGCAGATTCAGTCGTGCGCTATTCCGGGCCTTGGGTTGCGCTGTCGTGGAAGTTTTGCCGCCAGCACCGCCGACGCCTGTCCAGCTCAGCCGTTGCATGCGGAGGCCACTTGCTGTTCCCTTTAGAGGGCACGGCCTGTCTGTTGTTTTGGGGATCACTTTCTTGTTAAGCAGCTTCATTCGTTTTATTCATGCGCACGAGTTTCAGGAAGTTACTTTGCAACCTTTATGTGCTTTTGCTGTATTTGTGTATCATTGGTCAAGAGTCCGACACCCCTTGCTCAGCAGGTTTTTCCATTGTGTCTAGCATTCTAGTGCAAATGTTCATGCCTTGTATAAGGTTCTTTATCTATACAACGTTTTAGTTCTATTTAGTGTTTGTAGTATACCGATTGTTCGGACAATCATTGTTGGCAGCTGTGGTGTGCCTCCTACCTTGAGTGTGGCGCTTCTCTGATACGGCTGCCCTATCAGTTTACAAGGAGGGAGGTATGTTGAATATGTAGCATTGTCCTTGCATATATGGGCTACCACATTTATGTGTATGTTTCGCAAGCCGACTACGGCCACGTGCCTCACCTAGGAGGTTGATTGGGGACAGAAGTGTCAATGTACTATGTACAGTCAAGCCGCCAGCAGTCGCCACATCATCCGGAGCCCCCAGTCTCGACACTCCCTGACGTGCACGTCACTGCACACAGCGCTACAGCCGCTGGCACTAACGTACGTCCACACGGTCACACGCTTACGTGATACTACGCGTGTATCCTTAAATCGGTGCTCCTCCCACAGAGAGCCAGTTACATCCCGAGCTCCGAGCAACCAACAGCCGCTTCAAGTCTTCGCTAGGGATGCCACCTACTGCTGCCACTTCGATACCCGTCAAGGTGCTGCGCCACCCTCGTCGTGAGCCACGTTCGACGCAGCGCTTCCACCAGCCTTCGCAGTATTTGTTGTGTCTGCCCACTTGCTCATCTCCTTGTGGGATCGTGTCGTTACCAACTGACTGCCTACGAAGTGTCAGCTTCATAGGACCGTGTCGTCACGGCACCTGCCGCTTACCAGGAGACTGCCTACGAGTTATCAGCCTGGTGGGATTGTGTCGTTAGTTATCTTTCCTGCTCCTCAATACATCGCTGTTAGCAAGTTCTGTAGATATTTTTCTCTGAGGTTGTATTTCGCTTAGTTCTTATAATTAACATTTGTTATAGCATAGTGTATGTATCACATCAGCGAGCCTCACTCCTCTAAGAAAAGGACAGAACATTTCCTTTACTATGACGTGAATTCCTGCCTAGTGATGGTCGTATCCTCTGCAAACAGGACATACAAACAACACACAGACAAACATACACTTTCTGATTACATACATACGTACTTCCCTGTGAGCTCTGTTACCCACCACCTCGATAAGAAAAATAACTACTAAACTTAACGCTTAATGCGACTCCACATCTATGTATACCTCGTAATTACGAGTCATGTATACCAGCGTCCCACTTCACGTAAGTGCAAATGCATATGGTGCGACCTCGTCACCAGCTATCCAATTTAACCTGTAAGCACAGAGCGACCACCAACAGTCTGCCTCCACTAGTATATGCCCGCGGCGCAACCGTAAGTCCGATAAATCATCACTAACAAATTTTAGGTTACAGTAAGACCTCCAGCTGGCATACGCAATTATTTACTGAAGAGTGGAAACTTTTGTTTGTATGTCCGCAGCTTGTGGCCTAGTGGCTAGCGTTGCTGCCTCTGGTTCACGGGGTCCCGGGAGTAGTAGGGCAACCTGTGTGTGAACCAACATTCCATTGTTGCCAAATTTAATCAAGATGGCGGTGATAACTTCATCCAAGATGGCGGCATGTAGACTTGGCAACAGCGTATGACGTCGTCCAAGATAGCTGCTTTTGGGGGGGAAATAGGCCAATTGTGCTACGTCCACTAACCTAAGCCTGCAGAAGAAAAAATGGCGGGGAGTTTGAATTCCAAAAGAAGAATGCATGCAAAATCTTACTTTTCTTTATTATTATTCATTATCATTTATTAACATTCATTATCATTTATTATTATTTATTATAATTTATTATTACTTATTATCAATTAGTATTATTAATTATTATTGACCTGCCTCCACTAGAAAATTCCCTCCAAATTCTAATTCCAACATGATTACGGCTGCAAAACCTTACTTTTGTTTATTATTCATTATCATTTATTAACATTCATTATCATTCATTGTCATTTACTATCATTCATTATCGTTTATTATAACTCATTATCACTTATTATTATTATTTTTTTTTGTTATAGGCCTATCTCCACTAAAAAATTGCGCCAAATTCCAACACTATAATGTCTCGAAAACTGTACTTCCATTTATTATTATCATTTATTAATTATTCAAGATGTTCGATTTTCTCGGCGAGAAAGCCATTTTCCTTACATCCATAACAAAAATCTATCACAACTTCAAATCCCAACACCATAATCGATCACACTTACGAACTTCCTCCGTCACTTACCTTTTTTCACTGGTAGCCTATCAGAATCACATCAAATAATAAACTGCACTTATAGTAAAATAAGTCACGACCTTTGATTTTGCAGGAGGGAAGAGACTGAAGACTTTATTTCAAACAGTACGGTCATCACTTGTTCTCCAACACAATCAGCACACATCTTTGATATCGCAGTGCAGTTGCCACGACATCCGCGTTCCAACTGAATTGGTTCAAATCCTCGCCACCCCCTGGCCAGCACGCAGAGACACTGACGACGCCTGTCACGTGAGGTGGCTGGCCGCTCGTGCTGGACTGCTGGTACGCTGGGGAAGAGCCCTGCGATCTCTCCCACGCCGTAAACATGTCTTCACTGCACAGGACGGAACTTGCAGTGTTTGACGTCACAGCAGTCCCATGTCGGGTCACCATGTGAATTCGTCGCCTGTGCACGTTTCCCGCCAAAACTGTTTGCCTCGGAGCTGAATCACACATTGGTTGGCAGTTCCCTGCCACATTTTTCGCGCCAAAGTTGTTTCCCTGTGCACGTTCAAACCTGTCGATGCCGACCGCTCACCATCCACCAAGTGTCCTTGTGCAAGCGAGAACACAGTGCTACACATCCGGCGGCAAAGTTTGCTAGACAGTGGAATCCGCCATGACTGTATAACAGCACGTTTGGCAGCACTAGAACGCTCGCTAATTGACTCTCTCTCGCACGCGAATTATAACTGTACAATCGCTGCACTGCCGCCCTGCTTATGTCACACAACCTCCATACACGTGACGGACATAGTCGTCTGTAAATACCTAAGTACTTAATTCCATTTCGTTTTTAATCATATTAAATAATACAATTTACAATTTCATATATATATGCAAAGGTGTTCAACTACCTAATTTCATCTACTTTCGAGGACAAGACAGCCACCTCTTTCTAGGAACCAGTGCCTAGTTGGAATTCTGGCAGTAAAGCAAGGTCACTTCCGCTCTCTCTACCAATCTAACAAAATTCTTGCAAATAAAGGGCACTTCTACTAACCTCAGCCAACCGATCACCACTTCCTCCTAGGATCCAGCGCCAAGTTTGAAATCTGCCAGTAAAAGAAAACTCACTTGCGCTTCCGCCACCAATCTAAGAGAATTGTTGCTAACGAAGCTCATGACCACTAAACTAAGCCACCAGTACTCAACCTCTTCCTACATGTTTCGGGTAAAATGACTCACCCTGCACTAGGCCCATGGATGGAGGAACCAATTTACTTTATTTAGGAATGGAGTATATGTATCACACCGACATGTTCCACACCATACAGACCTGCAAAGCACTCCTACATAACCTTATTTACAATGCTCTAGACACTCGCTTGCTAATTGTAAACAGTTAAAAATAACTCATAGCACAGCCTACAACATGCGAACCGCTCGTAAATAATGCAAAACAGTTACGTCCAAATAGCCAAACAAATACTAATTTTCGGAAATAATTTCAGTCCATAGGCTGATGGAAGGTAGAAAGAGTGTACTTTATTTATTTGGGACATATCTTTTTGAAACTCTTGCATCTCATGGGTTTCGATATGTAAGGCTGACATAAGGCACTTTCTGAACTCTAGTAGTGCACTACACTTGGCAACACAACCACACCCATCAAGATATTCATTCCAATCCAGACCTCTAACTCTTCTACAGATAAATTTGTCCAATTATTTGTTGACTCACTCACAGTCTGACCAGATGGCAGTTTTTGCGCGAAAACCACTCGGACTGCTCTGTGCTGCTCAGGAAAGAAAGGAGGGACTGCACTCTATTTATTTGGAGCCCTTTTCTTTAGTCGTGGAGTATATTTGTCACAAAAAACCCTCACTGATCTGACTATGGTCATCTGACACAGGCCACAAACATGTAAACAACTCCTAATTTCACCACACGATAGCAAACAGCTCTTAAATAATGCAGTACACAATATCAGCAGACGAGCTCTGTACCCTTAAACTCTCCAAATAAAGCACAGCACAGTGCACAGACATGCTCGCAAAATGGTGCAGCAGATGCGCCCAAACACCCCCAGATGCCAAACCGACCAAAAGTCTCTGCTGGGCCTCCCCCAAATGTGACGTCAACACAGTCGTATTCATGCCTAACACCGGAGAAATTGATATCGCCTATGCGCCTCAGATTACGCTCCAAGGCAGGCCGTGCGTGCGTGCGGTGGGCGGGGAAGGGGGTTCCGGAGCCTCCAACCAAGTTCAGCTTCCGAGTGTTCGTGACAGCCGACCAGAAAGGGCACTCTCCTCTGACACATGTGAAAGCTGCATTGTTCTTCTCATGTATACCGCCGCTGTCTCAGGTCTGGACCTGCCTTCACATATATTGTCAGAATAGCTCATAGCTCATTGACACACACGATTAACACAGCCTTAAAACATTTACTACTTGCATGCAACCGAGATGGTGACGGAAAACCAATCACTCTGATCTGTGCTGCAGGCACGTGTAATCATTGAGAACACTCTATTTATTTTTTCGAACAACTTATTTAACCATACATTATATCTGTCATACTATCACAAAACACCCACCCAGATGTGCCCTGGACCATTTGCACAGCCCACAGACATGCACCCAATCATAATTTCAGTACACACTATAGCAAACTGCTACTAAATAATTCTTCACACAGATGTGTAGATACGCTCAGAACTCGTAAACTATCCTAATAACGCACAGCAGAGCCTCCAGATCCGCTCGCAAAATAACTCAGCAGACGTGCGCAGGTACCCCCCACTCCGCACCCTGCCCACAGGATCGTGAAGCCACCCATCCGTCTGAATTCAGACCTCGCACAGCCTCTGCTCGGCTTCCGCAAGCGTGAGTTGGCGCGGTCAACGAGCTCGTGAGCGGTCAAAGTACACGCATACATCCGTCCAGGACCGCGATCCATCACAATCCCGAGCCGCGACCACCGAACGCGGGTGAAAGTCAACTTTATATCAACGTAGCATAATTCCAAAGTGCAGCCTCCATACGTTAGACACATCATAGCAGCACATGTCTTTACCTCCTACGACACAGTAGCACACTGTGCATTGCTCCTGACATGACATTACATGGCCCTTTAACTAAACATAACTACACATCCCTGCTGTCGCCGGGAGCCTTCCGCGAGGCATGCATGTACATAGAGATACAGAAAACAGAGCAAGCGCTCTCCGAATGTGGAGGTGACTGGATACGCCTTGGTTACATTTAGAGGCAATTTTAGAACACAGAACGATAGCTTATAACGCGGTCGCATGGATGGATCTGACATAAAATCGAAAGAAATGCGAAAACTGATTAGCGCATAGGTATAAACTAACCTAATATACACTGAAATGCGGTGAAAATGAGAACGTACTTGCTTATCGTCTGGTTCGCAGGGGAAATTTGTACATGGAGTCAAGTATGGGGCAACTATAGGAATGTTGGAAAACGATGACACTGAAGCGAGTGGAATAAGGAAGGCAGTCAATTTTTTCTCGTTGAGTTCGTATTGTAGTGTATGTCTACTGAGGTAGCAGTGATACACGTGAGTTGAATTCTGAATTCATGCTTTTCAGGAGGACAGAGAATCATTCACGTCTAAACTTGCATCTGTGTTAAATGATAACAGAGAGTGTAAGGGATGATCGATTGAGACAGAGCTGCAACTGAGTACGATTCAAAAAAAGTGGTAGAAATGGCTCTGAGCACTATGGGACTTAACTTCTGAGGTCATCAGTCCCCTAGAACTTAGAACTACTTAAACCTAACTAACCTAAGGACATCACACACATCCATGCCCGAGGCAGGATTCGAACCTGCGACCATAGCGATCGCGCGGTTACAGACTGTAGCGCCTAGAACCGCTCGGCCACTACGGCCGGCGAGTACGATTCAAACGTTGACTCATTTATTCTAGAGAAGGACAAGTTGCTGAAGGACGATTTGTTTCCAGTATTCTACACTCCTGGAAATGGAAAAAAGAACACATAGACACCGGTGTGTCAGACCCACCATACTTGCTCCGGACACTGCGAGAGGGCTGTACAAGCAATGATCACACGCACGGCACAGCGGACACACCAGGAACCGCGGTGTTGGCCGTCGAATGGCGCTAGCTGCGCAGCATTTGTGCACCGCCGCCGTCAGTGTCAGCCAGTTTGCCGTGGCATACGGAGCTCCATCGCAGTCTTTAACACCGGTAGCATGCCGCGACAGCGTGGACGTGAACCGTATGTGCAGTTGACGGACTTTGAGCGAGGGCGTATAGTGGGCATGCGGGAGGCCGGGTGGACGTACCGCCGAATTGCTCAACACGTGGGGCGTGAGGTCTCCACAGTACATCGATGTTGTCGCCAGTGGTCGGCGGAAGGTGCACGTGCCCGTCGACCTGGGACCGGACCGCAGCGACGCACGGATGCACGCCAAGACCGTAGGATCCTACGCAGTGCCGTAGGGGACCGCACCGCCACTTCCCAGCAAATTAGGGACACTGTTGCTCCTGGGGTATCGGCGAGGACCATTCGCAACCGTCTCCATGAAGCTGGGCTACGGTCCCGCACACCGTTAGGCCGTCTTCCGCTCACGCCCCAACATCGTGCAGCCCGCCTCCAGTGGTGTCGCGACAGGCGTGAATGGAGGGACGAATGGAGACGTGTCGTCTTCAGCGATGAGAGTCGCTTCTGCCTTGGTGCCAATGATGGTCGTATGCGTGTTTGGCGCCGTGCAGGTGAGCGCCACAATCAGGACTGCATACGACCAAGGCACACAGGGCCAACACCCGGCATCATGGTGTGGGGAGCGATCTCCTACACTGGCCGTACACCACTGGTGATCGTCGAGGGGACACTGAATAGTGCACGGTACATCCAAACCGTCATCGAACCCATCGTTCTACCATTCCCAGACCGGCAAGGGAACTTGCTGTTCCAACAGGACAATGCACGTCCGCATGTATCCCGTGCCACCCAACGTGCTCTAGAAGGTGTAAGTCAACTACCCTGGCCAGCAAGATCTCCGGATCTGTCCCCCATTGAGCATGTTTGGGACTGGATGAAGCGTCGTCTCACGCGGTCTGCACGTCCAGCACGAACGCTGGTCCAACTGAGGCGCCAGGTGGAAATGGCATGGCAAGCCGTTCCACAGGAGTACATCCAGCATCTCTACGATCGTCTCCATGGGAGAATAGCAGCCTGCATTGCTGCGAAAGGTGGATATACACTGTACTAGTGCCGACATTGTGCATGCTCTGTTGCCTGTGTCTATGTGCCTGTGGTTCTGTCAGTGTGATCATGTGATGTATCTGACCCCAGGAATGTGTCAATAAAGTTTCCCCTTCCTGGGACAATGAATTCACGGTGTTCTTATTTCAATTTCCAGGAGTGTATTTGGATGCTTTAGTCACGTGATGTAGCCTGCATTCTAGTCGTATGCAGCTACGTGTTCCGTATGTGGTTTAAAGCACTGTCTACTTGCGATCGTTAACGGTGAACCCGTCGGTCATCACAGGACTTCCATCTCATGTGTGATGAAAGTTGACACATTCCTCTAAACGCACTTTGATTTCCGCGATCCCCAACCTGTAGCATGCTTGGTGAAAAATCGAGACTTCTATGTCATAACTAATTTAGCTGTGGGTATTTGTAAGGGGCTGTAATCACTGTGTACACACTTACCCGACAGACGGGTGTTTACAGAGATGGTGACGGGATGACTTGTAATTTCACATGATGGACGCTGCTGTTATGCGTATCTGTTTGCTTGTAGGATGTACCGGCTGCTAATAACTAACATTTTAATATAGACCTGATGGAGTAATAGTATTATCTCTGACTCGTGATCTGGTGTGATCATTGGGCACTAGACGTGTCCACAGGGCTATATTGGGCTCGTATCATAGAAAGGAAAAGTTTTACGATTGGGGGACAGATAGCTCAGCGTAGTGGGACCGGGGAGAAGGATGTATGTCTGACAGGATGGAAAAGTAAGCGACCTAAGGTTATCGCCCGTTTTTAACTGCTGAACGTTCTAGTCTTAGGAGTGTGTGTATGTTTATGTTCTCTCTCTCTCTCTCTCTCTCTCTCTCTCTATCCTACCGGAACCTTCGATGCACCGATCCTGGACTCTAGAACAATACTTTACACATGACAGATTGGATGATTTACTTAAAAATGTGTCGGACTAGGTTGTGTATAAATATCGCTCCGTTCTTGTTCTTCTTAACTGTATGCTATTAAATTAAGGCACTTTGAGATTTGTTACTATAGATCGATATGGTGTGCTAAGCTCCAAGACTTGGTTACGTTTCGAGAAATGTGGTGCACTTGGAGGGGTTAGGACTAAAAAATCTCTATTCAGTCAAGAGAGGTGGAGTGTAGCTGTATTCGTCTTCTCGGTTGAGGAATAATTGGGTAGCGATGTTGCAGGGTAGGTTGGTCAATGCCGAGGTGAGGATGGTCTTTTAACGTAAGAGGAATAGATAGCTCTGTGACCGCCATACGCAGAGAGATTGATCGAGTACTATGCGTGAGGTATTAGAAATATGTATAACGCTGTCTGGTATAATTTGATTGTCTTTATGTGTTCGAGAATTAAGTGTGAATGGACGTGCTGAGCAGTCATCTATGAATGATCGCAATGATACTTGGAAAGTAGAGGATGTATGGTTTAGCTATGATACTGAAATTAGGAAAACAAGCTGTCACATGATTGACCAGTGTTGGACTTACTGTCAAACTTTTCGCCATTTCAGCTGTGATGGATAATATTACAGTAGATCGGTGGTGTCTTATCCATCGAATCTGTGCATTGGGTACAAGATAATGATTGACTGACAATGCTTGCTTGAGTTAGGGGATAAATTTTGGTTGATGGACCGCAACTTCTGGGGTTGCTAGCACCGAAAACGGTGATCCCATACTCGTGTGCAAAAATGACCAATCACTAGAAATGGAACGCGACATATGAGTTTAAATGTAGAGGTGGGCAATCACTTTTGAGGGAAGTCGCTACGACGCCACCAGGCCTTTCTAGTTTCCTTGTGTTGTGGCTGTCCTTTATTTAAAATCATTCAATGTTATGCTATCGACTGTAAGAATATGATTTACAAGGTGCAAGATATAGTTTCATGTGAGAGGCCATGCATCAGTCCGTGTTAATGTCTGTTAAGAATCAGACACTGACTTCGAAGTCGCGACAGAAAGACAAAATTCTCGGCAGTGTGCAAAAGCGTGTTAGAAAACACTGTTTGAACAAGGGCCAGAGGCAGCTTCTCATTCGCTTAGAGTATGGGTGATCAAACTTTAAAGGGGTCTCTGCCGCGTGTGTATATTTAATATGATCTTGTTCATATAGGCATCTGTAGTTTGAGTTGTCGGACTTGGCGAGCAGTTAGGAATTCTTGGATGGTCGCACTCTGAGTTATTGGGGGAGAGTATTGTGAATTCAGTTTGTCCACGTTGGAAGTTCATCGCATTGGTGCCTTCATGACTTTTTCACTGTTTGATGGTAGAGGATAAAGATGACAGGGTGTTGAGGATCTGTTGTACTTGTACCTAGTTTGAGGCGTACAACATTGCGCGCATTTCCGGCGAATGGTCAAAACAAGGTTATGTTGTAGTAACTGAGATCTTTCTGTTTATAGACAGGTTGCAGAAGGTAACAGATACGTCTTTCTCCGACTTAAATTGCAGAGATCAGATGGGTGAAGATAAATGCATACTCATCTATGCTTAGAAAGGGAGAATGCTTTTTTTATTATTAAGTGAGTTTCGGCAGGTGTGAATATGGTTTTATATATATGAGTATTTAAGGTTTGTGAGTGGAAATTGTCAGCGAATGGTGAATGACGTCGGGTTCGCTGGCTGAGGGAGACACTGTTTACATGTCCTGTTGGAGATGCAAGGGGGAGATAGAGATCTGCGCTATTCAGTAATCCATTTGTGCACTGTATGGCGTTAGACAATAGCTGGAGAGCAGGTATAGGGAGAGCCCACTTCAGCATGCTTGTCCTGGGGCTGAGTGGACGGCTTTTAGATGGACAGCTATGTGGCTTTGACATGACGTTCGCTTTGTAAGGCGCTATGGGATTAGTTTGAGCATTTAGTATTTGTTTTGGTGGTTATTGGATTCAGAACTGTAATATTGAAGGTCATGTCCTCAGCGGGACCGCTGTGTTATTGAGTAATAGTGTTTATGTATTTGAAGATGTGTTTCGCGATTGGTGATGTTAAGTTGATGGCGCAATTTAGCTACCACTGTAAAAAAAATAGCTGTCTGCTGCTGAAAGAAAGAGAGAAAGAAATCAAGAAAGGGGTGATCTTGCCCCCAGCCCTGATGGATGATTTATTAGATAAGAGTAACTGATAGTTGAATGATGCTATGTGTTCAGATATAGGAGTCTCTAAACGGTGGGGCGAGATTTTTTTTTTATGTGGAAATTTATGCAATCTATAGATAGTGATATGCGACCGCTAGTGACATCAGTTAAGAGTGGAAAAATAGGTAAAAATCGAGCGCTGGCAGAATGTTACGGAAATGGCAATAATATATAATTCAAAGTGGTGGTCGTAAATATGGACCAGGCTTTGAATATTGGTGTGAGTGTCGTATGTGCTTGATGCTCGGTACAAAAGTTTGACTCTTTATTTGCATTTGGTATTTCTGTATGTGTGTAAAATTAATTTTTGTGTTGAAAGTGCGAGAAGGATGAGTTGATTGGTGTTTAGATAGAGGCTAAGTTTGTAATTGGAAAAGAGGGGATGAGAATGGTAAACTGATTGATGGACGTGGTTTGTGGGGTGATATATGAGTGTCAAGATAGGGTTGAGGACGTATGCGTATGTTGATGGTGGGATGGATGTGAGGTTAGGCTCGGTGTGAGGAGTAAATTAGATCTTTTGTTTTTAATGTTGTAAAGTAAGAATAATATTGAGAAGGTTTTAGATGGCTGGTCACGCGAAGAGGTGAGAGCAGGGATGTGTAGTTGAGTGCTGCTGGCTTAGTTTAGTGGTGATGAACTTCGTTTGCAACAATTTTCTTAGGTAGGTGGCGGAAGCGCAGGTGAGCTTTGTTTACTGGCGGATTTGTGCCCTTTCTTTGCAAGAATTTTGTTAGGTTGGTAGAGAAAGCGGAAGTGACCTTTCTTTACTGCCAGAATTCAAACTCGGCGCTGGTTCCTAGGAAGAGTTGGCTGTCTGGTTCTCGAAAAGTAGTTGAAATTAGGTAGTTGAACAACTTTGCATACGTATATGAAATTGTAAATTGAATTATTCAATATAAGTAAAAACGAAATGGAATTAAGTACTAGGTATTTACAGATGACTATATCCGTTGCGTGTATGAAGGGTGTGTGACGTAAGCTGGGCAGCGGCGCAGCGATTGTACAGAGTCAATTAGCGAGCGTTCTAGTGCCGACCATACGTGCTGTTATACAGTCATGGCGGATTCCATTTTCGAGCAAATTTTGCCGCCAAAAGTGTAGCACTGCATTCTCGCTCACACAAGGACACGTGGTGCACGGTGAGCGGTCGGCATCGACAGGTTTGAACGTGCCCAGCAAAACTACTTTGGCGCCAAAAGTGTGGCAGGGAACGGCCAACCGTTGTGTGATTCAGTTCCGGGGCAGACAATTTTGGTGGGAGACATGCGGAGGCGACGAATACACGTGGTGAACCGACAAGAGACCGCTGTGACATCACACTCGGCAAGTTCCTGCCTATCCAGCGAAAACGTGTTTACGGCGTGGGAGCGATTGCTGGGCTCGCCCCCAGAATACCGGCAGACCGGCGCGAGCGGCTGGCCACCTCATGTGACAGGAGTCGGCAGTGTCTCTACATGCTGGCCAGAGGGTGGTGAGGATTTGAAGTAATTCATTTGGAGCGCGGACGTCGTTGGCAACTGCACTGCGATATCAAAGATGTGTGCTGATTGTGTTGGAGAACAAGTCATGACCGTACTGCCTGAAATAAAGTTTTCAGTCCCTTCTCCCCTGCAATATCAAAGGACGTGACTTACGTTACTATAAGTGCAGTTTATTATTTGACGCGATTCTGATAGGCTACCAGTGAAAAAAGATAAGTGACAGAGGAAGTTTGTAAGTGTGATCGATTATGGTGTTATGATTTCAACTTGTCATAGAATTTTGTTATGGATGTAAGGAAAATGGCTTTCTCACCGAGAAAATCGTACATCTTGAATAATTAATAAATGATAATAATAAATAGAAGTACAGTTTTCGAGACATTATCGTGTTGGAATTTGCGGCAATTTTCTAGTGGAGTTAGGCCTATAATAATAAATAATAACAATAATATATGATAATGAATGATAATAAATTATAATGAATGATAGTAAATGACAATGAATGATAATGAATGTTAATAAATGATAATGAATAATTAAAAAAAAGTAAGGTTTTGCAGCCATTATCGTGTTGGAATTAGAATTTGGAGGGAATTTTCTAGTGGAGGCAGGTCAATAATAATAAATAATACTAAATGATAATAAATAATAATAAATGATAATAAAAATAGTAAATGATAATGAATGTTAATAAATGATAATGAATAATAATGAATAATAATAACGAAAAGTAAGGTTTTACATGCATTGTCCTTTTGGAATTCAAACTTCCCGTCATTTTTTCTTCTGGAGGTTAGGTTAGTGGACATAACACAATTGGCCTATTTTATCGTCAAAAGCCGCTATCTTGGATGACGTCATGCGCTGTTGCCAAGTCTATATGCCACCATCTTGGATGTCTTCATCACCGCCATCTTGAATAAATTTGGCAACAATGGAAAGTGGGGCCGCACATAGGTTGCCCTACTACTACCGGGTTCGATTCATGGCCGGGTTAGGGATTTTCTCAGCCCAGGCACTGCGTGTTTGTGTTGTTCCACTCATTTCATCATTATCATCATCAACATCATCATCATCATTCATCACAGTGAATAGATTGGACCGTGTACAAAATTGGACACTGAAAGTATTGGGACTTTGTATGGGTGCTGATCGCCGCGAAGATGAGCGCCCCACAAACCAAACATCATCATCATCCGTTAGTACGTCGTCTCATATTCCTGTCACCAACCGCACCACCAGAAATTACACCTAATTCATCATCTAAGACCCCCAAATGTGCTGATATCACAACTGACACGGAACAGACTTAATTTGTACTCATTTTTGACACTTCATCAACACATGTACAATATTCACACTTACAATGTACAAATCTTAAAGACTAAATCTATATGTACTCAAAAGACACATCATAAACCTGCAGATAACTCTAAATGTCTACCATTGTACTTAATATTCTATGTAAGACTCCACTACCTCGCTCTCAAATCCTAACTCTTCCAACGATTCTCCAAATTCGTCAACTACATACATACCTCTGCCGACAAACGCGACATTTCTTCTCGTCCGTTGTGATAATTTCACGAAATAAGTCCATGTAATGTCCTTTGACTTACCCAAGTCATCTAGCATGGTATCTCTCTTGACCATAGATTTAAAATATGCTCTTTGACTTCTGCATTTCGACCTCACATACTTCGGAAACTTTGACAGTTCTATCTTTTCACGTTCCTGCCGCACATACGGCCAATAATTCGCCATGAATCTTCATCGGAGTTCGTCATAATTTAGAAATTCATGTACTATCGCAACACCAAATATAATTAATCTAAAGTAATGAAATTGTGGGAACACATTTCATTAGGTAACATGATTGTATAATTAATACTGCAAGGTCACAGGTTAATGTAAGCGTGAGATAAGCCATTGTAAATGTGAAATGCTGGCACATGAATAACCGGTTTAACTGCTAGAATGTTGAATGGAAGCATGTAAACGCCCATGCATTGTGTTGTACAAGTGCTGTATGTCAGTTTGTTGGATGGAATTGAATGTCTGTTGCACTTGGTCGGTCAATACAGAGACGGTTAATGCAGTTTGGGGATGCCGCTGGAGTTTTCGTACAGTTATATCCCATATATGCTCGATTGGAGACCGATATGGTATCGAGTACGCCAAAGCAACATGTTGACAGTCTGTAGAGCATGTTAGGTTACATCAGCGGCATGTGTTCATGAATCGCAGCACAACTGGTCGAATCACTAGTTTCAGGTCCGAATTTCCAGTCTAGAAGCGTGGGATAACCACGACAGTTCTCATACTGTAATACAAAATCGAATCCCAGACTATAATTCGTTGTGTGGATCCAGTTTGTCAAGTATATAGACAGGTTGTTTGCAGTACTCCGACTGGGGTCCTTTTGACAGAGACATGGCCATCGCTACTACCTATGCAGAAGCAGTTTTCATTAGAAAACATAATAGACACCTAACCTGCTCTCTAATGAGGTCTCGCTTGATACCACTGAAGCCGCAAATGGCGGTGATTTGGGGTCACTGGAATGCACGCAACAGGACGTCTGGCTTGGATCTGTCCTTGGAGTAACCGATCTGTAACTGTTAGTTGTGCCACTGTGGTTCCAACTACTGCTCAAATTGGTGCTGCAGACGCAGTACGACGCGACAGAGCCATATGCCTTACACGATGGTCTTGCCTCTCCGTTGTGCCATGTGGCCGTCCGGAGCCCAGTCTTCTTGCGACCGTACGTTCTCGCGAACACCACTGGCAACAGTTATGTTCGGTGGCTACATCCCCACCAGGTCTTTCCGCAGTATCGCAAAAGGAACAGCCAGCTTCTCGTTTCCCTATAATACGACCTCGTTCAAACTTCGAGAGGTGTTGATGAAGGCGCCTTTATCGCCTTAAAGGCATTCTTGACTAACATCAACTCACCACGTCCAGTGTCAAAGGTAACCAACGCTCATGATCACTACAGCACGTATTTAAAGTAAACCTGAGTTGTATCCTCACAGTAGCGCTGCTAGCGCCACTCTAATGTGACTGACAAAAAATCTGTATAGACATCATCTTTCAGATGTAGAAACGCTCCTTCCACCTTCCCTTTATGTCGCGCAACTCCTTATTGGTGATGCGACATTTTTTGCTTCAGTGTAGACGTCGCCGGATATCCACGTAATCGTACACACAAGTGGTTCAATTTTTGGAGGTGTAACTACGAAGGGGCAGAATTTGGTCGAAATTACTGACCGAAATTCTTTGGTCGATTTCATCTGACTTATTCGAAAAAAGGGGTATATTCTGGATTCCATTATGCTGTCTGCGGTTACTGTCTGAGGTTACCACATGATTCATGAGTCACATGGTAATCTCAGCTGTATATGCGTCATCCAGATAAACAGTTATTTGTTGGACAGTGCTATTGAGTGCTGTGTCCACTGTGTTGATCAATTATGTGCTGTATGTGACTTCCAAACAAACAATTATTTCTTCGACACAGTGCTATTGAGTGCTGTGTTCAAGATTACAGGCTATGTATTTTCAATTTTAAGACGTTGAGTTGTGGAGATTTTCGTCTCACAATTAGCCATGTGGTTTGGAGACAATATATACAGATACTAATATGCAGTACTCATGCATGGATGTTGTTGTTTAATTAACTTTATCAAAGTGCATTCTGATACTTCACTGAACAGTTCGACCTCATACTTGAGCGATGTGTGTTTCAGAATAGTAGCAGAAATGCTAAGATTAATAAGACAAGATTTTCACTTGTCAGATGCGTTATGCAAGCTGTTCGACAATGTCGGTCCTAATCCATCATATATGCCGTAAAGGTTTCAATGTTCTGTATAGATAATGGCTTCACAGTGAACAATGATAGTAATCTTGCTTCTTTACCATTACCGCAGAATGAAGTTTAATTTAACATGATAAATTTACAATACTGTTTCCTATGAGAAAGATGTTGTGGTTAGGTGTTACATGTATTTCAGGTTCTCGTAATTAATAGCTAACTTATTTCATACTTGTTACAATTGATAATGGTGACTGAGCTTCACCGAAATTAGTCATGTAAACTTCCCATAATTTACTGCTACTATGGCTTGACTACTGTATTTGAAAAACTTACATTTGGTCGCGCTCCTTCAGACAGTTATGTCTACTTACAAAATTCATAAGATATCTTATGTTGTTAATGTTTATATAATGTGGAGTATTCTAGTTCTGTACATATACTAGCTTTCTAGAAGGTTCTATGTTCATATAAAGCGTAGCACTGCAAGCTCACCTGGACTAAATTAATCCCAAGCAAGTAATAAAACTTAAATTAGCACTAGTGACTGCTAACACATAACCACTTGGATTTGGATGCCACATACTAAATTACATGCAAACCTAAACGGAAGTCGACTAAGTAAGAACTTAGAACGCTGGAAAGATTGAGGAACGCTCTGTAGATCACAAAATCCCCAGGAACTCTACCCCCGAGCCGTTCGCCGAACCACCCACTGACCACACCTTGTGAAGGGAAACGGAAGAAGGTGTATTAAAAGAAAAGGTTAAAATGGGAAGAATAATCAGTACTCCATCCAGCAGAGCAAGGGACATATACAAATCATTTGTCAATGCCAATTATGTTTCTTTCATGCAATTAAAAACTCTCCCTATATTCTTGTCATTCGAATTCAGTCTGCGTTATACAAAATCGCTCTAATATCATTAAGTGTGCTGTGAGGAGTTCTGGGGCTGCACATGCTTATTCTGTGGAATGTCGTCGGATTTCCTCACTTATAACAATACACAGATGGCTTTATTGTGTTCTGTTGTAGGAGTATCGCAGGCAACAGACCGTGAAAATTAAACAGGTCCTCGAATCGCTTCGCCACGCCTCCTCTCCCTACTCCCTCATAGGCATTATATGGTTCCTGCCGTGTTTGTATGTCTTTCCATTCGCTTGGAAATTATAATAATAAAACGTGGAACGGTGTCAGGGACTCTACGTAGCTATTCAAGAATGTTGTATTAAGTCTTGTAATGATCTACAAGCCACATTACAGTGCGTGTCGGGGGGGTACGTTTTACCATTAATAGTCGTTTCCTTTCATGTTCCACTCGCAAACAGAGCGAAAAGTACGCGCAAAATACATTGGCAGTAGTACACTAAACTCTCGCTAATACAGCCCTCAGTAGTCCGGCCTCTCAGTAATCCGGCACACTTAAAACTTCAAGAAGTTCAACCTGAAATGACACCTGTAATAATAAATTTTCATCTGCAACAATGTTGTTAGTTAATTATAATGTTCAAAATTCCTGTACACTTCGAAATTGTGGCCTTCGTTACGGATCATTATCGTGACTTCTAAAGGGAAACACGTTATGGTAGACCTCAAGCAGAAACTCGAAATTAGATATAAACTGAACTGAGGTTCTTCGCAGAAAACCATTGTTGCTGGCAACAGTCTTGGACAAACAACTATTTATGATCAAACTTTAGCAGAAAAGGGGTAATCATAAGCTCACAGGGAAGTTACGATGAAACTGACGAAGAAGAGGACATAGGCGGACAGAACATGAGGATATCTCAAACTGATGGTGGTGAAGCGGAGACGTCTTCCTGGAGTACATTATACAGCAACCAGAAACATGGCAGGACCTATGAAATCCGTGTAAAGCCGTTGTGTAATAAAGCGTACTATTGTCGCGTTTTATCATGCTGACAACCAAAACTTCGGGACATGTTTCGTAGTGAATGTCGGGTGATACTAATATGCGTGTACACACTCAAGTACTAAGTTTTCTGTAAAACTGATTGCATTTTTTGATTCGATAAAGTATGAGCCCAATGTTTTCATACTAAATTTTAGACACGCTCAACAATCCGGCTCTTTCGCTAATCCGGCACCCATACGTGCGAGGAATGGCCGGTTTAGCAAGAGTCTAGTGTAGATATGTTCTGCAGTCAGCTTTACAATGCCGGTTCTCTGAATTTACTCATAGTGTTCCTCGAAAAGAACGACGGCGTTCCATTTGAGTGCACATAATGCTCGCGAGTGTAACATACATACAGGTAACAAATCTAGCACCCCGTCTTGCTGAGTATTGTGTGTGTTAAACTATTGCTGCCGGCCTGTGTGGCCGAGAGGTTCTAGGCGCTTCAGTCTGGAACCGCGCGACCGATACGGGCATGGATGTGTGTGATGTCCTTAGGTTAGTTAGGTTTAAGTACTTTTAAGTTCTAGGGGACTGATGACCTCAGATGTTAAGTCCCATAGTGCTCAGAGCCATTGGAACCAAACTATTGCTCGTCAGCAGGGAAGCTAAACTATGATTGGAATAGCCTACATCATATCAGAAAATATGGTTACAAATATTACAGAAGCAACAGAAGCCTAAAGAACTTTTTCTAGGAGACCAGTAAGTACAGAAGCTATCATAAAATTTATAATATGTAAATACCCAGTCAAAACAGAGGACAGACTTATAGCTACACCAAAATGCGATGCAGAAGCTATCGAATCGGCATTAGCACAGCAGGATGCGTTGGAAGGAAGTAAACGATGCATGAAATCCGAGCGAGGTAGGGGTCAGTTAAGGAACTCGGGAAGATACATAGAAGAGAGAACGAATGATTACAGAAGAAGCACAAACCGAAGGTGGAAAGGCAGTAGTAGAGGAATGAGTGGTACTGGGTTCTGACGGTAACAGAACGCCTACATAGGCAGAGGCGGTGGCTTCACTCACTGCAGCGTTGAGCGCTGGGTGCCAGAGGTGAATGAACTGGCCAATCCATCGCCTGACGTAAACAGAGTATTGCGTGCCATAGCGCGAGCTAGGCGAGGACAGCTAACGTCAGTTATTGATGAAGACCCTCTGAGACCTGTAGGACAAGCACCGCTGATAGTGTCAAGACTAGAACGAAACTACGGAACGAATTACTAGACGTTATGCTGTAGGGAGATGGATGAGAACATAAAGAAACAGATTCTAAGAAATAGAGATTTTTGGTAAGAAGTATGGCATTTTACTAGATTCAGGCAGTCATCTCTACATAAAAAATCGCGAAAATGGTATACAAAATTATTTTAGGGATGACGGATAATACCGATTCTTTCAGTGAATGGAGAATACACAGCTTCTGCTCTGGGAGCAGGGTGTAACGCTGTGAGAGAGCGACTTCGGTTGCTGTGAGGATTAAAGATATAGTTTATGACGTTTGGGCATCAGTAGTCTCCCGGCAAAGATCGTTCATTATATTAGGGGTGGAGTGGTTAGTGAAACATCACGCTCGCCTAAATTTTTGTAGTGAATGACTGAAGGCTATAAATGAACAAGAGGGAAATGTTTTTTTCAATTAAAGGTACTTTGGCAGCAAGAAAATTAATGGAGAAACACGATTATGCTATACTATGGAATTATAGCAGCCACTACAGTATATGCTCAAAGCAGATGCTGTAGCATGAACAAAATCAGTGTAGATGGGAATATCAAGTTAAAATTGAGGGTTCTGAGCTGACAGTTAAGAAATCAATGCCTCCGAACTTTTATTCTGTTCTCAATATCGTCTGAGGTATTGCATGTCACGCATATTATGCTGTCGATTTTCTCGCTTCGCCGCCGCTAGAAGACTCCGAACGGTAGAATGTAACATGTCGTTGTGTAACTCATGTATGACGCTGCGTGAGAAACAGCGTGCTGCAGTCGAATATCTAACTGCAGAAAACTTGCCTCGAATTGAAGTGGGGGAGAGTGGAAATCCGCCAACAATTTCTCGTAACGTTCTGAGCGTGAGGGTGACGGGTTCCTAAACAACACAGTGAAAGCTAATGGTAGCTAGGTGTTTTATTATGACCCCGAAAACAAGGCGCTTGGGGCAGAGTGAGCCACGTTGCCTGCCCGCCGGCCAGACAGCGCAACTACAAGTTCACGGAGCTGCTCTGTGTAGCCGTGTGCCGTGCAACTACACTCTGTGTGCGAGCCTACCCCTTTAACTGTTACAGCCTCAAGCCGATGATACCCAGGACCTTCCTATAGTCGCACTTCATTTCGAAAGTCTGTGAGCGCGTCCCCCACAAGCACAACCGGTTAGCTGCGTGCCGCCTACTAACGAAATCACTTCGTTGCCGCCTGGCTGGCTACACTGTCTTGCCGCCGCGTCGCCGGAACAACAATGGAGATTGTCCCGAAGGCCACGATTGGAAGCCGAGCTGCTCACAGCGCGAGGCTTGCTGTGTCCAGACACCCAGCTGCGCAGCCCGCAACGTCCAGCGTCGTGCTGCCCTCGCCTAGGCAGCGTTTTCGTTCGTCCAGTTCAACGCCGGGGAGCCATACTGTACTACGTCGTCGTTGCAGCCAGCCGCTGCCGCCGGGCGCTTGTCGCCTCCACGCAGGGGCCCCACTCCACTGCTCTATGCAGCCCACGAACATCATTGCTGCCGTTTTGTCGCACTGCGTTGCATCACTCCATGATTCTGTAAGTGCCATTAAACACTTTCGTAGTGACAGCAAAAAGTGAATACAACAGAGGGCATTGTAATCTTTTATTAGCTGTAAAAGTTCCGAACTGAGGAACAATAATTGGGAAGTGTTCTGCAATTCATATACTTTAGTGTTAGTTATTCTTGTTGTATATTGCTATTTATTTTATTTCTATTTGAGACTTATTTTTACATAAATAACATAGTTTTGTAGGTAGAATAAGAGAATTTTAGACTACTGATTTGAGGATGATTTCTATACAGTTGAAACTTTAAGTTGCTCTGTCCCATCTTTTGAGTAAAGATATTTAAATGTACGAAAGTGGCTACTACACGCTCACAATTAAAGAGTGGAGCTGAAGGTGGTATTAGAGACCTTTGTAATGCTGTGCAGGGGCATATCCAGAAGCTTACCCTTAAAATACGTTTTTAGAGGGGAAGTTGTATAAGTCACGGAGACAATTACCCATGCCAAAAAAGATTTGGGGTCGAAACTAACCTTGAGGGGCCTCAGGAAGCTGAAATCAGCACTGCCATCACAAACCCTATTATAGCTAGCGATTTCCAAACAGTTACTTTTATTCCTGTTTCGTCTGGCTAAAATGGCTCTGAGCACAATGGGACTCAACTGCTGTGGTCATAAGTCCCGTAGAACTTAGAACTAGTTAAACCTAACTAACCTAAGGACATCACACACATCCATGCCCGAGGCAGGATTCGAACCTGTGACCGTAGTGGTCGTGCGGTTCCAGACTGTAGCGCCTTTAACCGCTCGGCCACTCTGGCCGGCGTATTTCGTCTGGCAAATCAGTCAAAAATGAGCATACCGTTTTATTACATGTTCGTGACATTCATCGAATTTGTTTAGTCAGATCAGTTTCAATTAAATGTGGCAATGTTCAAATGGTTCAAATGGCTCTGAGCACTATGGGACTTAACTTCTTTGGTCATCAGTCCCCTAGAACTTAGAACTACTTAAACCTAACTAACCTAAGGACATCACACACATCCATGCCCGAGGCAGGATTCGAACCCGCGGCCGTAGCGGTCGCGCGGTTCCAGACTGTAGCGCCTATAACCGCTCGGCCACTCCGGCCGGCTGTGGCAATGTTGTCAGGCGATGCACATACCTGCATAGGATCGATAAATACGTTAGAAAATTCAGATAGATGGGATTTGTTGGTTTAAAGATTAACAGAGAGGTACTCAGACATGAAAGACATAAGTTATTACATTGATAAATTGTCTACCACGTAAGTGAAGCAAGGGAAGGCCATGTAATGCTTGCTGTTAGAATTCGCACAGATGTATCACAGGCATTATCATCTGTGATGGTACGCTACAGATAATTTTGTTTGCTTCTTTCATGGAAATCATGTCTATATTATACTCCATGTCTTTTCGTACCTTTGACCTTTATCACCATGAAGTGTGTCCGTTACTAAAAGTGCTGTATTCGACTACTGATTCCGATTTCACACTGAGATTGTATCAGCCTAAAAGGAACATGAAATACGGCATTACGTAATCTGTTTTCACCTTGTAAGTATATATACTTATGCTATACCCACGTTCCAGTCAAGTTATATTTGTGTACATTATATGTCTTCAGTTTCGATGTTGACGGTAATCAGCTAGATGGTCTGCAGATGGTGAAGTGTAGGTTTCTCTCCTGAGTCTTCAACCTGAAGTTTCTGTTTGTGGGGTTTTTCCCTCTATGTACTTTTGTTTTTGCTAGATGCAGCCAGCTCGTTGTTTCCTGCCATGTTGTTTACCACCGTGCAGAGTTCGGACAGCACTGCAGTACCCTGCTGCGGTAGCACTTCGCTGGGCGATAGCAAAAAAATGGTTCAAATGGCTCTGAGCACTATGGGACTTAACATCTATGGTCATCAGTCCCCTAGAACTTAGAACTACTTAAACCTAACTGACCTAAGGACAGCACACAACACCCAGCCATCACGAGGCAGAGAAAATCCCTGACCCCGCCGGGAATCGAAGGGCGATAGCAGATCTACTAGTATTTGCACGTATGCTGTTCTCCTTGCTGTATTGAGTATTTAGGTGGTTTTGACGTTTCTATCTGATACGTAGGTATCAGCTTTTTAGATGACCTGGCTGCCGAAAGTGACACGTGACCGCAGTGGTTCGTCGCATAACACGAGCGCCTGAAAGTCCTGGACAAGTTCGTTAGGTCTATTTTGACCCTCGTGACTCCACTGTCGACGTAAAATGTTTGTTTCATTGTCATTTTTTGGCTGTTATTTGTACAATCTTGCCGACTACGGCTACTCCACATTGCATACAGCAATACTCGGCCCAGTTTTATGCACTACTACGTTTTAGAAATGAAATGTACATTGGAAAATAGGTCTGACCATTTTTCTTCTGGTATTCTATTTAACTGTGGCGTCGTAAGCACATCACGCACCACCATGCAGCACTCCAGTCGTCGATAGGTCGACAACCCACTGCAGAAGCGGCGTATAAGCCAGCGATTGCTGCACCAAGAAGTCGCAGCGATGAAGCCGTATGAGAAATGACATTGTGAGGCGCCACAGCGGAGCGGGCAGTTCCAAGTCACCTCAACTACCCAGAAGACCTCCTCCTACTTGTTTACTTCGCGCCGCCTCGTCTGGTTCTAGCGAGTCCACACCCGCCCGTCTTTGGTGAACATCCTAGTGAGACAAGAACAGTTTACTAATGACCCTTAGCTTCTTGAATAGTAACTAATGTTCATGACCTGCTGCCTGAGCCGATTTGTTCAAAGTTGAGTCTCCGTCAATAAATAGTGTGTCTTCTCGTTAATCATTACCAGTGTTTCAGTGTTCTCCTCGTTCTCCTGACATAGTGTTTCCTTCAGCACACTATAAATAGTTGAGGATGGTTACGAGTAAAATCTCCTGTGATTGTATCAAAAGTACCGTACAACACTAACTACTATGTCAATGAATGTATCAATTATGATAAAGACTCTGCCAGTCTAATAACACAGATTTACTATTTTCAAACAATTCATTAAGCTGTAGTTGAACTTGGCTAATAGTCATATATCTGAAAACCCTATTACACTTAAAAAATTGTAGGATAGTGGTGTGACGTTATGAACTACTTCGTCTTTAGTTTTGAATCATCATTTTGTTATTTGTTTCTTGTCCTTTTTTCTCTCCTCCGTTAAATTAGACTAGTAGCGAGTGGTCAATAGTTGGGTCTCCACCATTACACGTGGACATCACGTCTTCAGCTACTTTGACTCGTTCATAGAAGGCTTTATCTTTTCAGTGATGACTTAACATGGCTGCAAAATCTGGTGATAGTGGTGACCTGTTCAATAACCGTTGGCGGATCGTAGGAAAATATGGTATTGTCTCCTGTCTTCCAAGACGCTGACATTCATGTTCAAAGGTTTCCATGCATACGTTCATGGAATGATGAACAAGCATTAAGACCTCGACTGCCCAGTTAAATCGCCCGATTTTAATCAAGTGGAGGATATCTGGGCATTTTCATTACAGGACGTGAAACGTAGCACCCAACATCCCTGCAGTGTGATACCTCCACAGCATCTTATCGCTAATGAGTGCATTCATCTTGATGTGGCATACCTGGAGAAGTATGTGGACTCTCTCACTCGCCGAATGTAAGCAGTTTTCAATGCTAGAGACAGTATTACAAGATATTACCGCAATACCTACTGCAGCTGACTATATTTTCCTCCAGGTTGCCTATCGTAGTAAAATAATTGCATTTATCTATCTTCATTATTCAACATATGACTACCGCATACATTATCATAATAGAACTTCAGTTCTGCAACATGGACCAAAATTAAGGTATGTTGAGTTTACAAACATTTTTCTCAAAAAAAAAAAAAAAAGGTTCAAATGGCTCTGAGCACTATGGGACTTAACTGCTGAGGTCATCAGTCCCCTAGAACTTAGAACTACTTAAACCTTACTAACCTAATGACATCACGCACGTCCATGCCCGAGGCAGGATTCGAACCTGCGACCGTAGCGGTCGCGCGGTTCCAGACTGTAGTGCCTAGAACCGCTCGGCCACTCTGGCCGGCACAAACATTTTTCTCCTTTCTCAAAACAGTGTTATAGCTGCATGTGGAATCGTGAGCTATTGAGATTTCTATAATTCGTACAATAATTAAATAAATAATCAATGCTCATGATTCGACCTGTTCGGGAAAACGATATGCGTTTTCAGTGCGGTAATGAAAAGTTTAGTGTACTCATGTGAACAAATTGGTATTTCACAAATTTCGGTTTAAAAATTGCATTAGTTAAAAGATTATTACACACATCACTATTGGGATAATGAACAGTCTCATAATTCTGCTGTAAGTGACCTACGTTCTACAAAACATTGCAGATTTCTGCATTAATGTAATACAGCTTCAACTTGCGTAAATAACTGAATACTCAAACACAGGACATGATGCATATCACGTCTTCTGTTGCTGAACATATATCATGTTTGCCTGTGCGTTATAAAAACTGTTGACTCATCTTCGTACCTGTTTATCTCTTCTTTTCACAGCAAATGATTATGACACCAAGTGCAAATTAACATTATATAATAGTGGAAAATGTGTGTTACTGGGAATGAATTACGTACTGAAATAACGTTATCAACATAATTTCACAAACAGTTTCAGTAATCATCAATGCAGAACACTTTAACCAAAAGCCATTTCACACTTTCAGCTCATCACGTTATAAGTTACAGTTAAATTCTGTGAGTGTACATTTTTGTTCTCAGTCCATTGACGTCCATAGTTACGTCGCGTGATTATTAAAGTTCTCGCAAAATAACTTTATCGTTATTAACCGACGGACGGTTATATGCGTTGTTTTCGGGATAGCGTGAAATCTATGTGCATCACTTTTAAACGCGTCAGAAATATTTGAAATAATTATATGTTATATATTTTTGCTATATATTTCTTCACAATAAAATCATGATGAAAATCTTAAAGCTAAATCCTAGAAATATCTACATAGCCATTCCCCCAGCTATGAGTTTGTCGCAAACAATTCAAGAGCAACAAGTTTTTCCTTATATATGACACTGCTCTAGAAACTGCGTCTAGTAAGTAACGCTCCAGTAGTTGCGGTTCCCTAAAAGATGAAAATTCATTTGCTTTGTCGAAACTCAAAGCACAGAATTGTTCTTACTTCGCTCTTCCGTCCCTGTTTAGAGTATGAGAGCACTTTTCTAAGTATTTTCACCTTTGTGAACGGTATATAATTACGAGTGCGAAAGCCGAATTGAATCTGAGGTACAACTCAGTTTTTATTATTTCGGAGTAATTGAAAGTGTCTCATATATGCCTATTAGCATTTAATTTTACAAGTTTTTCAATTTATCAGCCTTAATCAAAAACAAGCGAATTCTAGAGAAACCCCTTATATTCAATATTTTTTACACTTCTTGTTTGGATCCGTAACATATTACTTTATCCTAAAATTTATATCACTTTCTCACTAACAGCATAAACATAAGGTTTATTTATACATAAAACATATTCGAATTTATATCGCTTCAATATGTTACGTCGATTGTGAATAGGATGTTCCAGTAATACTGTAACTTTTATTTGATGACTGAACACGGCGAAGACGATGATGGGCATACTTCTACTATAAAGGCAAATTGTTTTGGCATGATTGACTGGGATTCCATCAAGAGCGATGTCTGCCGCCTGAAATAAATTCTTTCATTTGGACGCCACTTCGGTCACTTGCTCCATTAACCTACCATTGAAAAGACCTACAGTTGATGTGGAATCCGAACTATGTGTCGTTTCCGTATCTTTAAATCATTGAGAGGTGAATGTTAGAGCAAAAGCAGACAAAAAAATCTCGGAGTCTTAATAAGTTTCCATCCCTCGATCTTACGGTCTCCACGCTCGCACGTTACTACTAGACCAACAAATCCGACATGCCCTTACTATCATCGAGATAAAGGGAGGCAGGACGAAGGATTCAGCTGACAAACAGAGTAACATAGAATATAGTTTACTTCCTGAAGAATTTCAGACAGTTGTGAGGACGACGAAAAGTGAAGTCCGCCTCCATAGCATTCCCGCTTCACACGCCGGGCGTGAACGTTCCGCTAGTTCCCGCCTCTACTATAGCACTGCGAGAGCTTCCTTGACCTCAGTGTCGTCTGAGGCGTTGTGTGTGTTGTTTATCACTCAGCGTCTCGTGTTTGTGATTCAGTTTTCATGCGTCGTTGTCTTGCTCCGTGATGTCGTTCATGGCTCCCAGAAACATTACACGCACAGGTTCCGTCAGTTTTGATAAGTCCACACAGAAAGTGCTGCCAAGTTCGTTACAACTTCATGATTGGGTTGTAGATGAGATAAACGTCACTTCAGAAGGGGTTCATACAGCTTACTTCGCTTCTGAATCGTACGTGTTTTATGTCAAGTTTCTAGACTCGTTTCAGTTTAACAGGCTACTGTTGTGGGAAGGACAACTGCTCCCTCTCACTCATTGCGATGGCTCTAATAGTATGGTTATTCTAGTGAACATGGAGGTGAGATGTATGAAAGTTTGGGTGCTTAACCTTCCGCCAGAAGCTTATGACTGTTTCGTCAAGACTGTCGTACTTCTGGTTGGGGACATACGTTTACAAGTTTATAGTGGCATTCGATCAGTGGATATGGTGGTCGAACAGAATATCCCCTGTTATTTGCAGGTGTGTGGACACTGGCTACATGTAATTAACACAGACAACAAGGGACTGTTTCATATTTAATGAGAATGTCAACTCAGAAATTTCCCGTGTCGTCTCAAGGTCCTAAAATCCACTAATGAACAACGTGAAAGGATAACTTTCGCGGACCTAGCTCCCTAAGTGACAGCCATTGTGCCTAATCAAGTTTCTGAGGGGCAGCGCGAGACATTGCGTGATAGTCGTAGAGCAGATCCGACATTAACCTCGCGTAGGGAACTTGCGCCACTGTAGCTTTCAGGCCGCCACCATCTCCACTTCAAAACAAGCGCAGAAGGACGCAAAATGGTGAGAAGTTAGACGATTCCTCTTCCCTTTTCCGCTCTACTAAAAATATTCCGTTGTAGGAGGCCTCTACCCTCCCCGAGTTCAGACTGGATTATAACATGTCAGCTGCTGTTCGAAATTCGAAAACGTCTAGCACACCCTCCAGTGTGACTCCCGAGACCGAGTCCGACTATTCGGAATCATATGAGAATAGACCTGTACCGGAGCTCCGTACTATATCGACGGACTTACCAAACATCTTTGGGTCTGTAACGTGTTCCCAACCACCTTCTGCGCCCTTGTATGGAGAAAGCATACCACAGGACTCTGCTGATCAGAACCAGATCGGCGCAAGTGTGCCAATGGAAGATGTGGTGACGGTAAAAGACGCACCGTCAGTTTTCTTTTCCGTTGACTCCCAGCCGCATCGCCCGCCTGTGTTGGAGTGGGCCGACCGTGGTGGCCACGCGGTTCTAGGCGCTGCAGTCCGTAAGCGCGCGACTGCTACGGTCGCAGGTTCGAATCCTGCCTCGCCCATGGATGTGTGTGATGTCCTTAGGTTAGTTAGGTTTAAGTAGTTCTAAGTTCTAGGGGACTGATGACCTCAGATGTTAAGTCCCATAGTACTCAGAGCCATTTTTTTTGTGTTAGAGTGGGGTGTATCCTCTTTTCCTAGTGCCGAATTTCCACAGGACCCAACCAAGCTGCCCCACGCGGCAGTCACCTTCCCGCACAGCCACTACAAACAGCGTTTTCAACTTGAGCGAGCGGCATCGCGAAATACGAAAAAACAGAATTAGGGTGGAAGAGGGGGATCCACCTCTTTATGTTAAGATTCATCCCTTGACTCTGCTTTGATACTCGGCTTTGAAGATCACATCCTAGTAATCCACTGCATAGTTTTGGTATTAAATAAACGCAAGCCTATACCTTTCTTACCCTGAATGTGAACATAACTAAGTCCGAGCTTAGACTTCCGGTGCTACGACAGTTTATTTAAGATTCAAATGCAGATGTGAATTTTTTGCAAGAAGTGTAATTTGACCATTTTTCTGTTCCCGGCTTTTCTGCTTTCTTTAATGTGGCTCCTGAACTATCTACTGGTACTGCATTGTTTTAGTGAGAGGAAATACCACAGACTCATTTCGAAGTTCTTGATAACTGCCGAGGTATTGGCTGCACTTTTTGTAACCTTGCTGTAATTCTTCTTTATGCCCCTACAGCATCTGGCCGTTCCTCAGATTGCACGCGTTTTTCAAAAAATGAGATGTAGTCTCTAAAGAGGGTATAGTTTATTTATTTGATAAATCTCCACAGAGGCTTCTGTTAGGCGGAAATTTTAATTGTGTTTTGTGTCCTGTGGATCAAACACCTAATCTTAATTTCAGTAAGAGAGTAGACGACTTGGTGAGCTCTTTGCAAATACCCGATTCGTGGATCTGCCGCTGTCGAGCGCTCGTCAGGTATACGCATTTTACAGCTACTTCCAGCAGCAGACTCGATCGCTTTTATCGTTCTGAATCTTTACTTGCACAGCTGTTGGCGATAGACCTGACACCCAGTTGTATCACTACATCTACATCTACATCTACATACATACTCCGCAATCCACCATACGGTGCGTGGCGGTTACCTCGTACCACAACTAGCATCTTCTCTCTCTGTTCCACTCCCAAACAGAACGAGGGAAAAATGACTGCCTATATGCCTCTGTACGAGCCATAATCTCTCTTGTCTTATCTTTGTGCTCTTTCCGCGAAATGTAAGTTGGCTGCACTAAAATTGTACTGCAGTCAGCCTCAAATGCTGGTTCTCTAAATTTACTCAGTAGCGATTCACGATAAGAACGCCTTCTTTCCTCTAGAGACTCCCACCCGAGTTCCTGAAGCATTCCC
Source organism: Schistocerca cancellata (assembly GCF_023864275.1). Taxonomy (NCBI): domain Eukaryota; kingdom Metazoa; phylum Arthropoda; class Insecta; order Orthoptera; family Acrididae; genus Schistocerca; species Schistocerca cancellata. The sequence goes on along the minus strand of NC_064629.1, from coordinate 353,081,113 downwards.
GTAACACTCGCGTGATGATCAAACCTACCAGTAACAAATCTAGCAGCCCGCCTCTGAATTGCTTCTACACTCCTGGAAATTGAAATAAGAACACCGTGAATTCATTGTCCCAGGAAGGGGAAACTTTATTGACACATTCCTGGGGTCAGATACATCACATGATCACACTGACAGAACCACAGGCACATAGACACAGGCAACAGAGCATGCACAATGTCGGCACTAGTACAGTGTATATCCACCTTTCGCAGCAATGCAGGCTGCTATTCTCCCATGGAGACGATCGTAGAGATGCTGGATGTAGTCCTGTGGAACGGCTTGCCATGCTATTTCCACCTGGCGCCTCAGTTGGACCAGCGTTCGTGCTGGACGTGCAGACCGCGTGAGACGACGCTTCATCCAGTCCAAAACATGCTCAATGGGGGACAGATCCGGAGATCTTGCTGGCCAGGGTAGTTGACTTCCACCTTCTAGAGCACGTTGGGTGGCACGGGATACATGCCGACATGCATTGTCCTGTTGGAACAGCAAGTTCCCTTGCCGGTCTAGGAATGGTAGAACGATGGGTTCGATGACGGTTTGGATGTACCGTGCACTATTCAGTGTCCCCTCGACGATCACCAGTGGTGTACGGCCAGTGTAGGAGATCGCTCCCCACACCATGATGCCGGGTGTTGGCCCTGTGTGCCTCGGTCGTATGCAGTCCTGATTGTGGCGCTCACCTGCACGGCGCCAAACACGCATACGACCATCATTGGCACCAAGGCAGAAGCGACTCTCATCGCTGAAGACGACACGTCTCCATTCGTCCCTCCATTCACGCCTGTCGCAACACCACTGGAGGCGGGCTGCACGATGTTGGGGCGTGAGCGGAAGACGGCCTAACGGTGTGCGGGACCGTAGCCCAGCTTCATGGAGACGGTTGCGAATGGTCCTCGCCGATACCCCAGGAGCAACAGTGTCCCTAATTTGCTGGGAAGTGGCGGTGCGGTCCCCTACGGCACTGCATAAGATCCTACGGTCTTGGCGTGCATCCGTGCGTCGCTGCGGTCCGGTCCCAGGTCGACGGGCACGTGCACCTTCCGCCGACCACTGGTGACAACATCGATGTACTGTGGAGACCTCACGCCCCACGTGTTGAGCAATTCGGCGGTACGTCCACCCGACCTCCCGCATGCCCACTATACGCCCTCGCTCAAAGTCCGTCAACTGCACATACGGTTCACGTCCACGCTGTCGCGGCATGCTACCAGTGTTAAAGACTGCGATGGAGCTCCGTATGCCACGGCAAACTGGCTGACACTGACGGCGGCGGTGCACAAATGCTGCGCAGCTAGCACCATTCGACGGCCAACACCGCGGTTCCTGGTGTGTCCGCTGGGCCGTGCGTGTGATCATTGCTTGTACAGCCCTCTCGCAGTGTCCGGAGCAAGTATGGTGGGTCTGACACACCGGTGTCAATGTGTTCTTTTTTCCATTTCCAGGAGTGTATGTTCTCCCTCAATCCGACCTGATGGGGATCCCAAACGCTCGAGCAGTACTCAAGAATAGGTCGTATTAGTGTTTTATAAGCGGTCTCCTTTACAGATGAACCACATCTTCCCAAAATTCTACCAATGAACCGAAGACAACTATCCGCCTTCCCCACAACTGCCATAACATACTTGTCCCACTTCATATCGCTCTGCAATGTTACGCCCAAATATTTAATCGACGTGACTGTGTCAAGCGCTACACTACTAATGGAGTATTCAAACATTACAGAATTCTTTTTCCTACTCTATGTCGTAGCTGTAACCTTAAATCATGTGCCGCACCCATTAAAACTCTATCGCCTCCCCTGGATGTTGAACGCACCCCTCTTAAACAATCCTTCACTAGAGATTATCGTTTCGAAATGTTTGGGTCCGTAGCTTGTGTTCGCACGACCGCTATCCTTGTGTTATGGAATGGTGGTCAGGGAAACCCAACCCTTTGCTCCGGAAAGCGTTAATGCGTTACGGCACTCAGAGGGTGAGGGATCTCTGTCGGACCCAGGAATCTTGTTATTTCGTCTGCGCCAACATTATGACTGTGCCAGACTAGCTCCCTTACGGATTACGGATGTACGCCAGGTTAAGGCGAAAGTTCTTCAGTTAAAGAACCAGCAAATCGAAGGACTCAGGCTGCGATCAAAATCCTACTTCCTGCAGGATGAACTGACCTCCTTATATCATAACGTTACATTTCCAGAGCGATCTATAATTACTTTACCAATCATCATGTCCTTGCTACTCATACGACTATGATTGATGCATTTACTCATCTCCTGGATTGCGTGGTTACTCCCGCATTAAATAATGAATTTCTAAGTGACTCTACTCGCGATGATGTATATCTCTTTACTACTGTTTCATCATTGCAAAAATCGTCGGGACTTGATGGTTTTCCTAAGGAATTTTATGTAAATTTTTGGCCTCTTACAGATGATGCCGTTACGTTACTAGTAAATGAGGGGATCCTGGGGGTCTGATTCCTGACCCCTTCAAGGTGGGTAAACTCATTCTCATTCCGAAGACATCAGGACGTCCTGACATTACTAAATTCCTCCCGATGACGCTACTTAAATTTGATTGCAAAACTGTCACTCGGGCGGTTAGAAGCCGTTTGCCGATACTGCTAGAGAAAATTATTGCTGTTCACCAGAACTCTTTGCCTGGTCATATGATTCTGATTTCTGTAGGCGAGTGCCGGGATGTTAACGTTTTAGCTGTGGCGACTTCTGTCTCTGGAATCTTGCGTTTTATTGATTTTTAACAAGGCATTTTACCTGGTCAGTCACGGTTTCTTGATGCAGGTATTCAAGGCGACTGGCCTCAGGCTTACTGTATGTCAGATATTATCCAGTCTTTTTACTGGTGTTCGAGCATCCGTCGTAGTGAATGGCCTACTTACTACCCAGAGCACCGTCCGACGGGGCTTGCCGCAGGGGAACCCCCTCTCCATGTCGCTTTTTGTCTTGTCCTTAGAACCTCTGCTTCTCCGTATTGCTGATCAATTATGTGGCTGGAAGATAAAGGAGAAACCTTCTCAGTACGAGCGTACGCGAATGATGTTATGGTATGCTACGTCATATCGATAACACATCTTCGCTCAAGGATACATTGGAATTCTTTCGTTCTCTCTCTGGGGCCGTTATTAATTAATGGAAATGTACCCTTTTACCATTGCAGGATTCTCAACACGTCATTCCATGGGCGACGGTGGTTGGTCGCTACGAATCGTTGGGGGTTCTCGTGGATCGTTGCCCGTTGAAAATAGCTGCACTCAATTGGCAGGAGGTGACGAATCGAATTCAAGGGGCAGTTCATGAACACGAACGCGGTTCCCTTAGTCTTCTTCACAAAGTGCGGATCTTAGATTCCCACATTTTTAGCAAAGGATACTATACTGCACAAGTATTCCCGCTCCCCACGATGTGGCTCTCAAATTGATGCAATTGTCCGGTCGTTTCCTTTGGGAAAGTAATATTTTTCGTCTTCAGTATGAAGTTGTTGCGAGGCCCGATACCCTTGGAGTGTTGGTACTTCCCAGTATCAGAGTGAAGGCTTCAGTATTGTTTATATTGTGCACTGTTTTAACATGGACTCGAGTGGCTCATTCTTTTGCATCTCGCTTATTTACGTGACTTCGAACAGGAGTCTGACTCCCCCTGCCGATGTTGGCGGTATCAACTCTGAACTGCGGCCCACACGTGTTTTTTACATTCCAATAAGTTTCCTGGGAGATGACGTTTCATCAACGGCACACCTTACCATCAGATCTTTGCTTTCTCGTTGGGGAGTACAATAATCCCTCTACCCAGCTGAAATGTCCGCACCATTTGTATCTTGGAAAACAGTGTTCGTTTCACGTTAATCTTCGTATCCTCATTGTGATATAGGGTGATTCACAATCTGATCCCGACCAATGAACGCGTCCATCTTATTGGTCTTAGTCCGGCTGGTTTTTGCGACACATGTCATCAGTCTGGCACATTACCATGCGGGCTTGTCTCTTGCGAATGAGAACAAAGGCACTGGTCCGCCGACAACTGGCATTCTCTACCTGATCAGCAGAAGCTGCTTTCTCGGTAGAACTTCTTCTGTGTCCGGACTTTTCCTTTTTATCTCAGACGAAGACTGACACTACGCCCACTATGTAGTCCGGTGTGCCAACCATCTCGACGCCCATGTTTTTCGCCAGTATATGATGAGCGCTCATCGCAAGTGGCAGAGGCTTCCACGTCATGGTGCTTTATTTGCAAATATGTTAATTCTTGTCTTAAATCGTCAAAGAATAGGATGGCTTTGTTTCTCTTTCCTTTTCGTTTGTTCTGGAGGCTTGTCTCACTGTGTTCCTTCTTAGAACACAACTTACTTTTCGTTTGTTCCCGGAATTGTGGAATTTATGTCTATCAAGTTTTGTTTAAAAAAAAATTTAAAACAGTTTAAAAAATGAAACTAATAAGAAGTTAAATAAAAAACTGCTAGTACTATGACCATGTGAGAGGCCAGTACAGTGACTGGGCGGTAGAGGGGGAGGAGGTATCCTGACCAGGCCTCGTGTTTCGACCCCTGCCTACCTTGTGTCCACACAGTCGGACGCTGTTTCCATTCTTTCCTGAAAATAAGTGCAAGGGATAACGTCACCTGGACAAAAGGTGGCACAGTGGTTAACGCAACTAAGAAAACAGTGCGGAAGGACCCGAGTTCGATTCCCAGATTCCCAGTACTTCCTCAGACTTTTTTAGATGGAGAGGGCTTAAAGTGGTTCCACTCAGCCTCGTTAAACCATATGTGGAGTTACTTTAAAAATATCTCAGTAGTCAACGTGGGAGAATACCACGCAAGGGTCCAGGATTCGATTTCGTCTACGTCGGCGATGTTCTCTGCTCGGGGAGTGGGCGTTGTGCTGCCTTGACGCTGAAATCGCCATAGTGGCGTCTACTAAAAAAAGGCTAGCACCAGGCGACCGGTCTACCCGACCCGGGAGCCCAAGCCATACGATTTTTCACTTTATTGCAAAGAATAGTGAAGCTATAGAATCAATAATACCGTAGAAATAGGAACTTTTTGACACTTTGGGCACTTCCTGTAGCATAAGTTATACAAGTGTGTGTTGGGACATTTAATATCCACATTAAATTTTCTTTAAATATTTATCCTTCAATTTCGACAGAAATAAAGATTTTATGTGTAATGGGGTATTCTGAATACGGAATATTAATTGTCACAAACCTGTCCTACTTCAAGACAACATTATGAAATGAAGTCTAACACATGGAAAGCACAGTTAAATTCACGTATCACAATTATCATGTGACACACTGCATTACTTTATGACACACAGTTATAGCTCCGTTGTTAATTTGCACGTTGTATGGATTTTGTTTCATCTATACAAAGAAAAAGAGTTGTTACGAAATTTTCCAGTTCGGTGAGATTTATTTCTCTAATTTCCTTAAGAACTTTATAGACATATGCTCACTGGAAAAAAGCGGTAATGTGCTGTTACCGGGACTCGGGTAGGCGCGCTGGCCCCGGATCGACTGTGTAAAATAATAAACAAAATTTCTACATACGTATTTACGCATGTGTTCAGTGGAACTCATGCTGTATGTTACAACACTTACATTTAACAAAGAAGTCCTCTAAAGAAGGTAATTAACTCACTGTGTTACACACCTACTTACAAGTTCAGTGTTATGAGGAAACACCAAGTCATGAAGCATTCAGTACTATATTTTAAGCAATTGTAGACTATATACAGAAACGAAGGTAGTACCCGCCAGGTTAGTCGAAAGCGGTAATGTGCTGTTACCGGGACTCGGGTAGGCGCGCTGGCCCCGGATCGAATCCGCCCGGCGGATTAACGACGAGGGTCGATGTGCCAGCCAGCCTGAATGTGGTTTTAAGGCGGTTTTCCACCTCCTACTGGCTGAATACCTGGCTGGTCCCCACGTCCCGCCTCAGTTACTCGCCTCGCAGACTTTTGAAACTCGATGGCACTATTTCGTGATTTACACTAGGCAGAGGCAGCTGGGGTACACTAAATCCGTCCCCGGGGGTATGGGGTGATGGCAGGAAGGGCATCCGGCCACCCCTTAAAAAGTTAACCATGCCAAGTCCGTACTAAACCCTACCAATGCTGCGCACGATGCGGGACGCAGGCAGAAGCAAAAGAAGAAGAAGAAAAAGATACAGGAACAAAGTTACAATAAGAAATAAAACTTGCATTTCTATTAAACCATTCACAAACGTCCCTATGTTCGTTAATGACACTTGTTTTCTACAATTTCAATTGTAACTGTTGTGTCTGCGGGTAGATGTGCTGACAAAAAGAACTGAATTTTTTTCGCTTTCCAATGGCTCAAATTCTTTTGTACAACTTAACTCTTATGCAGAATGCGCTTTTAACTTACCTATATCAGGTTACCTTTAGTTAGTCACAGCTTCATATTTTCCGGCAGCTGCAGAAGGGTTCCAAGAAATCAACAAACACATTTTTCCAACTTTCAACAAAAGGGCTTGGTCACCAGTTCATGTGTTAAGCATGTACTTGTAGCATCCATCACTAATAGAAGTACTACTCGAAAACACTCTGCATCAATGGTGACCCGAACCACAGTATTTAAGAATAAAACGTTAGAGTGAGCTTTTATAATAAAGTAATACTTCAGGCACAAAGTTGCCAGATTTATGGTACTAAAAAATCATTTCATACTTCCGTGAAACACGAGCCAGACAATATTTTCTTACACAGAAAAAAGGTACGCTTGTTTCATACGTGCCAAAAGCAAATATTAGTATCGTCTTGATGTGTAGCTTATATTGTGATTGGGCGACTGATGAAGAAACAGGAAGTAAAATGAAACATAATATGATCACATTCTACAGAGAGAAAACCTTTGATGATATTCTAGATAAAACTGTTTAGCTTATCGTTTCAGCAAGAGCACGAAGAGAGGATGAATAGTAATGTTCCGTTCGACAGCGTACGTCACAGAAATAGCTAACGAAGTTAGATGTATCGGAAAAGGAAATGATATTCTGAGATTTCGAGACTTTCTTCAAGCTGTAGGAAAAGAACTGGTTCTAGACCACTTGCGGAGGAGAGAGAATGCTAAGTCCTGTTTTTACACGTTTTCTTTCCTTTGTATCATCTATATTTGTCGAAATTTAAGGAACGAATGATTGAAGAGGGAAGATAGACACAAGTGAATCACAACAAAATGCTACTAATTTGTGGAAGGAGTGTAGACTGTATCAGAAGAAAAAAAAATTTGGAATAAGAAAAGAAAAAGTGACTCATTTGGTGCTTATCTTTATCCCCAGCACGTTCCGTAACGTGCAAAATTTTGAGGATTAAACGAGTGGTTCACACAAACTTTCACGCGATAAGAAGTCTAGTTTTTATCACTAACAACAATTAAAGGTTCTTGTTAACTGAAAAATCTCGTAACTACTATTGCTATTCGTCATTGCTGTTAGCGCACACCTTAAGTAGCATTTTGTAATAAAAAAACGGTTAATTAGCTTTCATGCATTTAACTGTATCCCTTTACTCCGTCATAACCTACCTTCATTTACGATTTGGTTATACTTAAATAGGAACAGAAAGTATCTCTTACAGATTCTCCGATAACAATGTTGTTGGGCAGAAGTCACGGATAGCGGAGTCTTATATCAGCAGCTCCGCATCTACCCTTCCAGTACGTTGCTCGCTTCACATCTATCATTTCTGGTACAAATATATTCTTACCAATCAAATTGTCGAATTATCATGAAAATTTCCTTCCAACATAATACTTTTTCTGAGGGCAGTGGAAGATAGCAGTTAAGCACACAGACATTTTCTGGATACTGAAGACTTACTTCTTGACCGTAACAATACCAACGCATTTTCCATAACGCGCATTACCTAGGAGAGGAGGGTACCATATGCCCGGCACAAAAGAAACAAAAAACAACAATCATTAATTGTTGTTGACTTACATTGCAAACAAACTTCTTAAAGAGATGCTGATGTGTAAGGAGGGTCTTGAACCTGAAAATATCTTTTAGCACACTCCATCATCGCTATTTCAGCAACGTGTGGTACCGAAGCTACGTATGCCCACTGAAAAAAAAAATCGTCAACTGTTGGTAAGTTCAACTCGAAACATACTTTTTAAAGAAATATTTATGTATAGGTGACATCCTGAACCTGCAAATGTGGAATATGACATTCACTGAGCAACGTGACATCTGCTCCTAACAATGGAAGCTCCCCAACGCACTCCCCTCAGATTTAGTGGTAAGATGCCCACTAGATAGTCCGTCAAGAACTGAACACAGATGAAGCATGAAAACAGGAAGAAGGTGTACTGAACTATGAAAGAAGAAGCAAAATAGAAACAGTAGAAACTCCAAACTCAAGACGTGCAACATAAAGCGACTTTGAATAGCCACGGCATCATGGTTTTGTGGTTACGGTTTTGGACTGCGAAGAGGAATATCCTAGTTCAGATCTGCCTGGAGCCCTCCCCTCCCCCCCCCCCCTCCTATGTTTTTCACAAAATTATGAACTGTCCGCCCGGTCACTGACGTGTCTATCCGCTGTATTCAAATGTCAAATTTGTGTCTGTGTCGTGGTGTGACGTCCGTTTCAAATTGCCAGGTGTAAGGAATTGACCTCCAGACGTACATACATCCTATCTATCCTACGCAAGTACCACATGTTATGACTCTTGGGTTCCATTTTGGAGATTTTGACTCTTGAATTTCTTTATTGTTACTAGTTCACACCCATTTATTTGCTGTTTTAATTTTTGTGAGAGGTCTATGCAGCATCTTGCCTGATATCACTATTCACCACATTTACTTGCTACGGTAATGTATTCCTAACACGTGACTCATATTCCGTAACAAATGTATAGTATGACAATTTCCAAGACTACAGAATGAGAACAGATACGTCAGTCACTGGGTGCGAAGTTCATAATTTGGTGAAAAAAAAGTGGCGCATGAGAAGTTTGAACATGGATATCCTGATTTACAGTCGAACACTGTGACCACACTTGCTGTTTACTTGATGCAGAACTTGAATTTAGACCGTTCGCTGTTTCTATTTTGCACCTTTTTTCACTGTTCAGCACACCTTCTTAGCCCGCCCGGCAAGCCGCTTCATGAGCGGGAAGACGTGCCGGTCCCCTTCACAGGTCCGCACGGCGGTAGGTGTCGAGGCCCGGTGTGCCGGCCAGCCTGTGGATGATTTTCAAGGCGGTTTTCCATCTGCCTCGGGCGAATGCGGACTGGTTCCCCTTAATCAGCCTCCGTTAAATTATGTCGGCGATTGCTGCACAATCACTGTCTCAATGTACGCGTACACGATCGTTACTCTACTATGTCAACATTTGGGGTTACTCTCATCTCGTATGAGACGTTTTGTAAATGGTCAGTTTCTGAAACTAGCAGTGCAAATTAAGTGATCTACAACACAGACCTGTTGGATGATCTCATTCTTCATAATCATGATAAAATCTGTGAAGTAACGATTATTTCTGCTGACTACGCTGGATTCAGTACCTATGTTCCTGCTGTGTCTTCAAATCTTCTGTAACGGAGACCAGAAATGCATTTCGTCGCACTGGTGTTGTGTACAGTCCACGAAAAATTTTACCATCAGCGTACGTATTCAAAGTATCTGCTTTGATCTCACGACGATGTGAATTGGTAGCCATGTCATACGAGCAGTCCTAAAGCATCGACTTCACACCGACCAGCGCAGCGCCGCCAAACGGCATCAAGAAGGCGCTGACATGCTCGCGAATGGAAAGAGCGGGCAGCGCCACGCCTCCGGGAAGACAGAGTTCAGCGCCCTCTGTCAAAGCCGAATTAAGCAGCCACCCATCGTTGGTCGCTACCCATTTTAGTCGCAGACTTCGTGAGCATCACTAACAGGAAGACGATACTTAGCGTGTGTTCTGTGAGTAGTGATAGTGTGTAAATGCAATAGTACGTAAGACGCACAAGAAACATCTCAAACTACCTCATAACGAAAAGTTATGTTTCTTTCCTTTTTAGAAATAAAATGTTCTAGAAATTTGAAACAGATCATTTTGTATTCCTTCCACTTCTCATCACAACGTATCTCGTTCCTTGCTTGTGTCGGTGTTGACTTCCACAGTAGCCTGCACAACAGCTGGTGCCGCGGATACCACAACCAATGCTGCCTCCACTCTTCGTCGCTAGGTAACAGCAAGTCAGTAATATTTCTCTCTTTTCTTTTACAGGATCATTGCTTCTAACTGGGTTCTTTCTTGCAGTCTTGCCACAACGCTTCCGCTATTTGTGTATTTGTCTTGCTGCTAATTATTTTGTTGCGGCGCTCCTCTTATTAAAATGGCTTCTGACCCACCTCCTAGACCACCTGCGACTACGTCTCCGATTGCTCTTGCTTTGATGGAATGCAGTTTATTCAGTTTCAGAACCACCAAATGATGGCAGTCCAGTAGCTCTTTAACTCACAAGCATCAATTCCGCCACAACAAAGACATCCACGGCACCGCCTCGGTGCATTCCCCCATTCTGAGCTTTGAATGAACAACAAGAGGAATGGAACTAGTGGTACGCTCAGGTTTACACTCATTGTGCTGCACATCAAGTGCAGTGTACTGTGAAACTTTCTTATATCTTGCCAACGCCCGGCACAGGTGTTTTACGCCTCGCTCAGAAGCTATTCCTGATTAGCTGACCAGAGTTGTTAGTTTTTGTAGATTTAGTTTCTGTCCTCACTAAGTATCACTAGGATCAGGTATATGTTCCTGCAGCTCGTTACAGGTTCTTTCGATTGCGGAAAAAGCCAGAACAGACATACTGTCAGTGGTTCTCTGAACTACTGGGTTTGACATGACTGTCATTTTCAATGTAGCTGTGGACAGCACTATAGTGAGGGAATGATTCGTGATGCAGTTATGTAAAATGTACCAGACAGTAGGATTCGTGAACAAATTCTCAAACATTCTGATCCTACTTTAAAATAAGTGTTCAGATTATTGAACTTCAGGAGTTGTGTGATAGTGGCGTGGAAAACTTGGAGGTAGCTCCCATTTGCAGTGTAACGCGAAGTGACGAACAGGTAAGGCCTTGCGACCGACCAGCACGTGCAAACAGGCCACCGTTCCGCGGACAGAGTAAACAAATTTCAACGCATGTGTCTGCTGTGAAATCATGTCCCCACTGCTTCTCGTGGGACACGACTTGATCTGCTTTTGGAAAGGCAGGTAATGTAAAGTCTATGTGCTTGCAACAGAAAAAGAATTCTACCCATGTTCGCTCTTGTAAGCATGGAGCACCTTGTCACTGAGTGAATGTAGTTTTTTCTAAACCGGCTACCGTTATTAGTAATGACCGCAGTCGGGATGTGCCTTCACCCCGCCCAAGCGCTCTGCAAAGACATTGAAACTGTTCTTGAAAATTTATAGACAATTATTTAACTTCGTAATTCGATTTACAGCCAGTTGTTAGATAATTAGACTGCAGGATCACAGTTATCACTATTTTGCAAGGAGTTTAGCTGCTGGGCATGAAAGCATACGTGTACAGCTCGACACTTCGGCCGATCGGATCACATTTTTGAACAGAGCTGTGCATTGCCCAAGTACAGCGGATAAAGCGACATCGTGAATAGTTTCTCGTCCATTGTTTGGATTAGACTTCACTCCCTTGGTATGTTCCACACTTTATTACACATTCCACCATTTTTGTTGAGTTTCAAAGAGGGCGAAGTCATTGGAGAAACCAACATGGCTTGCCTTAAGAGAGTATTTTGCCTCTGTACTTTTCAGAACGCCAATGGCTAGCAACGCAAGGCTGTACCTTCGACATCTGAAACAGGCAGACCAATAGAAATCTAAAAGTTAGTTGGGAGGGCAGAGGGCACCGAGTTGAAACACTGCTTTACACATTGGTGTCACTTTAGAGAGATGGGGAACATACCGCAAACGCTGTATCAATGACAGTCTAAGTGTGTCAGCCTGAAATAATAGGGTTGTCCAGAAAGTAAGTTCCGATCGGTCGCTAAATGGAAACCACAGTGAAAATCAGAAGCATTTTATCTGCAAGAGTTAGATACACATTCCAGATACTTCTCTACATAGTCGCCGCTCCAATTTAGACATTTGTCGGAGCGTTACACCAAATTTCCAGCACCATCGGCATCGAAGGCAGCCGCCTGTGCTTTAAGATAATTATCTACGCTGGTCTATAGCGCCTAGCCCAGCACATTTATGCAAAGCTTCATCGGGGTTTCACTGCGGAGTCGATTTCGCGACCGATCGGAACTTAGTTTTTGGACAACCCTCGTAACACCATTCGGAAACTCACTGGAAGTAACTGAGCACCTAACCTTGCGTCATCAGAATCTCTGTCATCGTACCCTCTTTCTCTGCAGAGGAGTATGTGTGCCCTGTATGATATAGCTATGTCCAGGCACATGCAAAGTGGACGACGCTCTGAACAATGAGTCAACGCATTTGGGAGACAAGTCATCATGTATACTCATGATGTTTCTCATTATGCAGAAAGGGTTGGTACGTTCAACGACACACATTCTGTGGATGCTTGCAAATAATTGCTTTAAAATTCCATTTAAGTCAACTTAAAATTTCATCGCAGACGAATCTGACCCACGAATCTGACCCACCTGTGAGAATTTTAAACTATTCCAGGTGCGCTTTTTGAATTCATAGTGCACAGAGTACGAGGATCGCCTCCTGAAGTCGCGTGTGTTATGTTAATCGCCATTAGTGGACTTTAATAACGAGATGGCGAACCAGTTGTGTTAAGTTAAAGGAGTGAAACTCTACTTTCTGCGTAGTTCAGACGGCTTTTCGACATTCAAAAGACATGAGATTTAAATAGATAAAATTAAATATGACTGAATGTGAATTATTAACGATTTTGTGGCTTAATAGCGCTATTGTTTTTGAAAGCCGATTGGCAGTAACTAAGCATTAGGAGAGGCTTTTGGCGCAGTGGACAGAATACTATGTACAGAAATCGGAATAAAGATGACCAAACCTTATGGTTCAGTTAATATGACACAATGAGGTTTGAAATTCGCCAAGCTATAAATGAGATAAGGGAGAGACAAATGTTTGACGCTGAATGTTGAAAGCTAGTAGAAATTCCATTTACTGCATCATCCTCAAAAATAACCTATGTGTATCGCTAGAGGCACTGTCCAAACGTTCAGTACGTAATAAATTACATAGTACTAGCCTGCGTTTTTAGTGGTGCAGTCATTACGTAGTGCAGAATTAACGTAAGTTTAATTATTCAGGCATTTAGATACTACAAAATTATGCTGTATCCTGAAGAGATGGTACGACTTAATATTTGTATAGCAGATGGAATGAATACACTGTTAGCAATGTGTTTATACACTTCATATAGAATCACCAAGTAGTATTGCTTCGCAATATATAGATCGTAACTTTCATGGAAGTACGTTACTGCAACTCCGTCCCATCTACTTTTAGCCCAAGTAATCAATAAATTCAAAGTGATTGATTAAAGTCATGTGCTTATACAAAATGAAACTTACGCAGGTGATGACTCTAGAAAGATATGCAACCACATTCTATGGTGTTGTTATACTTAGCGTGATATTATTTCAAATGGTTCAAATGGCTCTGAGCACTATGGGACTTAAGTACTGAGGTCATAAGTCCCCTAGAACTTAGAACTACTTAAACCTAACTACCCTAAGGACATCACACACATCCATGCCCGAGGCAGGCTTCGAACCTGCGACCGTAGCGGTCACGCGGTTCCAAACTGAAGCGCTTAGAACCGCACGGCCACACCGGCCGGCGAGATATTATTTCATTAATTCCTTTAAATCCTTATGTGGAGCATATGGCTGTAATAAAGGATCACCATCTTTTCTGTCTTCTGCTAGTATTTTCACTTCTTCCTATCCTAATCCTTGCTGTTGACCATCTGCTTCAACTGACCATCTCCATGTCATTTTGGACCTGCCTCCTCTGTGTCGTCCCTGAGGGATTCAATGAAGTTCTTCCTTCGCAATATGTTCGTTTGGTCTCGTAAGAGAATGTCCTCACCACCTACACGTCCTGCTTCTTATTTGAAGCTCCACTGGCTTTTGGCTTGTTCCTTCCCAGAGTGTTTCGTTAGAGACGGAATTTAGCCAAAGTACCTACAGGATGTTTCTCAGACAATTGTTGTTGAATGTCTGCATGGATTAACTGCTTAGTTATTTTCCACATTTCACATCCATAGTTTTTACATTACTTTCAAATAGCCGAAATTTTGTCCTCAGTGTTACTTCCTTCGATCTCCAGATAGAGCGGAGAGTTGTTAGAGCGCCTTTGGTTTTGTTGATGCCGCTGTTAATGTCCCCTGTTGCACCATCATATGGTGTAATTATGCTTCCAAGGTAGCAAAACTTAACCACCCTTTCGATTACCTGGCTCTCACGCTTAAGCTCTGCGGTGTTGTTATCATTTGCCCACATGTCTTTTGTTTCTTGGGCATTAATTACCAAACTGATTTTCTTTGCTGCAGATTTCAGGTATTCTAGTTCTTTCACGTCGTTGAAGCTGTGGGGTAAAAGGCAAAGATTATTTGGAAAATCTAGGTCTTCTACATGTGTCCCATTGCTCCATTTTATTCCTCTCACTTTATCCATTACTTGCGTCATTACAAGACTCAATACTATGTTAAATAGTATCGGTGAGAGCATGCTGCTTTGCCTAACTCCTGTTTTCGCTGCTATTGTATCTGAAAGCAGACCTCCATGTAGAACCTGGCACGCGTATTTTTCATACGTGCACTTGAGAAGAGAAATTATTTTCTTGCGAATTCTACAAGTTTGCTATGAGCTCCATGTTTTTGTTCTAATTGTACCGTCGATGGCCTTTTCAGAGTCTACATACAGCCCGTAAACCGGCAACTAGTATTGATACGAATGTTCAGCTATCATTCTCAAGATGTTTATCTGATCAATGCAAGAGCTACTTTCCCTGAATCGTGCTTGTTGTGTTTTTATTTTCTTGCCTACATATGCTTTTATCCCATTTAGAATTATTCGCAAGAGGATCTTGTTTGGGACTGACAGGAGGATGATGCCTCTCCAGTTATCAAAAACCGATAGCTCTCCTTTCTTTGGGAATTTGATAAGCAAGTCTCTGTTCCAATCATTTGGCACTTTTTCGTTCATCCATATTGCTGTCAGGAGCTGATGTAAAATTTCTGCTGTTATAGAGGGATCTACTCGGAGTAACTGTGAACTGATGTTGTCCAGGTCCTGAGCTTTTCCATTTTTATTTGTTGCACTGCTTTGGCGATTTCTTCTTTGGATGGCGGTTCCACGTTAATTGCCATATCTTCTGATAGTCGTTCCTCGTCCACATTCAGTTGAGTTACATCGTCATCTGTAGTTTCACAGTTCAGGACGTTCTCGAAATGTTGTTTCCATCTCTGCACTTCGTCTTCTCGATTTGTGAGTAATTTTTCTTGCTTCTCCTTGACTGGCAATTCACCCCCAAATTTCTTATTTGACAGTTGCCTTGTGATGTTATGCAGGGCCCTGCAATTGCCTCCGTTAGCTGTTGCTTCCGCCTTAGCTGCGAGATTATTGATTATCTTTTCTGAAAATCATGTTCAACACCACATTTAACATGCAGAGTTCCTGTTAGATTTCCTCTTTTACTTCCCTCGTCTGTGCGCAATTTAGCCAGAGTTTTGCCTTCCTTCTCTGCTGTATTGCACCCCAAATATGGTCATGGATCTAGTTCTGTCTGCCGTGGTTCTTTGTTCCAATAATTTCTTCAGCATTCTGTGCATAAGTAGTTTTCACTGCATCCCACTGACCCTCAATGTCATTGTCTTCGATTCCTCTGCTAAGCATTTCAAAACTATTTATCAGTAGGATCGAGAACTCCTCTCTCACTTTTGTATTGTCCAACTTCTCAAAATTAAACTCAATCCTCCTCTGGCCGAAATATCTCTTGCGTGCAGCTATTTATACATGGACTGTTGCAAGCATAAGGTGGTGGTCGCTACCGACAACAGAACTGTAGTTCTATTACGCCCAGTGACCCACTCTTGCTTTCTGTGACGTAAATATTCCGTACCGCTCATGAAAGATCACGCACACGAGAAAGAATCGTAGTGGCAGAGCACCTGCAACTTCTCTCAACACAATAAATAACTTTACAGACAATTTAACATCCAGATTATCGCTCGGCACAACGCTTTAACGCATTAATGTTAGTTGGCCTTGATACAACTCTATTACTACCTCTCATTTCCATGGTACCTTTCATCTGCATTTTTTCTTCAAATCTAGATTGGTCAGACTTGAGAACAGATACCCTAGTGAACGAAATGATAAGCTTCTTTATCTCATCTACAAATTTTCGGGCCGATTTCACAATTTTCTGTGCATCGTCGAGTTGACATTTTGCTTGAAATTTCGTTTTCCAGTTCTGTAGTACTGTTTCAATTGATACAACCATGCACTGCTTCTCTTGAAATCACTGTAATCTGTGTCGCGGGCAGTTTGATGTGCATAACGTAGTAGGTCACTATCATGCTCATCCTGTAAATTGTGTCGAGCATCTTTGAAACGTGCTAACATCAGTTTTTCTAACAAGTGCGCCTTGTTCTCCCTTGCATATCCATAGATTTTCTTATGAACTACACGGTAATATTGCTGCAAACTTACTCTAAATCTATTCATAAATGTTTCACTACTATGCTATGGATGATCTACCATCTGTGTAAATATGTTTAATATCCGCTCCTTGGACAACCATTTTCCTTTACTACGTTTCACTACAGACGGGATTTGTGGCGTCCTGTACGAAAAAGATGAACTACATCGTTCGACACCTGTTTCTGTATTACTTTCACATGTTAAGCACGCATCGTCGTAATTAGAATTATCATGTACTTCTTCCTTACAGTCGAGTGTTTACGACGCCACACATTTCACTGATTCATTTTGCAGGAACGCTAATATTTCATTTGTCACTTCTTTCTCACTCAGCGAAATTTTTCGGATTCTTTTCTCACGAATTGTCCATTTAGGGCAGCTGTTTTTTTTTAGATATAATGCAATATTTGCTTTGTTTATCGTTGCCATGTCTCTGTTTTGTATCAATACCACTAGCGATGTGAGACTGTTCTGAGTTTCTCGTCGAGTAAGCTCTGTAACCTAATGTGCTCACCACTGGATACCTCCAGTACCGACCCCGTTATTCTTAGCAGTCAATATTGCGTTGCATGGTAGGCAATATATGTGGCATCGAATGCCGTAAATATTATTGGTCTTTAAAGACCTCGCACTCAAGGGGTTTATTGTTAGCTAATAGCAACAAAAAATCCTAAAAATATAACACTGATTTGCACTCACAAACCCACACATTGGCAGTCAGTCCTCTTCACGTTTAATGTCCAGTTTTATTGTAATATGTTATACGTACTGGTCATTAATCTGTGAGCGTTAAAATGGAAATTAACATCTTTTTAGGCCCAAGCGTGCATTAAAACACATTCCTTAAAACCTGTACCTTTAATAGAAAACATGCCCTCGTATACCGAAGGCTAGCACGAATACGCTAACAACTGCGTCCATTATTATGTCCAATCATTTTATATCTACGCAGCCACATTGTTCGGTACCTTGGTCGTATGCTACGTCATTCATAAAAAAATACTTAATGATCCTCTCTCCCTCTTTGCTCCTTCAACGTAAACAGAAAATTTGGGCCAAATGGCTATATAGAACCACTGCAGATAACAACTTACAAGACATTTTGACGCGAACCCAGAATATTTGGGGATGAAAAGCTGATTCATCACAAAAACACACATTATTATACAGATTAAAAAATCTGTACGCACAGTCACTTAACTCAAGTTATTGAAATGATGGATTATTTGTATGATGATAATATCCCGAAAACGCGAACTATGAATTAGCATACTACACAGCTGTTGTTTGTGGCCCTGTGGGAGTCGGCGATTGTCGTCTGCTTCCGTAAACGATGCGTCCTCAGACAAGGTAAGGATCGTTATTTACCTTTCGCCACTATTTCTCCTTTATAACCTGATGTCTTCCATTAATGGGTGTCAGCTGACTCTTTTTTTTCGTAACGCTGTTTTCCGAAACACTTCTCCATAACGTTATTTAGAAACGCAGTAATATGCTGTCATTATTATTCTTACCTTTCTATTTTATCTTATGGGTATGTGCGGTGCCGTAATCTGAAAAAACGGAATTTCGGAGTAAACTTTAACCTTTTCAGCTAGTGCAGCCAGGTAATTTAGCCACAGTAGCAATACTACCTCCAGTGAACGTCCCAAACTCTTGGTTATCCATTCCGGTCTCGACAATCTCTGGTGTGGACTCATATTAAGAAAAATCTCCACAGGCCCAAGGTCTCACACGAGAAACAGAAACTATCATAACGTACGAGGGCGTGCTAAAAAGTAATGCCTCCGAAGTATTATTCTGTTCTCAGTATCAGCTGAGGTATGACATGTCATGGATATTTCCTCGGTAGA
Organism: Schistocerca cancellata; assembly: GCF_023864275.1. Lineage (NCBI taxonomy): Eukaryota > Metazoa > Arthropoda > Insecta > Orthoptera > Acrididae > Schistocerca > Schistocerca cancellata. Next base: position 353,062,514 of record NC_064629.1, on the reverse strand, counting down.
CTTACCGCTTCGCTGACGCAATTGTAGTGTGTAACGTGACTATGTGTAACGTGCGTGAGCAACGGCGCCCTGAAATCGAGTTTGACCAATTAGAAGAGCAAGTCACACATGGAGCACCCTCTCGGTCAGCATGACAATACGAGACCATACACGAGCGCTGCGACATACTGCTACCAGGCACAAAATGTATTGGTTACTACATTATTTATTTAGCGAAATGTTTCGAGGTGATACCTCAGCATCAGGCTATAGTGGCATTACCAAAACATTTAACAGATGTGTATATAGATATTAAAGTTTCTTTACATGACGGCTATGATCATCCCATGGAGCGAGAGAAGGATAAATTGTTAAGAGGTGATGTCACTTTGTATATTGGTTCATATGTAAAATTTTAGAAAACTGTCACTTACTTTGTTCTTGTGGTGTGGCAGTCTTCTCGTGTTGTCCTGAGGAATTTCTACTTCTGTGGTTCTCTTGGACTTCTTCACCATTGTTCACAAACTTCACAAGGGTGACTTTAAAACACGGTAACACAGAACAAATCGGCAGTGCAGAAAAACAAGATGGCGGGCGAAAGAAGCCTAGTTTTGATTTAACTACGGATGGTCGATTCCGTTGTTATCAGTAGCAAGTCTTCTGCATGTCTTGAAGCCGATAATCGTTAGCGTAATATTTTACAAAATGAGTGATGCGACAACTTTATAATACAAGTGATAGTATAAAACTTTCTATTTTAAGAATTACAAAGATATTTCTAGGATCTATATTCACGTATCACCTTAATGTCATACACTTATGATTTAATAGCAGTGAACTGAAACTGGTAAAGAAGTGTGAAATTTTTAGCTCTGTCATTTCATTTAGAATCTCGTTATTTCAATTATGGCTATGGAGAAATATTTTCATTTCTTCCTAGATGTCCATCCTCCATCTGTTTTCAAAAATATGCAATATTTTGAAGTCGCTGTCGATTGAACACTGTATCCTGATTCATTTATATGTTTTGTTAAAGGTGGCTTATTAGCTTTATCCAGTCTGAAATAGTCGATGTGTTTTTTGAAACGGATTTTAAAATTTCTTCCTGTTTGGCCAATGTAGTATATGTCGCAATGACTACATGTAATTTTTTAAATTCCTGATCTGCTATGTAGGAGCCGGCCGATGTGACCGAGCGGTTCTAGACGCTTCAGTCTGGAACTGCGCGACCGCTACGCTCGCAGGTTCGAATCCTGCCTCGGGCATGGATGTGTGTGATGTCCTTAGGTTAGTTAGGTTTAGGTAGTTCTAAGTTCTGGGGGGCTGATAACCTCAGATGTTAAGTCCCATAGTGCTCAGAGCCATTTGAACCATTTGCTCTGTAGGTCGTATGTTGTCATAGACCAGTTTCTTTCTTATGTTCTTGTTGGTGGCAAAAGTGATCCTGATATGTGTTTCTAAACCGCTTGGTTACTTTGTCTGAGATGACACCTAAATATGGTATCGTTGTATACTTCGGTTTCTGTATGCTGTGGGAGCTAGCCATGTTCGTTTGCTTTTGCTTTTCGTTATGCGTTGTGTTTCTATTTCATGTTCGTAATAGCCATTGCTGTGTGCAATGTATTTGATAGAAATAGTAGTCAGCGGTATTAAGTGGCAACCCCTGTGCTCTGAATGCATCTTGTTCATGTGAGTTTGGGTTTGTGCCAGCTTTAGTAATGAGTGTCGCTGGTCGTAGGTTTTCTTTGTACGTTGATGTTCAGGGTCTGGTTTTTGTTTGTTATCGTTATGTCTAAAAAATTTATTTTATTATAATTCTGGTTTTCTATGGTGAATTATATGTTACTCTGTAAGTTATTGAACCTCTATCGATAGGGTTTCTATTTCTTCATTACTACCATCATACACAATTAATCTATCCTCTATATATATGTAGCAGTGCAGTTTCTTCGGCGATTATGTCCTTGTTTTTCAGAAGTTTATTTTCAAGGTGATTAATGAAAATTAAGCAATGATCCCACTGAGAGGACTTCCCGTTGCTATGCCTACATCTTTGTTGTGCATTTTGCCATTGAATGTGAAATAATTGTGGAAGACGAAAAGCTCTAGCAATTCTATTAGCTGAACTACACTGAAGAGCGGAAGAAACTGGCACACGAGCCTAATATCGTGTAGGGCCTCCGCAAGCATGAGGGAGTGCTAATGTCTGAATTAGTTCGAGTGGTTCAAATGGCTCTGAGCACTATGGCACATAACACCCGAGGTCATCAGTCCCCTAGAATTTAGAACTACTTAAACCTAACTGAGCTAAGGACATCACTCACATCCATGCCTGAGGCAGGATTCGAGCCTGCGACCGTAGCGGTCGCACGATTCCAGAGTGAAGCGCCTAGAACCGTTCGGCCACTCCGTCCGGCTGTGAATTAGTGCTGGAGCCAACTGACATCATGAATTCTGCAGGGCTGTCCATAAATCCGTAAGAGTACGAAAGGGTGGAGATCCCTTTGAGCAGCACATTTCAATGCCTCCCAAATATGCTGCATAACGTTCATATCTGGGGATTTTGGTGGCCAGCGGATGTTTTTGAACTCAGAAGAGAGTTCCTTGAGCCACTCTGTAACAATTCTGGACGTGTGGGGTATCGCATTGTCTTGCTGGAATTGCTTAAGTCCGTCGGAATGCACAATGGACATGAACGGATGCGGGTGATCAGACAGGATGCTTACATACACGTCACCTGTCAGTCGTATCTAGACGTATCAGGGATCTCATATCACTCCAACTGCACACACCCCACACCATTACAGAGCCACCACAAGCTTGAACAGTACGCTGCTGACATGCAGAGCCCATGGACTCATGAGGTTGAGTGCATACCTGTACACGTCTATCCGCTAGGTAAAATTTGAAACAAGACTTGTCCGAACAGGCAACATGTTTCCAAGATGAAATTTTCACTCTGCGGCGGTGGGTGCGCTGATATGAAACGTCCTGGAAGGTTGAAACTGTGTGCCGGACCGAAAGTCAAACTCAGGACTTTTGCCATTCGCGGGCAAGTGCTTTACCATCTGAGCTACCCAAGCACGACTTACGCCCCATCTTCAAAGCTTTACTTCCACCAGTACCTCGTCTCCTACCTTCCAAACTTTACAGAAGCTCTCCTGCGATGTTTCAGAACTGGCACTCCTGGAAGAAAGGATAAGGCGGAGACACGGCTTACCACAGCGTAGGGGCTGTTTCCAGATGAAATTTTCACTCCTGCGCTGATATGAAACAAGCAAGCCATGTCTCCGCAATATTCTTTCTTCTAGGAGTGCTAGTTCTGCAGCATCGCAGGATGGCTTCTGTGTAGTTTGGAAGGTAGGAGACGAGATACTGGCGAAAGTAAAGCTGTCAGGACGGGGAGTGAGTCGTGCTTGGGTAGCTCAGATAGAGCACTTTCCCGTGAAAGGCAAGGTTCCTGAGTTCGAGACTCTGTCCGGCACACAGTTTTAATCTGCCAAGAAGTTTGTTAACACGTTTCCAGTCATCAACAGTCCCATGTCGATGTTGACGGGCCATGCGAGGCATAAAGCTTTGTGTAGTGCAGTCATCAAAGGTACGGTACACGAAAGGGCCTTCTGCTCCAAAAGCCCATATCGATGATGTTTCGTTGAATGGTTCGCACGCTGACACTTCTTGATGACCCAAAACTAAATTCTGCAGTAATTTGTGGACGGGTTGCACTTCTGTCACGTTCAACGATTCTCTGCAGTCGTCGTTGGTCCCGTTCTTGTAGGATCTTTTTCCATCCGCAGAGATGTCGAAGATTTGATGTTTTACCTGATTCCTGACATCCACGATGCGCTCGTAAAATGGTTGTACGGGAAAATCCCCACTTCATCGTTGCTTCGGGGAAGCTGTGTCCCATCGTTTGTGCACAGACTATAACACCACGTTCCAGCTCACTTAAATCTTGATAACCTGTCACTGTAGCTGCAGTAACCGAGCCAACAACTGCGCCAGACACTCGTACTACAGAGCCGTTGCCGAACGCTGCGCCGTATTCTGCCCGTTTACATACCTCTGCATTTGAGTAAGTATGGCTATACCAGTTTCTTTGGTGCTTCAGTGTATTTCGGCTGTGGACTTTGTTTGACATTTTAATAATATTTTTATTATATATACAGCTTTTGCTATGAGTATAATGCTGTCTAGGTTTACTATGTCAACGAATATTAGCTTCGCATCGAGTTGATTAAGTTCCTTTTATTATTAAAACAGTAAGAGCTTTCACATACAGTAATTGTTGACAGTACTTTTCAGCACGCCCTCGTATCCGGAATACGCTTGCAGAGTAACATAAAGTGGAGTGATATGCAGCAAGAAAAGCAGATGCCGGGTTAATATTAATTCGTAGAATCCAATAATGACCAGCCATCTGCTCCTTCAAGAGTACAGTAAACCAAGAATGTATGCTGATGTTCGCATTTCAGCAACATGGTTCTCCTGCCGCTATTCGGGTGGTACTGGGAGCTGATCACATTTAACCTGGGTTAGTCTAAACTGACCATCCTTACTCGTAACAGCCATGGAAGTTAGAATGTAGGAAGACGCGCTTACGCCGAAAATGTTAAGCCTCTTCTGCCATATTGGTGAGTCTCAGTGAAGTGTTCATATTGCAGTTCTGCCCCCCAATTAACATAAAGCAGGAATAAAACGATCGGCTGTTCTGCCGCGAGGTACACCACGCTCAGTGAGGAAGAACTGGCATTAAGAAATTAAGTTTGCAGAAGTGTCGTGAGTAATCATCCATGAATCTACATTGTTTCAAAATACCTACTCAGAACTGACGTTAAGTGGGTGTGTTTGACTCAGGGATTTTAAGGAACAGATTCCTAAGACTCAACAAGATGACGGACAGGCTTGAACTTACGTCTGTATTCGACATAGATAAGGTCTCATCTCCTGTAGTCCAACCCCATTGGTAACAGCACATGTGGCCCATAAGAACTGCTGCTTGAATGTGATAGGTATACAGAAATATCATTCCAGGATGAGCAGGGATTGTGCCAACCGATGCTAGCAGCGTGGGTCATAACAGATTAATGGATGAAATTTGCTGGCGTGTGGGACCTGCCTGATTATTTTTTTCTCTTTAACCTTGGTTTCAAACAGCAAGAAGATGTGGGACGGCGAGTAGACTACCACACAAAAAGGTTGCGCAAGTATTCCACCACGGTGGACTTACGGAGAGGATAGCATCGACTAGAAATGCCAACTGGAGGATAGGCCTGAAGCAGCATTTATAGTTACCTTAGACGACCATCAATATTGCCAACATGCTCTCTGGATTAAAAACTGTTCAGGTAACAGTCCAGCATCTACTAGATGGCGTATTATGTATGATTATATGATAGCGGAACAAACACTGGTATCAGTTACTTCTGTAAAATATCTGGAAGTATGCATACGGAACGATTTGAAGTGGAATGATCATATAAAATTAATTGTTGGTAAGGCGAGTACCAGGTTGAGATTCATTGGGAGAGTCCTTAGAAAATGTAGTCCATCAACAAAATACTCGTTCGACCTATACTTGGGTATTGCTCATCAGTGTGGGATCCGTACCAGATCGGGTAGACGGAGGAGATAGAGAAGATCCAAAGAAGAGCGGCGCGTTTCGTCACAGGGTTATTTGGTAACCGTGATAGCGTTACAGAGATGTTTAACAAACTCAAGTGGCAGACTCTGCAAGAGAGGTGCTCTGCATCGCGGTGTAGCTTGCTCGCCAGGTTTCGAGAGGGTGCGTTTCTGGATGAGGTATCGAATATATTGCTTTCCCCTACTTATACCTCCCGAGGAGATCACGAATGTAAAATTAGAGCGCGCACGGAGGCTTTCAGACAGTCGTTCTTCCCGCGAACCATACGCGACTGGAACAGGAAAGGGAGGTAATGACAGTGGCACGTAAAGTGCCCTCCGCCACACACCGTTGGGTGGCTTGCGGAGTATAAATGTAGATGTAGATGTAGCTGTAGACTAAGATCCGAGCAATGTACGGTATATCTAGATGACAATATTGCTCTCACTAGACACATCGGCGAGTATATTGTTTCCGAGTGTTCTAGATCAACTCGGAGGCATTTGTCCTGCCCCAAGTCTAGAGAAACTTTCATTCATTCTGTATCAGGTATGCTACTTACGTCACTTCGTGAGTAAGAATGGAATCAAACCCTACACGTAAATTTTGGTACCCCTGTCCTATTTTCCTATACCCATCACATAATGATTGCAATTCTTTCTCGGTTTGGCAATTACTATCATAAATTTAAGGCCGATTACACAAAAAATGCATGCTTTCTCAGGCAGTCCTGAAAAATGGTGCCAAATATTATTGCCGTGCAGGGTAGCCGTACGGTCTAAGGCGCCTTGTCACGGTCCGTGCGGCTTCCCCCATCCTCACTCGGGCATGGGCCTGTGTTTATGTTGTCCATAGCGTAAGTTAGTTTAAGTTAGATTAAGTAGTGTGTAGGCTTAGGGTCCGATGACTTCAGCAGTTTGGTCCCATAAGACCTTACCACAAATTAAAAAAAAAAAAATTGGACTGCAGAGTTTGAAGTAGATTTTGTGCATTTGAGCCTCATGTTCTGTTCTGATCTATAAGACCCAAAATTTTTACTACCTTCGTATCTCAGTGTTTAATATTAAGGTAACTTTATGAACTTTGGTGAATTTGTCTCAAAATGCACAATCAATACGTGTATAAACATATATTAAAATGTTGTAAGTAGTTTAGCCGTATGCATTAATAGAAATATATGTCATGTTCGGTTCATAATGACTCAACACAAATATTACTACTCAAATGTCAAATATTTTTTAGTTTTTTGTTATACATTACGGTAACGATGTTTGTGGTTCCAAATTACTCCGAACAATCAAAAAACCCTGTTTATGTACAACAATTTTCTTGTTTCCTGCTGTTTACTAGATACTGCTTGGCATTTCTCAGTTATTTGAATACTGTTCCTGCTCACTTTGAATTGTTACATCATGGCATTTAGATCTTCGACTTTATTTGAATATGTATTGTTTTCGCTCATTTTGAATTGTGACACTATAGAAATTAGATCATTGACTGATAATGAGTTGGAAGAAATGGTAAATTACTCAACAAGTGAAGGAGCACATTCCAAGTTTCAGGATCATGGCAGTAATGCAACTGAAACAAGTTTTCTGATGACAATGATGACAGTGACTGTACAAAATAGTACATACCCTTTTATTTCTAAAAAATATAAATATACTCGCAGAATGGCAATTACACCACTGCACAACATGGCTGCCTGTCAGCTTCGAAAATCATCAAGAGTACCCTAGGTGTTACCAAGTACGTAACCAGCGGATTAAGACATGCTGAAAGGTCAACTGATGTTGTAGTTTACACTGTTAAACAGAATAATAGACATGTCCAATATTGAGGGGCAGGATTTATGGGGAAACCTGGAAAGTCACTGGTAGCATAGCACATTGCATTAGGAAGGCATTCCAAAGGAACAGAAGATTTTCTGAGGATGGTCAGGTGCATTCAAAATCCTGAAGCTAGGGCAAGTGTGTCATATTTGGGATACCTACTAAACGTGCACTCGGTAATCTGTGGCCAAAAATAAATGCCAGTAAAACACACAATGTGGAAAATGTCATATACATGTTTGCAAAACACATATCACTGACCTGCATCCAAACTGCAGTGAGTAAGAATAACAGTTAGAAAATGAAAGTCATTAACTTCAAAAGTAACTGCGTGTGATGATGAATGTTGTTTTATATTTACAATTTTGTTGATATTTATGTGACAAATTGTGTCCAAACTGCAATCTGTAAAGTAATAAAAAAGTATTAAAAAAATAATGTAATGTCTTCCGTTCTTATTCAGAAGTGTCTGCTGTTCCCAATTTAGCCAATGACAATAATAAATATTTTCTTAAATAAAAGTCTGTACCTTATTATTAATATAATTATTACTTTTAAAAATAGTTACGAGCGTTATTGTTATTATTACTATTATTATTATAAAAACAAATAGGTATATAACAATGTCAACAATTGTACGAAAAATATGTAGTAGTAGAATTTTTTTGCAATATTTTTATGTCACGTGGTATTGACCCGAACAGTATAATTGCTTAGTAAGTGCAAACAGAAAAGCAGAGTTGAAGCACCTTCTAACATCTAGCACCACTCTGGTGCATCTGGACTATTTAAAAAAAACTTGTCCTATACTGCCATGCCAGTGATTTAGCAACTGGATGCGTATTTTTACAGGATGTTGATAGAGTACAACACCTTACCACATACGCATTCCATCAACTGAAGAGCGCTGAAAGCAATTACTCCACAAGAGACCACAAATTAACGACGGCGGTGAATGCGAAAAAAAATTCCTCTTCCCCCTTAGTAATAGATGTTATAGAGAAATTTCTTACCTTTGAGCCTTCATGTGCTTCTTAATTTCAAAGACCCTACCAATGAGCTCATAATATAGAGGTAGCACGTTAAGCTACCTGTGGGTGGGTAATCAAAAGAAATCGATGATAAAGAATTCCTCTACCAGCCTCCATAAGCAATGAGGGAAGCATGTGATCCTGTCTGAATAAATCTCACTAGTATTCTATGTCTGAAGGGTGGATCATACACCCTTGTACTACTCACTGTTTGTGAATGATTATAACTGCTGTTAATAAGAAAAAATGTGAAAGCAGTGGAAATCAATAATTCAATAAATTACTGCACTGTGATCGACTGTTTTGTTTCAGTGACGAATATAACGCCACCCAGATAGCATGGATTTCGACATTATGCGGTTATCTCCAGTGTCCCATATGTGATGTCATGATCGCATAGTAAAGGGTATGTGGCTTGTGAAGCCGTGGACAAGATACTGGACTACGTTCTAGGCGCTTCAGTCTGGAACTGCGGGACCGCTACGGTCGCAGGTTCGAATCCTGCCTCGGGCATGGATGTGTGTGATGTCCTTAAGTTAGTTAGGTTTAAGTAGTTCTAAGTTCTAGGGGACTGATGACCTCAGAAGTTACGTCCCATAGTGCTCAGAGCAATTTGAACCATTTTTTTGTTTGTTTCATTGTTTCTGCAACAGTGTTCTGCCCCTTTTTTTATACCAAGGAGGATCAGCTCCGTCGTTTGTTAGGTTATTTAATATAAATCTCTCAATTGCTGCCGATATTATGTCTTTGAATTCAAGCCACATCCGGTCTACACTTATTTTGTTAATTTGGAAGGAGTGGAGATTGTCTCTCATGAAGGCGTCAACTGAATTTTTATCTGCTTCTTTGAACAGGTATATTTTTGGTTTATTTTTGGAGGATTTGGAGTTACAATATTAAATCTCACTACGAAAACCCTATGTTCACTAATTCCTGTATCCGTTTTGATGTTCGTTCTTAACTCAGGATTATTTGTTGCTATGAAATAAAGTGTGTTTCCACGAACGTTTACTATTCGCGTGGAGTTACAAACAAACTGCTCGAAATAATTTTCAGAGAATGCGTTTAGCACAATTTCGGATGATGTTTTATGTGTACCTCCGGCATTAAAAATGTGTTTTCGCCAACATATCGAGGGTAAATTAAAGTCACCACCAACTATTATTATATGAGTCTGGTATGTGTATGAAATCAAACTAAGGTTTTCTTTTAACCTAGTATCATCTGAATTGGCAAGTCGTTAAAGGGATCCATTTATTATTGCATTCCGGTTGCCAACAATGACCTCTGCACATACTAACCCACAGGAACTATCTACTTCAATTTAGCGACTACTTCTAACAGCAACAAACACACCACCGCTAACTGTGTTTAGCCTATCCTTTCCGAACACCGCTAGGTTCTTCGCAAAAATTTCGGCTGAGATTATTTCGTTTCAGCCAGCTTTCAGTGCCTATAACGATTTGAAAATCAGTTCTTTCTATTAGCGATTGGAACTCTGGTAATTTCCCAACACAGCTTCGACAGCTTACAATTGTTATACCGATGGATCCTGTATCTAAGTTCTTCCTGTGTTCGGCCTTCACCCTATGTGACTGAAGCCCCTTTTGTGATTTCCCGAAACCCTCTAACCTAAAAAAGCACCCAGTCTACGCCACGCAGCATCTGCCACCCGTCTAGCCGCCTCCTCCGTATAATGGACGCCTGATCTATTCAGCAGAACCCGAAACCCAACCACCCTTTGGCGCAAGTCAAGGAATCTGCAGCCTACACGATCACAGAATCGTCTAAGCCTATGATTCAGACCCTCCACTCGGCTCTGTACCAGAGGTCTGCAAACGGTCCTGTCGACTATGCTGCAAATGGTCAGTTCTGCTTCCATCTCGCAAGCAATACTGGCAGCCTTTACCACTTCTGTTAGCAACTTGAAACCAGAGAGAATCTCTTCTGATCCAAAGTGACACACATTATTGGTACCGGCGTGAGCCACCACCTGCAATTGGCTGCACCCTGGGCTCTGCATGGCATCCGGGAAGACCCGTTCAACGTCTGGAATGACTCCTCCCGGTGTGCACACGGAGTGCACATTGGCTTTATCCTCTTCTTAGCAGCTATGTCCCTAAGAGCCTCAATATTGCGCCTAGCGTTGGAGCACCCAATGTCGGGTACTGTGTCATTATTCCATTATTGCCACACCCGGGAGAATTACGGGTGATGGCGGTCAGTATATCAGCAGACCATCATTGCCGAAGCTGCATTTGGGATAATTGCATTCCATTTTTTCACGGTTCGTGTGAATCAAACTCAATGCGAAACTTTTTTGACATTCTGATTTGATATATTTCTGTCCATTTTAACGGCCTGCGTGAAATTAAATTCCGATCAGTTCCACTTCATTCGGTTTTAATGATAGAAATTCCGATCTGTTCCGTTCCACATCAGTTTATCCAACTGGATATTACTCAAGACGATCTTTTCACCAACAAAACTGACATTCTACGGGTCAGAGATTAGGATGTTGGATCCCTTTATCTGTTAAGTTAGTTAGTGAATTTAAAAATGGAGTGAATAAATTGAAATCAGATTGAACAGAAATTAGAGAAATGTGGTGTCAGGAAGAAAAGGACTTTTCATCGACTGATTACAAGGTCGTGTATCGGAGGTCCGCTTCAGTAACTGAGTGCTCAGCGTAGATGATGGGCCTGCGGAGGACCTGGGTTCCATCCCTTGTGCTGCCAAGAATTTGTCCTAGGTGCGACGATTCGTACGGGATGCACTCAGCTTCGTGATGTCATATGACAAGCCAGTTGCCCCAGTAGTAGATGCTCCATGGCCCGGAAAGTCTGGAAAACGGCGGGGAGGTTGATGTGCGGACCACATGTCCCTTCATATCGCATCCGCATGACGCCGCAAGACAGAAGATGATATGGCACTCGGTAGGCATCCCGTTGTTACTCATGGCCTGGCGAGGAGGTCTTATTTTGTATGTATATATATGAAATCAGATAGTGGTAATTCAGGAGTAAATCTAATAACGAATAAGAAAATTAAGCAGCGTGAATACACGATGCCAACATCCTCCCACCCATGAAAGAAATACAAATTTGTATCCAACTAGCTCTGCAGATGATGAAGAGTTAAAACATTGAGCTAACGAA